>NC_081408.1:200347321-200658302 GCF_030272615.1 Cryptomeria japonica | reverse complement strand
GTCACATTGGGATAGTGTGTGTAGGAGAAATTTCACCTCTTATGGTGTTGATCTTGTTGTTACACTATCATATCCACTTATTGTGGAGTGATAATTCCACCTTCGGTGGGTGATCCACCTCATGTGGAATATTATATTATTTCTCCTACCTACCCACACCTATTTCCTACCTACCCTTGTTTCTCATTGAGCCACATGTCATATTTGTGTGCTCATACATCCATATGGCCTTGCCTATATAAGCAGGCCTCTATTCATTGTATTGGTTAATCCAGTTGATCATTTTTATATTGATGAGAATACAGTTTGTTCTTGTCATTCTATTGTCTCTTTTATGCTTTTCATTGTGCCCTTGATCTTGGCAAAATCCAACAGTATGTAGCATAACTTTTGTGTCAATTGTTTTTACAAAAGGGATAAAAATTTGTTAAAGACAAAAGAAAGTTACAAAGCAAGGCTAATAGGCCAACAAAAAGAAATCAATTATACATTCCTATCCTTAACAACAAATTGCACAAACATATGAGATAAATCCAAAGAGAAATGTTCCCTACCCATAACATTCCAATCCTCCATATGTTTTGATGCCCATTTGGCTAAGCAATCTGCTACTATATTATACTCCCTAGGAATATGAGTAAAGGTAATAGATTCTAAAGACCTACTAAAACATAGAATCTATCTAATAACCACATATAAATGGCAATTAGCATCATCCAATCACTACTCAATCAACATATCTCCCCATATCTAGTTGTATCCCTAATTTAAATTTACTTATTCATACATACCAACCCCATTTATTAGTCCCAATTTGCATACACTTACTTTGTTAATTTGGCATTGTAGACCTATTGTCATGGGGTCATTTCTACAATATGTGTAATTTATCTTGTATGACATATTTTTTTATCTAGAAGTTAAAAAAATTAAACTCAAATGTTTCACTATTGTGCATTTCTACCAACCAAGTGTTGGTCAATTCTAAACCCCAACAAAAAGACCACTTGGAATAAATAAAATTCAAATGTTTTGACTCCTACCCATTTCTTTCACCCAAGTGATTGTTAGTTCTCCAAATCCCAACCCCTACACCACTTGGACTTCAAAGGCCCATTGCAACATTTAATATGTAATTGTGAACTAAGACTTCACAATTTGAACCTATTGGACTTTTAACTTTGACTATTGATTCTGACTTGCATAACATTGTTTTATCCTAGTTTTAAATTTCCTCCACTTTAGATAAGATCACATTGTTAGGAGTTGCATGCAAAAAATATCAATTGTATGCAAATAAAGATTAAACAGAGAAATGAAAAACACATAAATAATAACAATGAGGAACCAATTTTTACATGGTTCACCCAAACTCGAGCTGCATCCACCAAATAAAGTCCAATATTATTATCTAGCAAATCAAACAGATTACAACTAGCAATCCCTTGCAACACAATACCACTACAAAAATGCTACAAAATTCTCTACAGAAAAAACCCAACCCTTATCCTTTTATCAAGACTTATGTCGGTTACAAATTAGGGTTACAACATGTTAGCCAATAGAAAAATAACACCTGACACCTTTATAAAATAGTAAAATTCATTTGGGGCCCATGGGCCCCCGCCCTGTACTATGACAGGGAGTGTACTAGGGGCGCTACCCCTTGACCTCACCTTGGGGGCATTGTCCCTAAACCCTCATTAAATAATTTGGGGGGAAACTGTGCCAATAGAAGAGGAAAATTTAACCTCCAAGTTTGAATAGGCTTAATATAACAATAATGTGATATCACAGCTTTAAATTTCCTTCACTTTAGACAGGATCCCATAGTGTCATAAATGTTGGCAATTGACACTCATTTGATTGGTTTCAATATGTTGTCATTGATGGCAACATGTTTCAGCTTTCATATCTTAGTTTGGTTGTTTAGTAGTAGAGACTTCATCGACACCAACATATATCTTCATCGGTAGGAGGAATTCTTTGGGTACCGGCATTGCAGGCCGACATGACTTCATCAGGTTAATGGTATTGGAGGCCAACATCATTTTGGGAGATTCATCAATCGACAATTGATTTTGATATTTATGTATATATGTAATTGAGCCGACTTGTATATTCATTGTTGTAATTAACTATGTAAGTCGACATAAGGCATGAAAGGACTGTAAGGACATATAGGTCAGCTGATTAGATCATTTTGTAATAAGAGATGTAATGAATGTTAAAGGAGCGATATGAGAGTGATATTTGTAATGCAAGGAATGTTGATTATGTAAGAGGTTATTCTGGTAAGGGTTTAGGGTTTAAGAACCAAAACTATCAGAGCTTAACCGGAACTGTATTCAGACATAGGAGATGATATCTTTGTAGTTCATTGTCTTTACCGAATTGTAGTCTAGATTTTATGTAGTGAGTGAGACTCCTTTTTGTGATGAGTAGTGTACTCTAGGTTGTAAGCCTTCTTGGAAGTGTAGGCCTCCATGTTTTATAATATGTTTTCATATAGCCACTAGATTGATATTGTGGATCACAAATCCTACTGTGGTTTCTCCTCTTTGAGGTTTTCACATATAATTCTTTGTGTTATGGTATTCATTTGTGTAATTGGCTGATTGATTACTTTACTTGTTTCATATATCTATGTATCAGTATACCAGTTGGTGAATGCATGGTTTAATAATGTTAAAATTTATCATTCTGGTAGAACACTGATTCAACCCCCCTGCCACCCTCTCAGTGTTCTTGGATTCCAACAATTGGTATCAAAGATTCGTACCTCAAAGGAAGTTTAAAAGATTGAGAGAGATCCTAAATCTGGAATCCATGGATATGAGTTTGGAGAGAAAACTTGAGGTAGCACTTGAAGATTATGATGTTGAAAGGATGAAGAACTTGAAGTTACAAGATGAGTTGAATTTTGCTTAGGAATTCAATCTTATTCTACAGGAGAGGTTGTCATCTGTTCAAGCTAGGATGAAGGAACTTCTACAAAATCAGGATAATGAAGAGAATGATGCCCTTAATGAAAGATTTCAGAAGATGAGTCAGGAGAATATAATCATGAGGAATTAAATGTAAGCTCTAACTATGAGAATGTCAAAGGAGATTGAGGACCGAAAAATGAATGAAGAAAACCTTGGGAGATCCCTGAAAGATATGCCTGAAGAATGCATCTAGTTGATTCATGAAAATGATATGTTGAGAATTGATTTAGTGCAATCACAAAGCAATGAACAAGAACTTGAGAGACAAATGATAATTCTAAGAGATGATCTAACTATTGCAAGTGAGTACAAGGACAAATTCAAATTTAGTTTAGCACAACTTGATGAATTATTCAAAAGTCTGAGATAGAATGGAGATTCTAGTGGACCTGGATTTGAACAAGATCAAAGCTTTGATACAACAAATAAAGATCAGAACCAGAAGGCATAGGTAAGGCAGCTTAATGCTTACAAATTTAATGGTAGATGATCTATTTGTAATAAATTTGGTCACATGGCTAAGTAATATAGAAATAGAGAAAATCAAAACTATAATTTTGGTCCTAGTCAATGTTCTAAATGCAATAAGTATGGTCATAAGACATAAGATTGCAGAATGAATGCTAAATGTTATGCATGTGGAAAATTTGGACATATGGCCAATCAGTGCATGTCAAGCAATTATACTAGTTTTAGCAAAGCAATTCAAAAGACCAATGTTACATATTATGCATGCAACAAGGTTGGACATATAGCTAAGTTTTGTAGAAGCATAAATCCACTGGTAAACAATGATGGATCAAATGATAAAGGGAAAGAGAAGGTCAATGAAATCTGACAAGATCATATCAAGAAATGGGTCAGGAAGTCAGATGATCAATCAACAGATGGGAATGCTCTGGTTACTCAACCGATAGAGGAGGTTGCTCTTGTACTAGCAGGAAGCTCATCTGGTAACTGAGGTAGATGCCTTAGGGGTAGGAAAAATTCATGAAATATAGTGCATATGCCCTGGGAAGAGGTTCTGGAAGATGTTCCATACATAGGAAATGCTTATCCGACATGGAGATGTTTGACTGAGATCTGGTATCTTTCACCTAAAATCATTCATATCAATGACGAATTAGGGTTTGTTGGAGATTAAAAGGGTGAATTCACTTCATTTTTTATCACCTTGCATTAAGAGAAATTAAGAGAAACTCTAAGGCGATTCATTATGGTCAATATCTTCTTGAGTGATTTCACCAGCAATCAAAAGAGTTCTTTAGGGTTTCACTGACAACTATTTCTCAAGTACTTATCGATATTATCTTTCATCATTGAACCATGATCATCCTCTGCACCAAATTTTATTGTAAATCCTACTATTGTTGAGGTGAAGCATTGTCCTAGGCCGGTTTTCAAGCAATGTCTGCATATTTCCACCTTGGATGATTCGGTTGGTGCATTTTCCTATGTCCTAGAAGGACTTGTATATGTGGAAGATGTCAGAACATACATTCACTGTCATATTAAGGATTTGGGTACTAGTGATATTAAGAGCATGTATATGACTGAGTTGATTGGAGATTCTATAAAGATCAAGCTCGATTACAAGCACATTGAGGATCTAGAGTTTACCTGCATTCTAGATATTCTTGAATTTGAAGATGAGATTGTAAGATATATTTTGAGTAGCACACATGGATAATTCATTTGCTTGGACAAACCATATAAGATTTTGAAGGAGGCCATTAAGGCCATCATCAGTTTGTCATAGATTGGTCAACATCCGAAGAAGAAGATTTCTTATTATCAGGTCAACAAGCTCACCAGTGCAACCTCAGATCGAAAATCGGTGAGGGTTAGCACTATCACTAATAGAGATATCAGATTTAGAAGCATGATTATTGGATATAAGGTAACTCAAGCCAATCATCTGAACTCTGTTTCTATCTCCTACATTTATGAAGCAAATAAGATCATGAGGGATAATGAGAAGATAGATATTTGTGGATGGATGTTAGATGAGTTGTTAATTAACCTAGGGAAGATCAAAGGAGGGAATAAGGGAACATTCCTGTATGGAAACCTTATTGTTTGTTTGATGCTATTTTTCATTACTGAAACTCCCAATTTTGGGAAAAGATAATGGGCATTTGATATCTCTGTAGGAAGACAATTGAAACAATCTACTGATACTCTGGGTAGTCAGTGAGATGATATGTTTTGGGATTACTTCAAGGCATTCTAGAAGGTTATGAAATCTAGAGAGAGGGTTCTGAAGAAATTTGTTGAGAAATACTTAACCAAGATATGCTTCATGGTTAAAAAGGATGAAACTTTGATGGAAGCAGTTAAGCCTCAGAAGATATGGATTGAAGAGATGGGTTTTGAAGTTGATGCATAGATTTTGGAAGCTTATGCAAAAATGTTAATTGATGCACCTATTGATGAAGCTAAGAAGTCCTTTGGTACTGTAAAGCAAAAAAAGAAAGAGGTACAAATTGAGTTTAATAAGAAGAAGAGGGAGAAGTAACAAGGCAAGACAAGCAAGTTTTTGAACAAGTATATCAAGATATCAAGGAATTAATAGATTTTGTTTCAAAAAAAGTAAGGAAGAGGAAAGAGCTTGAAGTTTTTATTGAGCCTATTCCATCAGACTCTAGAACTGAGGATGACACACCCTTAGCATTCAAGAGGGTATTGAGGAAGAAAAGTGAGGAGTCAAAGGAGGAAACAAGGAAGCAACCGGTTAGGAAGGTTACAATCAAGGTACTAGCAAAGAAGAGAGCTCCAAACGAAATATCACAAACACCTTGTGCTCCATCCAGTACTGGAAGAAGAAAGAAGATGGATGACACAGACCTAAAACTTGTCACCATTAATATAAATATTGTTCCACCTAAGAATTATGTCGAATTCGTTAATGAAATTACTAAGGATGGTATGTTAAAGAATGTACAATTTTATTATGAGCATTTAGATGATGTTGAACAAAGAGAAGTTGAGGAAGCAGTTTTATTATATTTGGATATATAAGAAATATTTGTTAAAAATTGAGAAACAAATCCTAGCATAGTTATATGATAACTTAGATGCTAGAAGATTATCAGCAATGGAGGAGGATAAGCAGGTAAATATTCAAGAGTTGTTAACTACCTGTGTATCCATTACTCCAAAGGAGTTGCGCATGACACTTGAGGTTGCCGACAAAAATGTATTTCAAAGCAAGCATAGGATAGTTAGTCTTGTGCTAGGAAGGGTTAATGAGATTACCAGTGAGACCCACAAGGCATGGGTTCAACTCTTTGTTGAAAACCTTGGTTTTTATACTTCACCAAAGGCCAAAATAAATACTACAAACATCTTGGTTGAAGGGAAAGGTAAAGGTATAATGGGTACCCTAGCTACAATTTTGAAGGATAGTAAGGCATTGGATATAGAGCCTCCAGTAGAATCTAATGTATAGGATAGTAACTAATACCGCACCAAGTAGCGAAGCCACCAGTGTAAGAGAGGAAGGTATAAAACTTAAAAAACCATTAGAGGAGAAGGGAGAGGAATTTGGTAGGGAACCGGTAGCGATCTAATCATTGTGTTAAATTGACACCTCATAGGTAGAGAAAAAGAGCTTAACCGAGATGAGTTCTACTAAGCTCATGATGATGGTTGCATAGAAGATGATGAAGGTAGGATGTATGGACAAAGGAGTTATTCATCAGTCAAACCCAGTATTGTATAGACTTGTCCCAGAGTGAAAATTTGACAAAGGAGCAAGCCCATATGGAAAGCTCAAAATAATCATAGAGCACATTTTCAAGGAATTTCAATCTTTACTATACATATCAAATTGCAAGGCATTTGAGAGGTTTACACAAGCTAAGAGAGCTACATTTGATCAGATAATTGAGTTAGAGAAGAAGGAGATTAATGTGAAACTGAAGTTGATTGATAATGCATTAAGGAAGTGTACAAATATTTATAGAGTATTATGTAACATAGGTTTACTTATAACTGATTTAGATAAAAGGATTAAGGAATCTCTGGAGAAGATTGTAGGTATAGTCAATTCTTTTGATGGATCAAATTGTTTGACAACATCTATTGATGGTCAGATTTTGTTATTGGAAGCTCAAGTTTCAGCTCTTGAGAGGGATGAAGATAAAATCACTAGGAGAGATAGAGGTCTTAGAGGTTTGGTGAGTCCTCGGTTGGACTCATTAAGTGTTCATAAGAAATAATGCATTGATTTGGTCGGTAAGCCCAAACCGGCAGAGATCAAGGATAAAGAGTCATATGCCCATATGCTAAATGGACTTGTATCTATTTTTAGCACACTCAAATTAGGTTGGGATACCTATCTAGAGCTTTTGGGGAAAGCATATCCAAAAATTTTCAAGTATATTAAGCTCTAGTAAGATATTTTGGGACATTCTTTGTACAGTCTTTCATTCTTCATCTCGGTTTTTGGTATTTTTTGGCATTGATGTCAAAGGGGGAGGTATAGGTAAAAAACATATTCTTGACATCAGAGGTATGGAGTATTTTGTATAGATCATGATCACAGATGGATATTCAACGTAGGGGGGAGCAATCTTAGGATGAAACTAGTAGATGGAAACCATTACCATTTTTCACATGAGTGTTGTCATCAATGAAGGGGAGATTGTTGGCAATTGACACTCATTTGATTGGTTTTAATATTTTTTTTATTAATGGCAACATATTTTAGCTTTCATATCTTGGATTGGTTGTTTACCGATAGACACTTCACTGGCATTAACATCGTCCCCAACAAGTATCTTCATTGGTAGGAGGAATTATTTGGGGACCGACATTGCAGGATGACATGATTTCATCAAGTCAATGGAATTGGAGACCGAAATCATTTGGGAGATCTGAAAATTGGCAATTAATTTTGATATTTATGTATATATGTGATTGAGCCGACTTGTATATTCATTTTTGTAATTATCTATGTAAGCTGACATAAGGCATGAAAGGATTGTAAGGGTATATAGGTCAGTTGATTAGATCATTTTGTAATAAGAGATGTAATGACTGTTAGAGGAGTGATATGAGAGTGATATTTGTAATACGAGGAATATTTATTATGTAAGAGGTTATTCTGGTAAGGGTTTAGGGTTTAAGAACCAGAACTATATTTAGGCATAGGAGATGCTATCTTTGTAGTTCATTCTCTTTTCTAGATTGTAGTCTAGATTTTTATGTAGATAGTGAGACTCCTTTTTGTGATGAGCATTGTGCTCTAGGATGTAAGCCTTCCTGCAATTGCAAGCCCCCATATTTTTTAATATCTTTTCATATGGCTAGTGGATTGATATTGTGGGTCACAAATCACACCGTGGTTTTCCATCTTTGAGGTTTTCCACGTATAATTCTCTGTGTTATGGTATTCATTTGTGTGATAGGATTATTGATTGCTTTCCTTATTTTATTTATATATGTATCCTTATATCGGTTGGTGAATGCATGGTTTAATAACATTAAAATTGATCATTCTGGTAGAACACTAATTCATCGTTCCCTCTTAGTGTTCTTGGATTCCAACAATGAATTGTCACTGGTCCAATTTACACCTCATATTTGTGTCTCCACTTTAGCATGATCTATTTTCATCACCTCTGTAGGTCCAATTTGTGCTAATTACCTAGCTTTGATGTCATGTACAACCTATTGTGGGTCCCATAGAGTGTTACCTATCTCCCTAGCACCTTGTTTTGGTACCCTTTGTAGTGAGACTGGGGTGTGGTATGTCTTGGTCTGGACCATGGTGCCCTAAAATGCAATTTTCCCCCTCAAAGGGGCCCAAAGTTGAAATAGGGTAGGTGTTCTATTTTCTTGGCAAGAATTCATCTCTATGGCTATAGATGACCATTGGAGGTCAGTCTAATCGGTAATTGACCTAGAAACACCTATATAAAGACATTATATCAATTCATTTTCATATCCACATCTTACGTTAAATATTGGTGCATCCATGAAGAATTCATTATCAAGCATTTTCAGAGACCATCAAGGCTACATATTCATTCTTCAACAATTGTGGAGCTAAATTACATCAATCTTATGCAAGCATGTGTGTGTAATTAGGGTTATGTGTTTGTCATGCCATTTCATATAAAATTTTGTGATTACATTCAAAGAGAAAAGAATCATCATCAATAATTATAGATATGAGGTATATCTATTCAATATTTATTTTAATATCTGCATTATTTCATTCAAGGTTAATCTCTAAACCAAGGTTTGACTTAAGCAAATCCCTATTCCCCACAATTTCCCCATTCTTTTTGTGTCCTAGAAATAGGTATAGAGCTGCATTTGAGAGAATCAACATAATTCACAGAGATGAATAGGTTCAGATTTCAACAACAAGAAATTCAAAGGACTATAATGAATTGATACTACCTAGTCCCAAAAAACTAGGTCAAACTTCTCAGAATAGATTTGTGACATCTTATTTTGCCCAAATCTAGGCTGATGTCTCGATACAACATTTGTAACTCACTGTTTGTTAGATTTGGTTGATCATTTATGCTTCTAGGATATGTTGTTGTCATTGATGTCAACATATTGCTATGAGTTATTCTGGTGAGTTTGGGAAGAGTTTTTCATCCAATTTTGTAGTTTGGTTTTACAGATCACTATTTTTCATAATTCGGTATTTCCTTTGGTATATTTTGGTATGATCAAATCTTGCGCTAAGACTTTGGATTATTGTTTGGGAGGATGTTTTCTATTTTCATTTCAGATGGTTCACAATTTTGTGCTCCGCAAGTTATCTTTCCTCATGACAGTTGCTAATTGGTTGTGTTCTTGAGCTTTGAGACGTTAACCGATTGATATTTGAAAAGAGGTGTTGGTGCAACTGTTCTGGATGATTCTAACATGATTGTTGGTATTTCCTATTCATTTCTTATTTGTTTTGGTAATCCACATTTATTACTGTGCAATTGTTTGGTGATTTCTATGAATTGGTGATGATTTTCCTATTATGCAATATTTCTAGTGGTGTAGTGTGTTGCAGTTAATCTTAGTGAGATTTTCGGTGGATGTAATCATTTGGTAATTTGAATTAGGTCCATGCTATGTAATGTAAATCATAATATTGGTCTTTGTGGTTGATCTTGTATCGTGCAATATAATTTTTGTAACTGTGAGTTGAGGGTTGAGGGTTTAGCCCACATTGTTATCAAGGTTGATGATTTGTACATATAGGTGAGATGCTTATGTAATTTAGGTGTCAGTATGGTGTCTAAATTGTCAAATAGAGGTAAATGTGTGAACAAGGATATATCATTGAGCGAAGTGTTGAGGTGTATTTAGTGTTGCAGAAAAGACAACTATGCTTAACCAGAATTGTCATCAAGCATTTGTAGATGCTATCATTGTAGTTCATTCCTTCTGGGTTGTAGTATGAATCATATTGTAAGTCAACGAGACTTCCTTGAGGGTTGTAGCCTTTCAGACATATATCTTTTGAGTAGTGAGTTCTAGGTAGTGTCCCTGAATGCATACACATTCCTCATTGTAATATTTTCATATACTACTACAGAGTATCATCTTACTCTGGGTAGGTTCCCACCATATTTTTCCCCTTATCTGAGTTTTCCACATCAAAATCTTGGTGTTGTGTGTTGTGCTGTTAATTTCCTTATCTATTTATTGCTGGAGTTTATCTAATTGGCTGATGTCTCTGTACAACATTTGTAACTCATTGTTTGTTAGATTTGGTTGATCATTTCTGCTACTAGGATATGTTGTTGTCATTGATGTCAACATATTGCTATGAGTTATTCTATTGATTTTGGGAAGAGTTTTTCATCTGGTTTTGTAGTTTGGTTTTACTGATCACTATTTTTCATAATTTGGTATTTCTTTTGGTATATTTTGGTATGATCAAATCTTGTTCTAAGACTTTAGATTATTGTTTGGGATGATCTTTTCTATCTTCATTTTAGATGGTTCACAATTTTGTGCTCCACAAGTTATCTTTCTTTGTGATAGTTTCTAATTGGTTGTGTTCTTAAGCTTTGAGACGTTAACCGATGGAGATTTGAAAAGAGGTGTTGGTGCAACTGTTTCGGATGATTCTAACATGATTGTTGGTATTTCCTATTCATTTCTTATTTGTTTTGGTAATCCATATTGATCATTGTGCAATTGTTTGGTGATTTCTATGAATTGGTAATGATTTTCCTGTTATGCAATATTTCTGGTGGTGTAGTGTGTTGCGGTTGATCTTAGTGAGATTTTCGGTGGATGTAATCATTTGGCAATTTGATTTAGGTCCATGCTATGTAATTTAAATCATAATATTGGTCTGGTGGTCGATCTTTGTATTGTACAATATATTTTTTGTAATTGTGAGTTGAGGGTTGAGGGTTTAGCCCACATTATTATCAAGGTTGATGATTTGTACATATAGGTGAGATGGTTATGCAATTTAGGTGTCGGTATGGTGTTTGAACTATCAAATAGAGGTGAATGTGTGAACAAGGATTTATCATTGAGCAAAGTGTTGAGGTGTATTTGGTGTTGCAGAGAAGACAACTATGCTTAACTAGAATTGTCATCAGGAATTTGTAGATGCTATCATTGTAGTTCATTCCTTCTAGATTGTAGTACGAATCATATTTTAAGTCAATGAGACTTCCCTGAGGGTTGTATCCTTTTGGACATATATCTTTTGAGCAGTGAGTTCTAGGTAGTGTGCCTGAATGCATACGCATTCCTCATTATAATATTTTCATATACTACTACAGAGTATCATCTTACTGTGGGTAGGTTCCCACCATATTTTTTCCCTTATCTGGGTTTTCCACATCAAAATCTTGGTGTTGTGTGTTGTACTATTAATTTCCTTATCTATTTATTGTTGGAGTTTATCTATTTATGTTTTGGAGTTTAATTTCTTGTGAGCAATTGAAGACTGATTCACTCCTCTTAGTCTTCCTTCTTTATTGTTGTTAACAATTGGTATCAAAGATTGATCCTCTAGTAGAATCTTAATCACTTGAGGAGATCCAGGATGATAGCTGAAGGTTTTCTTTTCAAGAAGGACAATCTACGGTTTGATGGAAGCAACTACATTGTATGTAAGATATTGATGGAGGTGCATTTGAAATGAACTGGGAAATATTATTGGACGATTACTAAGAATGCCTATGTTGTTTCTTAGAATGGACCATCTACTCTTGATGAGGTTAAGGAAGTTGAATAACATAAGAGAGAAGGAAGCATTACTTAGTTCCATAATTGATTCTGAAATGACAAATTCTATGGAACTTCAGACCACACGTGAGATCTTGGTGAAGCTTGAAATCTTATATGAAGGTGATAGTCAAGTAAAATTTGCTAAGTTGCAAAGTCTAAAAGGAATGTATGAGACATTGAAGATGGGAGATCATGAGAATATACATACATACATGGCTAAGGTGAATGAGCTTGTTCTTAGTATCAGATCTATCGGTGGAAACATTGAAGAAGATGAGAATGTTTCTAAGGTGATGTGATCTTTGCCTCCTACTTATAAACATAAGATTGTTTCTATTGATGAGATCCAGAGTGTAACTACAGTGACAAGAGATGTGTTGGTACTTGTTGCATTTGAGCTGATCGAATTTGGAGAATCACATAGAAAGTCTGAGACAACACTGAAAGCATAAACATTTGTGTCTAGTAAGAAGAAAGGTGATCTTGATGAATGTAGGATATCCAAATATGAAAGAGAAAGAGAAGAGATAGAAGAGCAAGAAAGAGAGCTTGATGAGCTTGGAACATTGATTTCCTAGAGATTGCTTAAAGGTGTCGGTAAGTATTGTAGACACTTGAAAATAATTATTTTAATTATCTTTAATTTCTCACATAATTAATTTATTAATTAATTATGCAAATTGTAATTCTCCTCAATATTAATTAATTATAATTAATATTGTCACTATAGTATGTGATTGATTTATTTAATAAATCCACCCCTCTTTATTCTTCTAAAAATTAAATATTCTTAAATTGTCCCCTTAGCTAATTAATTTCAATTAATTAGTTAGCCTACATGATTCCTACAAATCATCTTCCTAATCCATCATTAACCTAATAAATTCTTCTAGAAACTCCGTAAACTCACTTAACCTTATTCTTCTAATTTTTAATTCCCTCCACTCATTCTCTCTCCTAGTCAAATCCTCCTACAAATCCTATCCCACCTAACCTTTCCTCTAATCCCCCTCCTAATAAGTTTCTAGTGGCTAATCATCATGATTAGCCACAAAGTCAACTCCTTGTCCCTTCCATCCAACCACTATCTTTAAATGCTCTTTTTCTAGGTGAATGTGAGATTTTGAAAATCTCACATTTCTCTAGGCATCTCCTCTCCCAAGGAATTTTTAATTCCTTCTTATTCCTGCAATCCCTATGATCATTCCCTTTTGAAGAATTTTAAATTCCTCCTCCCCATTCTTCAAGGAATGTACCATCCCTTTCTCTTCTCAAGGAACATTGGGAAGTCTTCCCAATGCACCTTGAGGAGTGTGGAGACAAGAAATGCCTTTAAGACATATCTCTTGGTCTCCACACCCTCTCTTGGGCCTTTTGTGAGCTCACAAGAAATCCTAGCCCTTCATCTTGAATCCATCCTAGCCATCTATTTATCCTCTCCTCTTCCTATAAATTGACGACTTCATCCCTTCATTCATATCTCCAAATTCAATAATCTTATGCTTCTAGTTTGAGCTAGATAAGCCATCATAGCATCCTTACCATGCCAAAATATCCCTCATCCACACTTAATCATCTCATCCATATCATTTCTCAAGATCCATCTTAATCCATTTGTGCACAATATTTGGAGAGCCATCCACATCAAGCAACCAAAGGAGCACATCAAGTGGAGTATCATCAAGGGGTGCCTTCACTTCATCAAGCTCAATCCGAGGGAGAGGTAAAAAGATTGTGAGGTATATGCATATTATTCATGGTTTTATGTGTTTTTTAGTCATGTCTTCAATTTTATATGCTTCCATGTTTGATTTGCATGTTTACTAACTAATTCACCTCATTCTCCTTTTTTAACATCTTCATTTTGGCATGCCTGGTAGGACCCACGTCCTTGAAAGCTAATATTTTTGTGTTTTTGTGAGTTGTGAGACACAGGTTCTAGAACAGCATGAGAGACTACAAATTAGCACGATCGACTTGGGTTCAACGCAAAAAAAATCCTATATCAGTGCATACGCGGGCACATCAGCGCAACCACCCCATAACATTTTAATTTTTCCCGCTCACTTTTAAATTTTAACAAATTCTACTCTATATCTATCTTTTTACCACGTGCGTAGGCATTTTGGTGCAAGTGCAGGCATTTTGGCACAATAGTTTTTATAAAATTCCCACTTTGTTTTTTAAATTTGAATTTTGAACTTTTTACTCGCTAATCTGTTAGGTTTTAATTTTTAGGGTTTTAGTGCAAGTGTAGGCATTTTAGCACGAGCGCAGGCGTTTTGGTGTGAGTGCAAGCATTTCAGCATGAGCAATTTAGATTAGCGCAACAGACAAGTATAAAACCCTTCTTGGTTTATGTTTACGGTTATCTTTTTTAACTAGTGCTTATTTTTTAATTTTTAACTATGCACCTAGATGATAATTAAAGGGTGAATGAATCATTTTTTTTTGCATTTTAAGAAAAGCATAAAGGTAGGAGAGTATGCTCTTGTCTAGCTAGATGATAAGAAATCTAGACCCTCCAACCTTTTCTTATTTGATTGCATGTTTACCCTTAGTGGGCCTACCCTCCCAACTTGCTCTTTGAGAAGGTAAGAGGGGAATGAACCAAGTGAGTACACCTGGACTTGTGGGTTCCCAACTCACTATAATAAATAGGCCATTGACTACAAAAGGGTCAATGGTTGGGGCGATATGAGAATTCACTCTCACATTGCATGCTTAGTAGGATCCTAAAGATCTCAATTATGCTTGCGTGACTGCTAAGTTCCTGGTACTTCATTGGGCTATAGGCCTCAATTGCACTTGCACAACTGCGAAGGGTAGCTCCTAACGGGAAGAATTACTAAACACTTTGTTCATAGTGGCCAGAAATCTTCTAGTCATTGGTGCAGGAGGTCGGACCTCCAAAGCCGCCCATATTTTTACAACCCTTAGTAGAGATACAAAGTTCTCCATGAGGATTTTTCATGGGAATTTATGCTTGGCTACCCCAATAATATGGCATGCCGAACATTAGTGTCCTATATGAAGATCCCACACAAGATCCTACACAAAGTGGGCAACCTAGCAATCAAGATCAAAGACAAAATCCTTACATGGTTAGCCAAGATGAACTCTCCCCGAAAGTGAAAACTTTCCTAGCAGACTCTTATAACCAAGAGATGATTGAAAAGTTCATCCAGCATAATCCTACTACACCTATAAAAACTCTCCTTGAAAATAGAGCTTGACTTCCACCTGAATTTGAAAAATCCACTCTCGGCCAACCACCACAAGGAGACCTTTCTCCCACATAAATTTTGCACCTATTAGTCAAACTCAATCAATTGCAGCCCCATTAATCATCCAAACTCAATCAATACCACCTGCAGCACCTCCCACCATGGTCTCCATCCCACCTTCTTCTGCCTTACCATATATACCACTATCGAATCTGATCTCATCTATTCTCCAACATGCTTCTATACCACCTCCTTCCATTCAACCACACATCTCTATTCCACAAACTTTGCTTCCTGTCAACAATGTCGCAAATTTCATCCAGGCCATAATCAATCCCATCACAATAGTTTGCAGACTGCAACCAACTATCACTCAAATCCTGTGACATCGATCACCACATCTTACATTCTTGCCTCCTATTCATATCAATACATTGGTGGTGGTGCACCTTCCTTGACTCATCCAATTCTTGGGGGAAATACAATTCATCATTATCAAAATCCACAACAAGACCTCATCAAGGAAATTCAAGACATAAAAAATATCATCAAGGACATGAAAGAAGGGACTAATAATAGGAAACCTTACTTGTTTGAGGAATTTTCTCATTGTTCTTATGACCCATCTATATTAGTTGCACCCTACCCCCCAAGATTTAAGATCCCTAAATTCACCAAGTATGAAGGCAAAGGAGACCCTCGCGACCATTTTTGGGAATTTCACATCTTATGTCGAGAAGTCTCCTATAGTGACCTATATCTTCGCAGCCTCTTTCCCAAGAGTCTCACAAGAGATGCCCTCGCATGGTTCTCATCTCTACCACAATACTTCATTATCTCCTTCCCAGACATGGTAGAGAAATTTGTAGCTCACTATGCCTACAACATGGCTAATGATGTTTCCATGTTGGACCTATGTAACACAAAGCAAAGGCCCAAAGAGACTTTCGCCAACTTCTTACAAAGATGGCGACATCTTATCAAGAAATTTTAGTGGGATATGCTAGAGCAACATCAAATTGAATTATTTCAAAATAACTTCGTACCCGAACTTTCAAGACCTTTAACATCCTAATTTTTCAAATCCTTCCAAAAAATGATCAATAAGGGCCTCGCCCTCGAACATGTCTTGTTGGAGGAAGGAACCTTGAAAAATTACCAGAAATTGACACAATGTTCTTCCTCTTATCATAATGACAAGCCAAAGCTCTGGTCTAAAAACAAAAACATAGTCAACGATGGTGTAACTGATGCAAAGTGGGTCCAAACTGTGGTTGCTCCCCCAAAATCCATCACCAATAATCATCAATTCAACAATCAAAACAATCAAAATCAATCCCAGAAACCTCACAACAATGTCTCAGTCTAGGGACGACCACACCGATCAAACAAAAGGACTCCAAGAGATTTCACTCCTCTTGCTAAGCCTATTGAAATGGTGTTTCAAAACCTTGTCCAAGAAGGTGCAGTGGTTTTTCCGATCACTCGCCCATTTGACCCCAATCAATCCAAACCTAGGTGGTATAATGAGAATAAGTATTGCGAGTATCATCGTATCAAGGGACATGATACATGAAAGTGTATGAAGCTCAAAATCTACATACAAGATCTCATTGATAGAGGTGAGATTGAAGTAGCAAATGCAAAAACTGGTAATAACAATGACAAACTTAAAATGTACCAGGAACCCTTCTCGAAGCATGATAAAGGAAAAGGCTCATCATCTAACACAGTGAGTTATGACTACACTAATCATATAACCATCTTTAACTCTTTAGTAGGTTTCATTGAGCCCACAAATTGTTGGCATTATGTGAACCGGTATAAGGACATATTGTATGTTATCATTAATGTCAATATATAATATGAAGTGAACCAGCATATGTGAGAACTGATATATATATGCCGAAGTGAAGTGGTATATTTGTTCATGGTGAACTGGCATGTCAAGGTGAACTAGCATGTTGTTATGGGAACCAGTACATGGAACCCTTGTCTAACTACCAGTTGGTAGTGTCAAGGTTTCCAGTTGAAGTGCCTCAAGCCTGTGTGACTCAATCGGTGATCATGTGATGAGTTAGCATGATAACGAAGAATAGATCATGTTTCCATGTAAGCCTTGTGTGTGAGAAGGATCTTGCATGAAGAAGACTATCCCTATCTACCTCGGGAAAGTGCAAAGTTTGTAAACGGTGATAATGAGTGATGGGTTATCAACCACCATGAAATCAATGGAAAATAAATGATGGAGAATGTCTTGAGAATTGGTCAAGAATTGTTGCATTTAATGCAGTATGCTGAATGGTCAGGATTGAACCGTTTGAATTTCTTAACCTAACAGGTTCAGGGTTTAGGGTTTATACTTCCAACCTGTCTGTTTCCTATAAGGTCGATGTTGTGTTTCTTTCAAAAGTTGTTGGCAAAAGTTGTGTGTGTGTATCCAAGAGAAAGGATACGTGATTCTTGCTAGACCAGAGGAGAGAAGTGATACCTGTAGAGTATAAGTGCAGAAGGTGAAGAGGAGCTTAAGCGGATCTACATTGGCATTGAGTGCTATCATTAGAACATTGTTATACCTATTGACCTTTAACCACTTCAATATTTGTGAAATCCCTTAACAGGGTAGCTTTAACCGGCTTGCTGTAAATCCCTTAACAAGGTAACTTGAAGCTACTGAGTTAGTGAAATCCTTTAGCTATTGAGTTCTTGAAATCCTCTAACAAGGTAACCTTTAATAAGGTTTAACCCTTAACCGAGTATTCTAGCCATCCATTAATTGGATGATCCCTAGCAAAACCTATTGTAATGTCTCTAACCGGACAAGGCTCCTAATACAGTGGACTTCTAAAGAGTTCAAAATAGCTTGTGGGTATTCATCCGCACCGTGGTTTTTCCCAGTTGGGTTTGCACATGAAAAATATGTGTGTCATGTGTGATGCTTTTATCTTGTGATGCTTTGTTATTATCTGTCAAGCATGTGATGGTTCTATGTTTTATGTCTGTCAATAAAACATGTTGAACTAGTTGTTATTATATTTTGATGATAGATTACCTATTCATGCATAAGGGTGAAATGGTAGTTTAGTTTTGAGTTCAGTGGAAAGCTAAGTGATTAATTGGTTAATGCTTGTTTCAGTCACTCTTAGCTTTGCCGGTTGTACTATGTTCCAGACTAGTATCACTGTTTATCAGTCATTTGAAGTGCCTATTGTCAAACCAGTTTAAGACTGGGTTTTTGCCTATACTGATTCACCCCCCCTCTCAGTGCCAGTTTGGTACTATTATTTCATCACTAAGTTATCAATTGGTATCAGAGTGTCCTCCATGTCCTCTATGTTGTGAACTTAACCGCTTGAGGGAAAGATCCTATTGTAATGATGAAGAGGGAAGGTCCAAAGTTTAACAAGGAAAAGTTTAGTATATGGAAAGATAGAATGAAGATATACATCAGAAGCATGGGTTCTCAACACTGGAGCTAGGTTGAGAATCCCTATGTTGCCCCTACCGGTACTCTTACTGATGACCAAAAGAGAGAGATGCAAGAGAATGGGCAAGTCATGAAAGCCCTAATTAGTAGTTTATCTGACATTGAATTTATTGATGTCCAAGATAAGGTAAATCCCAAAGAGGTATGGGATACTCTTGAAAATATTTATGGAGGTGATGAGCATGTAAAATAGGCTAAGGAAGAAAACCTTAGAGGGAAGTTTGAATACATGCGGATGATTGAAGGTGAAACCATTCAACAGTATGGAATAAGAATCAAAACTGTTGTTGGAGATATCAAGAGTGCAGGAGGTAAAATGGAAGATTCCATTGTGGTAAGCAAAGTCCTGAGATCCTTGTTGCCGGTCTATGCAATAAGGGTTGCTGCTATTCACTAGCTGAGATCAATAGATAAGAATAAGGTATCCCTAGACTCCATCATTGCTAAGCTAACAGCCTATGAGCTGAATAGTTTTGATGGTAGTGTTCAAAAGACTGAATCAGCTTTTAAAGCCTCTGTGGTACCATCTAGGAAAGGAAAAGAAGCAAGCACCAGTGATGAAACAAGACAGAGTAGAGTGATGGATGATGAGGAGTTTCTGATGGAATTTGAAGCTCTTCTTGCCAGGAAATTACCAAAAGGAACCGGTAAATAGAGAGGTAAGCTCCCTTTGAAATGTTTTTCTTGTAACCAAATAGGACATATTGCTATTAACTGTCCTAATAGTGACAACAAGGTTAAATCTAAAAGGTTCAAGAAATTCAAAGGAGGAAACCAAAGAAACTGTTTTATTGCAGTTGATGAAAGTGTCACAAATGAGGAATCAAAAGATGAAGAGAATGAAGACATTGTGTTTGTTGTTGTAAAGGAAGATGTGTCAGACAAGAAGGCTCTTGTCTCCCGCTCTCATAATCCCAATGAGTGGATTATTGACAGTGGCTGTTCTCACCATATGACTGGTGAGTGGAGCAAGTTTCTATCTTTGGAAGAATATGATGGTGGTGTGGTTCGTTTTGGCAATGATGCACCATGTATGGTTAAAGGAAAAGGGTCCATCTCTCTGAATGGAAAGAGTAGTGCTGACAATGTGTATTGGGTTGATGGTCTCAGACACAACCTTCTGAGTGTTGCCCAGCTGAATGACAGTGGTCTCACTCTGGAATTCAAGAATGGAGTGTGCAGAATCAAAGAAAAGAATGGTGAAGTTGTGGCTACCGGTATGCAGTCCAAAGGTAACCTATTTCAATTGAATGCTAATATCAGTACCTATCTTATGGCCAAGTTTGATGATAGCTGGATATGGCATAAGAGACTCTACCATATAAAATTTGATAATATTGTGAAGGCCAGTAAGAACAAGGTAGTTAGAGGATTGTCGGTGCTAAGAAAACCAGAAAATCCTTTGTGCAGAGAGTGTCAACTGGGGAAAATGTCTTCCTCAACCTTTAAAGGTAAATCTTTCACTGCTGACAACTTGCTTGATCTTGTGCATACTGATTTGTGTGGTCCTATGAAAAATAGAAGTGTATAGGGTGATAGGTACTTCATGATTCTCACTGATGACTTCTCAAGAATGATGTGGGTCACATTCCTGAAAGATAAGTCTGAAGCTTTTGTAAAGTTCAAAGTTTTTAGAGCATTAGTGGAGAAGGAAAGTGGTAAAAGGATCAAGTGCCTGAGAACTAATCAAGGAGGGGAACTCACCTCCAGTGAATTCAACAAGTATTGTGAAGAATTTGGCATCAAGAGGCAACTGTCTACCCCCCACACTCCACAGCAGAATGGCCTAGCAGAGAGGAATAACTGGACTGTGGTGGAAGCAGCTAGAACCATGTTGATTCAAGGAAAGGTTTCTCACACCTTTTGGAGAAAAGTGGTGAGCACTACAGTCTACACAATGAACTGAGTACTCATCAAGAAAGGTAAGGATAAAACTCCCCATGAGTATTGGATCGGTAAAACACCTGTGGTTAGCTACTTCAGAGTGTTTGGTAGCAAATGTTACATCAAGAGGAGTGAACACTAGAGAAAATTTGATGTGAAATGTGATGAGGGAATATTCCTAGGTTATTCCACCAAGAGCAAAGCTCTCAAGTGTTTCAACAATAGGACTTAGAGAATCATGGAAACCATCAATGTAAGAGTTGATGAAACCTCTAAGAAACTGGAGGAAACTGACAGTGAGCAAGTTGGAAGTGAACCAGTTGCAACCTTCTGGGATCTGGTTGTTAGTCAACCAAGCACCAATAACAGTGTCCTTGAAACGGTGAGTGTTGATGCTGATGAAGATGAGGATGAAGAGGAAAAGCAAGAAGAACCTGTCAAGACTATTCCTTGGTATGTCAAACTAAATCATGATCCTAAGCAGATCATAGGAGATAAGGATGTAGGAATCCTTACAAGAAGGAAGATCAGAGAAAACCTATGTATGATCTCTGAATTTGAGCCTAAATCACTCAAAGAGGCACAAAAGGATGAAGACTGGATCAAGGCAATGGAAGAGGAACTTGACAAGATAGAGAAAAATGGTACATGGTCCTTGGTACCCAGACCAGAGCATAAAAAATTTCATTGGTACCAAATGGGTTTTTAAAAACAAGTTGAATGAGGATGGCACAGTGATTAGAAATAAAGCTAGATTGTTGTGCAAAGGATATGCCCAAGAAGAAGGAGAAGACTATGGAGAAACCTTTTCTCTTGTGGCCATATTAGAAGGAGTTTGTATGCTTCTTGCATATGCAGATTTTAAAGGTTTCAAGGTATATCAAATGGATGTAAAATATGCATTTCTAAATGGTGTACTTGAAGAGGAGGTGTATATAGAGCAACAAGATGGGTTCTCCCTATCTAAAGATAGTGATATGGTGTGCAGGCTACATAAAGCCTTATATGGTCTAAAGCAGGCACCTAGAGCTTGGTATGAACGTTTGCATTCCCATCTTGTGAAGATTGGATTTGAGAGAACAAGTGAAGATAGAAATATCTACTTGAAGTCTGAAGGAGATCAGATCCTGATCTGTGAAGTTTTTGTTGATGACATTATCTTTGGTGGAGATGACAAGATGAGTCATGAGTTTGTTGATGAGATGAAGAAAGAGTTTGAGAAGTCACTCATAGGGGAGATTAAGTTCTTCATCGGACTGCAGATCCAAGAGATGAAAGATGGAATCTTTATCACTCAGTCCAAAGATGTCAAAGAGGTGTTGAAGACCTTTGGCATGGAAGATAGCAAATTGGTTGGTACACCAATGGTGACCAGTTGCAAATTATCAAAAGAGGATGACTCTGCATTGGTTGATGAGAAAGAATACCGATCAATGATTGGTAAGCTGCATTATGTAGTGCATAACAGACCAGATATTGCACATGCAATTGGCATTACTGCAAGGTTCCAAAAAAGTCCAAGAGAATTCCACTTGGTTGCAATCAAGCGGATTCTTAGGTATCGGAAGGGAACTGTTGACTATGGATTGTGGTACCCATACAACAATGATTTCAACCTGAAAGTATTCACAGATGCTGATTGGGTAGGTAATGTGGATGACTAAAAGAGCACAACCAGTGGTGCATTCTTTCTTGGTGGTAGACTAGTCTCATGGATGAATAAGAAGCAGAGTTGTATCTCTCAGTCTATAGTGGAAGTGGAGTATGTTGCAGCTTTCATGAACTGCACTCAGATAATTTAGATGAAGCATGTACTAAATGGCTTCAAAGTTCTTGTATCTGAACTGGTAAGTATATTCTATGATAACACAAGTGCTATCAATATTTCAAAGAATCTGGTTTTACATTCTAGAACCAAGCATTTTGAGCTTAAGTATCATTTCTTGAGGGAAAAGGTTCAAAATAGAGAGATTGCACTTGAACATGTTTCTAGTAAGGAGCAGTTAGCAGAAATATTCACCAAGCCTCTCCCAAAGGCTACATGTGTATATTTAAGAGGTGAATTGGGGGTACTACCCCTTTAGGAGGTGCACTAAAAATATTTGTTCCACATTAGTCAGGTACTGCATAGTCATTTTTTTGTTTTTTGTTGATTGATGTGTTGAAGGATGCTACTCCTCAGGGGGAGCAGCATAATGGACCAAGGAAGCTTGTGCCTCCACTTTGGCATTGTTGTCAAAGGGGGAGAAGATGTGAAGTGAAGAAGATATCTGCAGTAATTGGGGGAGAAGATGGGAAGTGGAGAGATATCTTTGTATATTGCCATCAATGCCAAAGGGGGAGATTGTTGGCATTATGTGAACTGATATAAGGACATACTATATGCTGTCATTAATGTCAATATGTGATATGAAGTGAACCCGCATATGTGAGAACTAGTATATATATGCCAAAGTGAAGTGGTATATTTGTTCATGGTGAACTGGCATGTCAAGGTGAACCAACATGTTGTTATGGGAACCGGTACATGGAACCCTTGTGTGACTACCAGTTGGTAGTGTCAGGATTTCCGGTTGAAGTGCCTCAAGCCTGTGTGACTCAATCGGTGATCGTGTGATGAGGTAGCATGATAACAAAGAACAAATCATGTTTCCACATAAGCCTTATGCGCATGAAGGATCTTTCATGAAGAAGACTATCCCTATCTACCTTGGGAATGTGCGAAGTTTGTAAACGGTGATAACGAGTGATGGGTTATCAGCCACCATGAAATCGGTGGAAAATAGATGATGGAGAATGTTTTGAGAATTGATCAAGAACTATTGCATTTAATGTAGTATGCTCAACGGTTAGGATTGAACCATTTGAATTACTTAACCTAACAGGTTCAGGGTTTAGGGTTTATGCTTCCGACCTATCTGTTTCCTATAAGGTCGATGTTGTGTTTCTTTCAAAAGTTGTTGGCAAAAGTTGTGTGTGTGTATCCAAGAGAAAGGATACATGATTCTTGCCAGACCAGAGGAGAGAAGTGATACCTGTAGAGTGTAAGTGTAGAAGGTGAAGGGGAGCTTAAGTGGATTTGCATTGGCATTGAGTGCTATCATCAGATCATTGTTATATCTATTGATCTTTAACCACTTCAATAGTTGTGAAATCCGTTAACAGGGTATCTTTAACCAGCTTGTTGTAAATCCCTTAACAGGGTAACTCGAAGCTACTGAGTTAGTGAAATCCTTTAGCTATTGAGTTCTTGAAATCCTCTAACAAGGTTTAACTCTTAACCAGGTATTCTAGCCATCATTTAACTGGGTGATCCCTAACAGGATCCATTCCTAGCAGAACCTATTGTAATGTCTCTAACTAGACAAGGCTCCTAACAGAGAGGACTTCTAAAGAGTTCAAAATAGCTTGTGGGTATTCATCCCCATCGTGGTTTTTCCCAGTTGGGTTTCCACGTGAAAAATATGTGTGTCATGTGTAATGCTTTTATCTTGTGATGCTTTGTTATTATCTGTCAAGCATGTGATGGTTCTATGTTTTATGCCTGTTAATAAAACATGTTGAACTAGCTATTATTATATTTTGGTGATAGATTACTTGTTCATGCATAAGGGTGAAATGGTAGTGTAGTTTTGAGTTGAGTGGAAAGATAAGTGATTAACCGGTTAATGCTTGTTTTAGTCACTCTTAGCTTTGTCGGTTGTACTTTGTTCCAGACCGGTATCACTGTTTATCAGTCATTTGAAGTGCCTATTATCAAACCTATTTAAGACTGGGTTTTTGTCTGTACTAATTCACCCCCCTCTCTCAGTGTTGGTACACAAACTTTATGAAGAAATCATAAAGCGAGAAGAGTTTGAAGAACTTTTAGCCAAAAGGCTACTGAGAGGAAAAGGTAAGTACAAAGGAAAATTGCCTTTGAAATGTTTTAATTGTGATAGAATTGGACATATGGCTTCTAACTATCCTAACAAAGAATCTATTGAAAAGAAAGATTATCGAGATGACAGACAGAAAGATAATCATTACAAAGGACATTGAGACTTCAGAAGAAGAGATAAAAAGACATACCTAATAGCTGATGAGGAATCTAATGATGATAAATCAGATGAAACTGATACAAAGGAAGTTGTTTATGTGGCTATCAAAGATGGATCAGATGAAGAAAGGTATGAAGAAAAAGCTTTAATATCTCATATAAATACTAATGATTCTTGGATCATAGATAGTGGATTCTCACATCACATGACAGGTGATAAACACAAGTTTGTTATATTAGAAGATTATGATGGAGGCTATGTAAGATTTGGTAATGATGCACCATGTCCAGTAAGAGGTAAAGGATCTATAACACTTATTGACAATGCAAAATGCAATTATGTTTATTGGGTTGAAGGTTTGAAATATAATTTGTTGAGTGTAGCACA
This sequence comes from Cryptomeria japonica, assembly GCF_030272615.1. Classification (NCBI taxonomy): domain Eukaryota; kingdom Viridiplantae; phylum Streptophyta; class Pinopsida; order Cupressales; family Cupressaceae; genus Cryptomeria; species Cryptomeria japonica. The sequence continues at coordinate 200,633,065 of NC_081408.1, read as the reverse complement.
GCTAAACAACACAAGTTACCGAATAGAATTTCATAAAGGAATTGTCAAAGTTCAAGACAAGCATGGAAAGTTGGCTACTACCAGGACACAAACAAAAGGTAACACATTTCAGCTTGACTCAACTCAGAATAAGTGTCTATATGCAAAGATAGAAGATACCTAGTTATGGCATAAAAGGTTTTGTCATGTAAATTTTGATAATGTGATCAAAATAAGCAAAAAGCATCGAGTAAGAGGTCTACCGAGTCTTGAAAAACCCGAGAATGCTATGTGCCAAGGATGTAAGATGGGAAAGATGACAAGATCAAGCTTTACAAGTAAGTCCTACACTTTAAGAGAATTTTAGATCTTGTGCATATTGATCTTTGTGGTCCTATGAAAGTTCAGAGTTATTATGGTGATAAATATTTCATATTATTTGTGCATGATTATTCAAGGATGATGTCAGTTATGTTTTTAAAAGAAAAATCAGAAGCTTTTCAAATTTTTAATTGGTACAAGGCAAGAGTTGAAAATGAAATAGGAAGACAACTGAAATGTTTTAGATCTGATAGGGGAGGAGAGTTCACATCTGATGAGTTCAACTTATTCTGCAATGATCATGGTACTAAAAGACAAGTCTCTGCACTGAGAACTCCACAACAAAATAGAATAGCTGAGAGAAGAAACATATCTATTGTGGATTGTGCCAGAACCCTGATGATTGAAAAGAAAGTGTCATAAACATTTTGGAGAGAAGCAATGAGCACAACAGTTTACACCTTGAATCAAGTACAACTGAAGAAAGGAACTTTGAAGACACCTTATGAAATCTGCTATGACTAGAAACCTAATGTAAATTATTTTAAAATCTTTGGAAGTAGATGCTATGTTCACAAAGATGACAGAAATGGTAAGTTTGATCAGAAAAGTGAAGAAGGAACATTTCTAGGTTATTCTTCTAGAAGCAAAGATATAAATGTCTGATCAAATCATCTAACAAAATAGTAGAAAGTGCAAATGTAAAAATTGATGAACTTGCAGAAAGAAATGATGAAGGAAACTCCAAAGAACCTGAAGATTATGAAGGATTTGTCTATGTTCAACCGAGAAGTCCTACCGAGAAGACTGCTAAAGGAAATGAAGAGAATATCCAGTTACCGAGTGATGAAGAAGATCATAGAAAGCCTACCGAGCCTATATTAGCCAAGTATGTCAGAAGGAATCATGCATCAAGTCATATTATAGGAGCTAAGAATGATCTAGTGATGACAAGGAACAAACTGAGATAGAACACATGTCTGATATCTGAATTTGAACCGAGGATAGTGAAAGAGGTATTTAACAATGAAGATTGGATAAATGCTATGATAGAAGAGATTGATCAAATCAAGAAGAATGACACATGGACACTGGTCCCAAGACCGAAGGATAAAAATGTAATTGGTACAAAATGGATTTTCAGAAACAAGCTAAATGAAAAAGGTGAGGTCACTAGAAATAAAGCAAGACTAGTTTGCAAAGGTTATGTCCAATAAGAAATAAATGATTATGGTGAGACTTTTGCACCTGTGGCAAGACTTGATGGAGTAAGAACATTGTTGGCATATGCTGCTTACAAGAATTTCAAGGTATATCAAATGGATGTCAAATCTACATTTCTGAATGGTATATTAGAAGAAGAAGTTTTTATTGAAAAACCTGAAGGATTTGTTGAAGGAAAGAATAATGATCAGGTATGTAAATTGAACAAAGCATTATATCATTTGAAACAAGCACCTAGAGCATGGTATGAAAGATTGCACTCTTATTTAATCAAAATTGGTTTTATAAGAACTAGTGAAAACAGTAACATGTACATGAAGAATGATGAAAATGGAATACTAATCTCAGCTATATTTGTTGATGACATTATATTTTGTGGAAATGACTCTCTATGCAAGAACTTTGGAAATGAAATGAGCAAAGAATTTGAGATGTCATTAATCGATGAGATAAAGTATTTTATAGGTTTATAGATACTACAAATGAAAAATGAGATTTTCATTACTCAATCCAAGTACATAAAGGAAATCTTGAAGAAATTTGGAATGGTGGATTCAAAACCAGTAAGTACTCCTATAACTACCAATAGTAAACTATCAAGAACGACGAATCTGCATCTGTTGATGAGACACTTTACTGATCTATGATTGGAAAATTACAATATGTTGTTCACAGTAGACCAGACATAGCACATGCAGCAGGTATAGTTGCAAGATTCTCTATAGATCCCAAGGAAACACACATGACAACAATCAAGAGAATTTTTGGATACCTGAAAGGCACTGAAGATTATGGCTTAGTATATCAGAAAGGAAATGTTTTTGATTTAAAAGTTTATACTGATGCTGATTGGGTAGGCAACATTGATGATAGGAAAAGTATGAGTGGAGGAGCTTTCTTTTTAGGAGAAAGACTAGTAAGTTGGCTTAGCAAGAAACAAGGATGTGTTTCACAGTCAACAACAGAAGTTGAATATGTTGTTGTAGCATTGAATTGTACCAATATAGCATGGATCAAACAACTGTTGGAAGATATAAATGAGCAAGTTACCGAGCCAGTAACTATATTATGTGACAATACTAGTGCCATTAACATTTCAAAGAATCCTATTATATACTCTAAGCCAAAGCACATCTCTATCAAGTACCATTATCTTAGAGAAGAAGTTCAAGAGAAGAAAGTGGTGTTGGAGTATGTTAGCACAAAGGAACAAATAGCAAATATCTTCACCAAGCCACTACCAAGGGACACTTTTGAGTATCTCAGAAGTCAGTTAGGGGTCCTACCCCTATCTTCCATTCACTGACCGAGTTAGATGAAAGCATCAATTCGATGACTCTACAAAATATATTTTAGGAGTTGATGCTGATTTGCACACTTTAGGAGGTTTTCTAAAGGTGTGCAGGAAACAATAATAGAGAACAAGAATTGAAGACAAAATGCTCTAACCGAAACTAAGTTGAGACCGAACAACAAAGGAAATCACTTCATTCAGGAAGAAAATTATGTTTAGTTTTCTTTTTGGCATTGTTGTCAAAGGGGGAGAAGACTAATGTATGGGGGGGGAGAGCATTTCAGAATTTCATAGCAATCTGAATCATTTAGGTCAAATCAATTGGTTTTGCCATCAATGCCAAAGGGGGAGATTGTTGGCACTATAATAGACAAAGGGAGATTGTTGGCATTCCAATTACAATGAGAGATTGTTGGAATTTCAATAAGGTTGTTGAGAAGGTTGTTGATGATTATGGATATAATTGATTAAGGATGTTTACTGTCTTAATATTATTATTTTGTCATTGATCTCAAGAAATTGATTTTCTGATTCAGTATGATGTTTCCATATCTTAAGAAGTGTGTTTTGAAAAGAGTTAAGATGTCAATAAAAGACACAAATAGAATATGATGAATAAGGGGAGGAATAAGTTATTCAATGGGAAACTACTACTGAGTTAGACAATGATGAGATCATGATGTTTAGATTGTTTTTTGATATCCTACATATGCTATTGTTTGTAAGGTTAATACTATACTATGTTACCGAGCAAAGAACCTAGTCGGTAAACCCTAAGGAATCTAGTCAGTAAACCCTAAGGTTATCGCTAACAGTTAATGAAGGCAGAATGTCTACCGAGTGATGTTTAGTATTTACCAAGTTGCAACTGAGTAATAACAAAATGCATTGAATGAATAAAAGCATTATTTAATGAAGGAAGCTGATGAGCTGGTTATGATTAAATGATTGTTACAATGTGTATAAAGGTTGTTAAGCATCTATGGCAATGAAAGATCGGTAGGAAGATCTACAGCTTAGATTGAACCGCAATACCCTAGCACAAGTTCCAAGAAATGTATGCAAGTTCCAAGGTGGGGTAAAATATTTTCATATCAAAGGATACATTGAACCTAGTCAAGTTTGAAGATCTAATGGTTATGATTGATCATGGGAAATTTGTTCAAGGAGATTAAGTGGTTGGCAAATTGTTTATAAATAAGGAACTGTTGATAAACAATGTATGTGGGCAAGTGTAAGCATAGGCTTGCTACATAGTGATTACCGAGCACCGAAGCTTGAAGACCTATTTTGATAATAGAGTATAGTTCCCAGTAGAAGGACAAGATAAGTCCTATGACTAGATTGTATTGAGAAAATAAGAATCTACTTTAGCATTTTTAGATGTGAAGTTGCAGATATATTTTTATTACTGTTATTTTGTAAAGTGATAGAAAATCTCTTAACCAAGTGGACTTAATAGTCTTATTTGTAAAACCCTCTAGCAAGGTGACATTCTTATTGAGTGTTTGAAATCCTTTAACAAGGTCACTTCTAACAAGGTGAAGATCCTAGCAGATCTTAGGGAAATCCCTTAACCGGGTCACATCTAGCAATGTGTTTGTAATCTTTAACGGGATTTTCTTTTAACTGAGCATACTCTAGAAGAGTACATTTCTTAGTGGGTCTAAAATCCCACAGTGGTTTTTCCCTATTTGGGTTTCCACATTAAATCTGGTGTTATATGTTTGTGATCTTATCTATTTATGAGCTTGCATGCTTTATAGTTTTTCTAATAAGGTTACCGAGGTTGAATCTGTTGATTTTATGGAAGAATAAGTTTGTATGATTCACCCCCCCTCTCATCCTATTAGCTTAGCATCTGTACTAAACATTTAGTATCAGAACTATCAGCATCCTCTCCCTCTCCCTATCCCTCCTCTTTTGTCTACTCACACCACGCCCTGCACCAAACACAACTCTCTCTCCCAGGCCATCATCCTCTCCACCCACCACCTGATCAACCCCTGGCTGCAGCTCCTCATCCTCCAACACCCCAGGAATGGTAAGCTACACTGGAAAGTGCCCGTCCCACCAACTCTTGTATCCACTTGTCATGCCTGGATCCTCCCCTGCGCCTATCCACTCATCCCACACCAACTGAAAAGTTGTCTAGAAGATCCTCTGCCCCTCCAAGGGACTCGCTATAAGGCCCCAATGCCTAACCTCTCAAGTAATCTGGGAATACACTAGAATATCTCCCACTATATCCTGTACCTATCCAAGATGTCGGGCCACCCTGAATGGAGCATAGTACTCCATGATATATACAAATCTCCCAAAAAATCCACATCTTGACACCCGCCTAGTGCAACAGCCAGTCATCCCTCCACCTCTCACATCCCAAAAATGGTCTTCATGTGAACTATGTCAGCTCATCCAAAACCACACGGATGTTGTCTGTGTATAGTGCAGTAGTCCCTTATATTTGTCCAAAAATGGGTGTCATGGCCACTTGTCCTATACCCCTAGTGGTCAAGTCATTGCAATGTGCTCCCATGCCCAAATGTGTAAGAGTGTGACCCCTACAAATATACTAGCATACTCTTTGTATACCACCATATGCATATTATGATATAGCTAGGCTAGCATCATCGTGCCCCATGCATATTGTTGACCATCATGCAACATGAATTATAAACATCTGCTCCATCCAAGAGGAAACCCATGACCGCCTAAATCAGGAATGATCCACCCACTCGAAAATCCACAAATCACCAAAACCAATTGAGGAATCTGCCAAACACCCATCGCCCCACCCAAGTGCATCATGCACCTATCTAACATTGGTGGCATCTCATACTCACACACCTCCCATAGATAAAACTCAGTTGCATCTAACTGATACTTAGGGATAACGCCACAAACAGGGATCTTCAAGATCCTCCAAACATCTAACAGAGTCACTATGGCCTCTCCAATCAGTAAAAAAGTTATACTGACTATCCCACCTCTCCACCAGTGCAGTGATCATAGCAGTATGCACTCATATCCTCGGCCACCTGCCTACATAATGAAATCCCAATGTAGCTAGCACCTTCAGATCATCATGACCTAACTCATGATATAGACTCGTCGTAGCAAGCCAATGCTCTCTCGAAGCCAGTTGTACCCTCTCCACCTACATCCATTAGACCAAATCATTACCTTCATGCCCAAAAATTCTCTCTTGACCTCCCGAACCAACCATACCCTTCCCCCTATTCCAAAATTCTAAGACAAAATTGCATTTCTCCCCTTCTTAGGTGCACACATTGATTTACATAGCGCTCATCCCAAAAATGTGACGCTCGCGCTATTTGGCAAGTGCTCGTGCCAACAAAGCTTCCATCCCTGCTCTGACCCACCATCCCTAGCCCATCAACGAGAGCACCCCCACTTCCTCGTGTGCACCCACATAATCCCTTACGAGCTCATGTTGAAACACGAGTGCCCACGTCAAAGCACGAACGCTCGCACTAATGCATGCGCACTCACGCTGAAACCCCCCATTCCCCTAAATTTCCTATTTTACCCGACCCTTTCACGAGCGTCTATGCTAGTCGCCAGCACTCACGCTGATCTAGGGGTGCACACACTGAAACAATGATCAACGCGTGCCCCTCGCCTAACCTAGACCCCCATTTCTAGCCCTAATTTTTACCCAAAATTAAAAATTCTAAAAGAGGGATTGTCCTACTCACTGGTGGTCCATAGCTAGTCGGTCGTTTGAATCGTCGGATCCTCTTAGCTTAATTATCCCAAACTGGAATGCGGTCCATCTCTCCTTCTCTTCTTCTTTGGTCTTAGTGGCACTAAGGCTTGTGTGTAACAATGACTCCACATTTGGCCCGTTGTTGCTTATATGAGCCCTCATGAGGGCCCATTTCCTTTGTAGTCTCGCGTCTTCATTTCTTCCTTCCATATTTTCCACGACTGCTTCATATTTCTTCCTCACTTATCCCTTCCACCCAAATTCTTCTTCCTCTATTTTTGAGAATTTTTCATCTTTTTCCGAAAAAAATTCTCAAGGGGGCATACACCTCCCACACTTTATGTTGGGGCAACTTATTCTTCTTCTTATATCTTCAACCCATCGCCAAATTTGTCATTGCATAAAAGAGGGGCAAAGTGTAGACACTTAAAAATAATTATTTTAATTATCTTTAATTTCTCACATAATTAATTTATTAATTAATTATACAAATTCTAATTCTCCTCAATATTAATTAATTATAATTAATATTGTCACTATAGTATGTGATTTATTTATTTAATAAATCAACCCCTCTTTTTATTCTTCTAAAAATTAAATCTTCTTAAATCCTTCCCTTAGCTAATTAATTTCAATTAATTAGTTAACCTACATGATTCCTACAAATCATCTTCCTAATCCATCATTAACCTAATAAATTATTCTAGTAACTCCCTAAACTCACTTAACCTTATTTTTCAAATTTTTAATTCCTCCACTCATTCTCTCTCCTAGTCAAATCCTATCCCACCCAAAATTTCCTCCAATCCCCCTCCTAATTAGTTGCTAGTGGATAATCATCATGACTAGCCACAAAGTCAACTCCTTGTCCCTTCCATCCAACCACTATCCTTAAATGTTATTTTCCTAGGTGAATGTGAGATTTTCAAAATCTCACATTCCTCTAGGCATCTCCTCTCCCAAGGAATTTTTAATTCGTTCTTATTCCTCCAATCGCCATGATCATCCCCTTTTGAAGAATTTTAAATTCCTCCTCCCTATTCTTCAAGGAAGGTCCGATCCCTTTCTCTGCTCAAGGCACATTGGGAAGTCTTCCTAATGCACCTTAAGGAGTGTGGAGACAAGAAATGCCTTTAAGGCATATCTCTTGGTCTCTACACCCTCTCTTGGGCCTTGTGTGAGCTCACAAGAAATCCTAGCCCTTCATCTTGAATCCATCCTAGCCATCCATTCTTCCTCTCCTCTTCCTATAAATTGAGGACTCCATCCCTTCATTCATATCTCCAAATTTAGTAGTCTGATGATGCTAGTTTGAGCCTAGAAAAGCCATCATACTATCCTTACCATGCAAAAATAATCCCTCATCCAGACTTAATCATCTCATCCATATCATTCCTCAAGATCCATCTTAATCCATTTGTGCACAATATTTGGAGAGCCATCCACATCAAGCAACCAAAGGAACACATCAAGTGGAGCATCATCAAGGGGCGCCTTCACTTCATCAAGCTCAATCTGAGGGAGAGGCAAAAGGATTGTGAGGTATATGCATATTATTCATGTTTTTTATGTGTTTTTGAGTTATGTCTTTTATTTCATATGCTTCCATGTTTTATTTGCATGTTTACTAACTAATCCACCTCATTCTCATTTTTTACCATCTTCAAGTATGATGGAAAGTTTCCCTTGAAATGTTTTTCTTGTAATAAGATAGGACATGTTGATTCTAGAAGCCTAGAGAGAATGTCTAAGTATGACAAACATGATAAGTTTGATAAGTTTGATAGGAATGATAGATATGAGAAGCATTATAAGCCTTATAAGTCTAACCAGAAGTTTAGGAACTAGAAGAACTATTATTATGCCGCAAATGAAGATGTTACAGATGATGAATCAAAAGGAGATGAAGTTCTATTTATTGTCATTAAAGGGCATAGACCTATGCCTATTAATTCCTTTTGTTGTTCTGTTGAGGAGAAAACTTTGGCTTCTAAGGTAGAAGAAAAAGGTGAATGGGTGATTGACAGTGGTTGTTCACATCATATGATCGGTGACAAAAGAAAATTTGTAAGCATGGAACGGTATGATGGTGGAATAGTTAGATTTGGAGATGACAAAGCCTATGTAATCCATGGGAGAGGTTCAATTTATTTTGATGGTAAGCATAATACTTATGATGTCTTGCACATTGAAGGTATAAAGCATAATATTTTGAGTGTTGGACAAATAGTTGACAAGGGTTATGATCTACTATTCAAAGATGGTAAATGAAATATCTTGAATGCCTCTCATATAGAGATTGCATCAGGGACTAAGACTGAAGGTAACATTTTTTATTTGAATGCTGGTGAGAAAAGTTGTTTGATTACTAAGATTGATTAGAGTTGGTTGTGGCATAGAAGAATGTATCATGTAAACTTTAATTCATTGATCAAGATTAGTTCTACACAATTTGTTAGGGATTTAACTAAGATCGTTAAACTTAATAATCCGGTATGAAAGGAATGTCAGTTGGGTAAGAAAACAAGGATTTATTTCGAGAGTAAATAATATACATTAGATGGATTGTTAGATCTTATCCATACTAACCTATGTGGACCTACAAATGTTAGAAGTGTGTAGGGTGATAGATACTTTATGTTGTTGATTGATGATTATTCCAGAGTGATGTGGGTTGTTTTTATGAAGAAAAAATGAGAAGCATTTGAGAAATTTAAGATATTTAAAGCTAAATTTGAAATTGAGTCCGGATTGCAGACAATGTGTCTAAGATCTGATAGAGGTGGAGAATTATGTTCTAGTGAGTTTAATTCTTTCTATGAGATGCATGGAATCAGAAGATAGCTATCTGCTCCTAGGACCCAACAGTAAAATGAGATTGTTGAAAGGAAGAACCAGACTGTTTTAGATATTGCAAGAACCATGTTGATTGAAGGAAATGTTCTGAAGGTATACTAGAGAGAAGCTATTATCATTGCAGTCTATACATTCAATAGAGTTCATATCAAAGGTGATACCGGTGAGACCCCTTATGAGCTTTGGGTTGGTCATGTTCCTACTATGAAATTTCAAATTTTTTGGTAGCAAATGCTATATCAAGAGAGATGAGGATATTGGAAATTTTGATGCTAGAAGTGATGAAGGTATCTTTTTGGGATATTCTACAAATAGAAAAGATTACTATTGCTATAATAAGAGACCGAGAAAGATAGTTGAGAATGAAAATGTGAAGGTGGATGAAAATCTTGGGAAGGAGATCATAGCTTATGATGAAGGTCAACATGTTGTTTTAGCTCCTATTCAGCCTGAAGCATCTAAGAAGGATGATTTGGTATAGATTGTTAATCTGGATGTTGTTGTTGTTGCTGATTATGTACAGGAGCCTAAAGATCAAAACAATTAGAAGACTCTTTGGTATGTCAGACTAAATCATTCTGAGAATCAGATTATTGCTGATAATAATAAAGGTGTGATGACTAGAAGAATATTAGTTACAAAAGAAGTATGTTTGATTTTTAAATTTGAACCTAAAGATGTTGTTGAATCCTGTAAAGATGATAATTGGATAAGGGCCATGCAAGAAAATTTAGATCAGATTGAAAAGAACAATACTTGGGAACTTGTGCCTAAACCTAAGGATAAATAATGTTATTAGCACTAAATGGGATTTTAGGATCAAATTGAATGAAGTCATTGAAGTAGTCAAATATAAAACCAGACTGGTCTTCAAAGGTTATTCACAACAAGAAGGGATTGATTCCCCGGTTTCCAGAATTGAAGTTGTTAGATTGTTGCTGGCTTATGCTACTTATGAAGATTTCAAGGTATATATATCAGATGTCAAATCTTCATTTTTGAATGATGATCTAGAAGAAGAAGTTTACATTGGCCAACCTAATATATTTTCACTTTCAGATGATGGAGATATGGTATGTAAGTTGAAGAAAGAACTTTATGGATTGAAACAAGCTCCTAGAGCCTGGTATGCTAGGTTAGACAAATACTTTCTAAAATTGGGTTTTATCAAAGGTGTTGTTGATAGTAATATGTATTTTAAAATTGAACATGATAACATTTTGATTATTGAAGTCTTTGTTGAAGACATTATCTTTGGTGGTGATGATGATATGAGTATGAAGTTTGTCTGTGATATTCAAAAAGAATTTGAGATGTCTATGATGGGTGAGATAAAAAATTTCTTAGGTTCACAGATAGAAAAAATGTATCTTTATATCTCAAACTAAGTATGTGAAGGAATTTTTGAAGAAGTTTGGATTAGATGATTCCAAACTGGTTGGAACTCCTATGGTGACTAGCTGTAAATTGTCTAAAAATGATGAATTTCCTAAAGCTAATAAGAGTTTGTACAAATCTATGGTTTGTGGACTATTATATCTTACTCATAATAGGCCAAATATTATGCATGTTGTGTGTATGGATGCTAGATATCAATTTTATCTAAAGGAAATTCATGTCACTATTATTAAAAGAATATTCAAATATCTAAAAGGAAATGTGGATTATGGTTTATGGTACCCAAAAATTGATGATTTCATGTTTTGTTCTTACACTGATGCATATTGGGTTGGTGATGTTGATCACCAGAAGAGTACTACTAGTGGAGCATTCCTTTTAGGTAAGAAGTTGGTTTCATTGGCTAGCAAGAAACAAGATTCAATATCTTTATCTATTGTTGAAGTTGAGTACATTGTCGCTACTAGTAATTGCACTCAGATAGTTTGGATGAAGAAAATATCGAAAGATATCAAAGTTATTTATAATGAGCCTATTGTTATATAATGTGATAATTCCAGTTCTATAAACATGTCTAATAATTTGGTACAACATTTAAATACTAAGAATATATTAATCAAATATACTTACTTGAGAGAACAAGTCAATGAACAGAAGGTGAAGTTGGAATATGTATCTACTAAGGAACAAATTGTTGATATTTCACTAAACTTTTTCCTGTATATATATTTTTTTATTTGAGAGACAAGTTAGGGGTATCCACCCCTCCTGATCAAAATTAGATGCATTGAATTGCATCGATCTGGTGGAATTTAGAGCCTTATCCTTTTGTCTGGATTGATGAGTTGGTGTTGCTCCTCTCCTAGAGTAGTCTATTGATTTGGTTGTGTGTCCTAGCGGGAGATAGATTTCTGAGACTTCTGGTTATGTGTTTTAGGGGGAGAGAGTTTGATTTTTTATTTTTGGATATATTTGGCATTTCTATAAAAGGGGGAGAGAGATCATGCAAAAAATTGCTTTATCTATCTTGATTTAATGGGGAGTTTGTTGGTGATATCTTCTTTCTTTTCATTGACTGTTTTTCCAATTCATATGTTATCATCAATGCCAAAGGGAATTTTTGTTATATTTGGTTGATGATTGTTGTTTCTAAGATATGTTGTTGTCATTGATGTCAACATGTCCCTATGAGTTATTCTAGTGAGTTTGGGATGAGTTTTTAATGCATTTTTTTAGTTTGGTTTTGCTGATCACTGTTTTGCACAATTTGGTATTTCCTCCAATGTATTCCAGCATTATTAGATCTTGTGTTGATACTTTGGATTATTGTTTGGGATGATATTTTGTATCTTAATTTTAGATGGTTTATGATTTGGTGCTCCACATTTTAACTTTCTTTGTGATAGTTGCTGATTGGTTGTGTTCTTGAGCTTTGAGACGTTGACCGATGGAGATTTGAAAAGAGGTGTTGGTGCAACTATTCTAGATGATTTTAACATGCTTGATACTGTTTCCTAGTTATTTCCTATTTTTTTTAGTGATTTCCATTGATTGTTGTGCAAGTTTTTGGTGATTTCTATGAACTGGTGATGATTTTTTGTGTTATGTAGTATTTATGGTGGTGTAGCATGTTGTGGTTGATCTTAGCAGAATTTTTGGTGGATTTAATCATTTGGGAATTTGAATTAGGTCCATGCTATGTAATGTAAATCATAATATTGGTTTGATGGTCAATCTTTGTATTGTGTAATGCAATTTTTGTAATTGTGAGTTGAGGGTTGAGGGTTTAGCTAGCCTTGTTATCAAAGTTGATGATTTGTATATATAGGTGAGATGCTTATGTAATTTAGGAGTTGATATTGTGTCTACATTATCAGAGGGAGGTGAATGTGTGAACAAGGATATATCATTCAACAAAGTGTTGAGGTGTGTTTGTTGGTGTAGAGCAGACAACTATGCTTAACTAAAATTTTTCATTAGGTATATGTAGATGCGATCATTGTAGTTCATTCCTTCTTGATTTTAGTCCAAATTATATTTTAAGTCAATGAGACTTACCTAAGGGTTGTAGCCTTTCGAGCATATGTCTTTTGAGCAGTGAGCTCTAAGTAGTGTGCCTAAATGCACGTGCATTCCCCATTGTAATATTTTCACATACTATAGTAGAGTATCATCTTACTATGGGTAGGTTCCCATCGTAGTTTTTCCATTAACTGGGTTTTCCACATAAAAATCTTGGTGTTGTGTGTTGTGTTTTTAATTTTCTTATCTATTTATTGTTACAGTTTATCAATTTATGTTTTGGAGTTTTATTTGTTGTGATCCGGTGAAGACTAATTAAACCCCCCTTTGGCCTCTTAGTCTTCCTTCTTGATTGGTGCGAACACTATTTATGGCTGATCTCTTTAATAATCACCTATTTTCCCCTAAACTTCTACAATCCAATTCAATTCAATTTAAGAAGAATGTCCCTATCAAAAGGAACCAAGAATTTGGTCAAAATCTTGGTCTTTAATGGCTAGATCTATTATATTCCTCTCCTCCCTAATGTAATTGGTTAAGTATGACATTTAGTGGTTTTATTATCTTAATTTGACCCTAACCCTAGGGTAAAAGCACAAAATTGTGTCACATTTTAGGCAAAATTATCAACACAAGTCAATTTAAGTAATTCTAATTAAAAATTAATTTTAGTCAAACATATGGTCTATAGAGATGCATTATAGCTATCTTATACATGGGCCACAACTTTTCCAATTTGAATTGTCTATTAAATGTATATTTTATACCACTTTGGGTCTAATTATATAAAAAAAAAATTGAAAAACTCGATGTTTCAACAACTCCTACTCTTATAAATAATATTTTTTTGAAATGTAAAAGTACCCTTTTATAGATGTATAAGTGAATTTTCCAAAATATATATCTTTAAATATTTTAATTATTTTCTCTATTTTATATTTTACTTCTATTGAAATTATGTCATTAGCACTAAAATATAAGGTTGATTATCATGTAAAGGGAAAATACTAAAATTTTGAAAAAAAAATTTAAAAAAAAAACTGCACTAGTGAAAAGTGTCTATGTCAAGATGATATAATTCAATCCCTCTAGATCCTCCTTATTCTCCTAGAGAAAATATTAACCATAAAAACATTTGTAAAGAAGATGATGTTATGAAATACATTCATGATCTATCTCCCCACATAACATTGAGTAAAGATGAGGTCTCAGATTATAAGGATCTTCCTTTCCAACCTATCAAAGAGAATATGCATGATGATAGAAAGGAGAATATCCCTACAAAGGATATTCCTTCTTCATATACATCTCCCTTTCTTCCCTCACGATGTACTTACACTAATTTTTTTAAATAAATTCATTATAATACTCCTTTTCAATTAAAAGGATCTTATTGTAGTGGCTATAACATAATATCAAAACTAGGTTATAGAGGACAAGGACCTGGAAAACTTGAACAAGGAATAAAAGTCATTATAAAACCTACTACACAAGCTAGTACCGAAGGTCAAGGACATTCTCATCATTTACCTATGGATGATCTCCTTAGGGTACAAAAAATTAAGGAGTACTTTGAAATAAATAAACTCTATTGTCCATCTAAAGGTGCTTCTTCTTCAAACACTCATTTTTTCTCACATCATCAAACTAATGATCATGATATCAATGATTATTCAGATTTTCAAAATGGAATACAAAGACTCATTGATGATGGAATAGTTAAAATCATAGAAAATAATTCATCTTCTTCAAGAAACCCTTGTCCTACATCCCAAGAGACAAGACCTACTCCTATTGATGACCAAGATAAATTAGCTACTATAATCTTTTGGAGATTGAAGTATGATAAAAATGTTGTTTTACCTTTCATTAGACTCAATTAAAATTATAAGTGTAAGAAAGGTGATGAAAATTTTCTTGTTAATCATAGTTATTCTAATTCTCTTGGAAATTGTAAATCATTTAAAACATTTGTTCAAGACCAATATGATAGAGCTCACATAGCTCTTACAACTAATCTTGCACTCTTTTTTGGTGAATAGGTAGTTCCTAAGCACTCCATTCATCTTCCATTTTGCTCCTCACCCTATGGCACTAGTAGTTAACTTCATTTGAGACTCTTTGTCATAAGAGGTAATTCTTTTTAAATATTAATAATCTTGAGGCAGCAACATAATTCATTATTGCATCTATGCTTGGGGGAAAAGAATATTATCCTATCTTTTCTCTCTATCTAAGGCTTCACTATTTGCTTTAGGGGTTTCATTTCTTCATACCTTGATATCCTTTCTTGCATGAATGGTATGTCTCTTATGAATAATCTCTGCTTAGGGGGGGTATGTGACCCTTCATTTTAATCTTTCCTTCTTTGAAGTTTACCTGTTCTTTAGATTTTCATTTTTACATATCTTGATGAGTTTTCTTGCATTAAATATTCCTTCATGCAAGTATATATGTGTTCCTTGTTAGGATCTTTCCTTGATTGTAGTGGTTCATTTTCTTATTTATAATCTCTCCTTAGATGTTTAATTCTTCTCATTGTCCCTACACTTCGGGGCCATTGATCACTCCTATCCTTTCTAAGGATCTCCTTTTCCTTTGTTGAGTGGTGTTTGCTTATGATTTGATGACATTCCCTGTGTGAATTTGTTGTTTTCTCAAGGATTATCTCTTCAAGAGGTTTGTATCCTTGAATATAACCTCTTTTACACTTAGAAATGTATATAGATATTAAAAACAAGCTCTTCACTCTGGGTCAGAAGTGTTGCATCCTTCACCTTGAATCCCTTTACCTAGCAATATGAGGAAGATATGAATTCTTGTTCCCCTTCCTTTATTTTGGTAGAAGATATTATATTTTTTCAAGAAACTCCTCTGGGAGGTAAATGTCCACTTGTTCCAATATATCTCTTTTTCAACTATCTTATCCTTGCTTACATAAGATTGTTGCCTCTTTATCTTGGATTTATGAACATTATTTCCAAAAAGGATATATCCTTGGTATTGAAGGTGGGTATCCTTGTTTATAGATTCCTTAAGATATCAATATAGAGCTATGTTGACATATTAAGGGGGGGAAATACATATTGCCCTCTTTTTACTATATTGTACTATATTTTTACATGTCTTAAAAGGGGTGCTCATTCTCAAAACTAGAGAAAAGAAACTCTTAAATAAGATGCTTCATGCCTGAAACTAGACACAACATTTATATGTCTTCTACGAGGTTTTCATTCTTGTAACCAAAGAAAACAAACTCTTAGATGAGATATCTTGAAAACCAGACCTCTATTTGTCTTACATAGGGTTACACATACTTGAAACAAGAGCAAACAAACTCTTATTGAGATGTTCTTGATAGTAGACACATTTGAATTTTTATTTAATGTCTTACTAATGTAGATCTAGGTTTAACACAAAGACAACTCTAATCACAATCAACAATCACAAGGATAGGTTGCTTAGAACAACAAGACTATTTCATGACTTTTCCTCAAAACCCTTCATTCAGGACCTATCTTTGGATTCTTAGACAATTGTAGTAGTTGGTTCCATCGAAATAATTTAAAAGAATTGACACATGATATAAATTTCCTCCTTTCAGTTCTCAATAGGGAATCCAAATCATACTTCTATCTTATGAATTTTTACCCTTGTTTTACAAGTAGAGATGAGAACCATCTTGGGGTCAATAACCAAACAAATCATAATATTCTTTGGGTTTACTATTCACGGACTTGGAAGGACTTATCACTTCTTATTATGTGGATAATAAAACTTAAAAACATAATTTAATAGGACAAGAAAAGAAAAAGATGACTATCCTCTCGTTGGCACACCTAATCTTTGATAACAATCCTAGGGCTTGGACCTTTGGTGAGAAAACAATCCAAACCATTCAATGATTTATGAATTTTGTGTTATCCATCAATTATTCACATCCTTCCACAAAAATCCACCCTCAAATCCTAGCATTCATATCAAAATTCTACACTTTTCATGCTCTTGCCAAACTAATACATAGAGATATCAATCAAACTATCAATGTTTTGCACGTGAAACCCTTGTCAAAATAATATGCAACTTTAGAATATTAAATATATATTTTTATAGGTATTTATACAAAAATTTAACATTTTCCACCATTTAAAATAAAAGAGGTTAACTTTTTCCCTCTCGGGTAACCCTAAGTAGGGTTTCAGATAGTTTTTTCAAAAAAATGCAATAACTTTCTTAATTCTTAATGGATTTGAATGAAAGAAAAATTAAATTAAATTAAATACACCAAAAATTTATTTCCAATTTATCTTATATCATTTAATGCACCATACAATCCATACCATTTTCTAGAACAACTTGCAACTTTTAGAAGGAAAAAATGTCTTATAGGGTTGCCTACGGTAAAATGGTCATAACTTTCTCCAAACTCAATGAAAAACCACCAAACTAGTTGAAAATGAAGGGTTATTCATTTTGCTACAAGATCCAAATATGTTAATTTCAAAATAATGTTGTACAAACTATACAAAAGCAATCGAATGGTAAAAAATGTGAGAAAACCACCAAATCTTATTGGTCAAAGTTACAAATTTTCATTCCAATTGTTCTCTGACATTCAACAACCCCTGTAGTTGTGTGTACAAGGAATATTTATGATATTATAATCAGGCTTTCCCATAAAACTAACCTCCAACTACCTTTTAGCAACTTTTTAAAAATTTGGGATTACAATGTGAAAGTTGTTATGACAACATTGACAACTTTTGAGCAACTTTTACAACTTTTGACCAAATGACCAACAAACTTCCTAAATGAATCCAAATGATCATTAATGGTCTAAAATGACCTTATTAACATGAAAAAACATAGAACAAGATAAAATATCAAACTTTGACTCCTCCAGGCATGATAGGCCTGTGGGTGCTACTACACCATACTCCCAAGGGAAGGAAAACTCAAGTTCCACTTGAGTGAGGGTCTTGTTTTTCTTCCCGGCCTTCTAATTCTTTTACATTATTTCCTTTATGTCATATTGGTTGTTTATTTATATATTCAACTTGTTTTCTTTAGGTTTTCTTCTCAACTCCTCTTGTTTCTTCCTTGCAAGATATTCCTCTTTTGGCATCCTCCTTTGAACCTAATCTCTTTCAAGAGCCTTCTTCATAATGATTTTTATCTCCTTGTCTAATAAACCCGCACATACATAGCCCAATGAAAGATTATAAATAAAATATTGAGACCTTGAGGTCTCCTCCTTGTCTCCTAGTGCCATACACTCCACTTCAACATGTAAGAGATCCTCCATGCATTCTCTTGTTTGCTTAGGACTGAGATTGTCCTCTAATAAATAATGTTTTCTAACACTTCCATATTAGCTGTTAATTTCTCTTGATCAATCTCTTCCATAAGCTTCATCATTGTAAGCAATTTTCATAGTTCCCTTTTTCCACCTCACCTCAGTCTTTTAGCAACTTCTCCTTTCAGTATTACTTGTGCTCTTCTTCTTCCTTCAAGCCTATCCAGGCTTCTCTTTCCCAAACCACCCACACAACTTGTCACATAATGCACACCTTGAAAACTAATGAATACAAAAAAACTATTATAGCCTCTTGTAGCATTCAATTAATTCTTCCTTGTTACAAGCTAGGGTTGTCATTGCACCAAAAGATTGACCTGTCAATGTCCGATACAACCACTAGACTTATAGAATCCACAAGAGGCTATTAAACAATGTCACGAACCCCCATGAGGGACGTTGGCCCCCTGTCATCATCACTCATCGCGGCCTGCATGATTCGAACCTGTGACCAATCTATGATACCACTTGTTAAAAGCTAGGGTTGTCGTTGCACCAAAAGATCAACCTGTCAATGTCCAATACAACCAATAGACTTATAGAATCCATAAGAGGTTGTTAAACCATGTCACGAATCCCCACGAGGGATGTTGGCCCACTGCCAACATTCTTACCATCTATATATTTTGTGCTATAAAACTTAAATTCCTAGACCTTTTAGGTTGTGATATCGATTTGATGTAGAGGTATGGGTAACACAAAGACAACTTTAATCATAATCAATGATCACAAGGATATAGTTCTTAGGACAACAAGACTAGCTCATTACTTTTCCCCCAAACCCTTCTTTTAGGACCTATCTTTGGATTCTTAGACATATATTATACTTGGTTCCATCCAAATAATTTTAAAGGCTTGAAACTATTAGCAATTGACACTCAATTGGTTGGTTTCAATATGTTGTCATTAATGGTGATAGTAAAGTATTGTGAATTGACTATATGTAGTCCATGTTTTAAATCTGAACTTATGAAATCATGTTTGAACTTTGTCGGTTAATTCCTGCAGCCAAATGATTTGTCCCTGTGATATGCGGATTATTTAGGATAATGTCATATGTGAGTTAATGAATGTATTAATTGAGTAAGATACATATGCATGTCCTTGTATGTTGTTTTTGTTTTAGTATAGATAATAATTGATGCTGCGGTGGATGATTTTCTTTCGCGCCTAAGGACTAGAGAATCACGTTCAGATAACTGGAGATCAAACTGAAGGGGATCCGAGCAAGCGCAACGTATGGCATAATCAGAGCAGTTATACTTCATCATGGGATTTTAACTCCAGTGCATATTGAATTCACAAAATATCACTTTGGCATGCAAAGATTGTGGTTCGGTTTCAAATCCACGGTTCCTACAGCCAAGCTCTCAGTTATCTCCTTCATTTGACAATCATTCACCTCTTCTTTTGGTCGTGATTTGAGTTGTCCATTGTAGTTGATCTTTTCTTTATAATAAGCTCTTCCTTCTTTCTTAGAGTTAGACAAGATAGAAAGGAATTGAGCAGAGTTTTGACAAGCATTCTGAATTTTCTCTTTTAGAGTATCTAATCATTTTCAGGAAGAAATGAATAAAGAATATGTTGTTCTGATCTGTTAAAAGTATTTTGCTGGAAGTTTGATATCACTCATCCAAGGGGGCCCACTTGGTGAGTGATCCTGTGTTTATGATCATTGAAGTTAGTTTTTACTTAGTTGTAGTAGAAGTTCATGACTGGATTGTTCCTGCAGCCACTGGTAATAGATCCGATGACTGTTCCTGTAGCCAAGACAAAATGGTGTGATTTCTATTATTTTCATTAGATCATTCCAGCATTGTTTTGTGAAGCTTTCATGTAGCCTTTTATGATTTCCATTCTTGCCTTTCCTTTCTGCATAATGTTAGTTACTACAATAATGCAGAATAATCATTTAAGGAGCTTAGTGCATATATATTGCAAACCCATTTCAAGTTTTACGTTCTTGGATTGATAACTAAATGAACACTAGCCATGAAAATAGTAAACTCTACCATATGAATGTCCAAACTTCGGATTGAGATTTCAATTAGAGATATTATTATCATTATAGTTGGGGTTGACAAATGGAAACATGGTCATCTATTTTGACTTCATATTTTGGGTTAGTTGTGTACCGAGAAGCACTTCCCAGACACTTCACCAACACCGACAAGTTAGATAGATTTCTTTGGTTACCAGAAATGCAAGCTGACATGGTTTAGAATTAAGTTATCGATATTGGAGGTTGACATCATTTGGAGATCTAGCATCGGCAATTTTTCTAGATATTCATGTATTCATGTTATCTAGTCAACATATATATTCATATTGTAATTATCTTTGTAAGCCGACATAAAGCATGTTGATTTGTAAAGGGTACATAGGTCAGTAGGTTAGATAATTTTGAAATATTATAGGAGGATATGTATCTAGAATGAAATAATAAGGGAGATGCGAAATATATGAGATAGATCATGTATGTGAGGATACTTATGTAAAGGGGTATTCTTATATAGGGTTAAGGGTTTTAGACTGGAACAGATAGAGCTTAACTAGAATTGTATTCAGACATAGAAGATGCTTTCTTTGCAGTTCAATCATTTCTCTCGATTGTAGTCAGGATTTGTATGTAGTCCGTAAGGCTCCTTTTGTAATTGAGTAGTGTGCTCTAGGATTTAAGCCTTTCTATTGTGGTTTCTCCTCTTTGAGGTTTTTCATTTATAATTCTACGTGTTATGGTATTAATTTATGTGATTGTCTTATTGGTTGCTTTACTTTTTTCAATTCTATATGTACCGGTATATTGGTTGGTGTATAGTTGACTTAATAAGGTTAAAATTGATCTTTCTGATAGAAAATTGATTCACCCCTCCTCTCAGTGTTCTTGGATTCCAAAAATTGGTATCAGAGCCTTGTACCTCAGAGGAATTTTAATAGCTTGAGGAAAATCCTAAATCCGGAATCCATGGATATGAGTTTGGAAAAGAAACTGGACATAGCACTTGAAGATTATGATGCTGAAAGGATGAAAAAAATAAGTTACAAGATGAATTGAATTCTTCTTAGGAATTCATTCTTGTCCTACAGAGAGGCTGACATTTGTTCAATCCAGGAGGAAGAAACTTTTACAAAATCAATATGATGAAGAGAAAGATGCACTTAAGGAACAGTGTCAAAAGCTAAGTCGAGAGAACATGGTCATGAGAAATGAAATGCAAGCTATAACTATGAGAATGTCTAAGTTGGAGATTGAAGAATGGATGAAAATCATGTTGTATCTCTGAAGAAAAAAATTAAAGAATGTGATAGGTTGGTTCAAGAGAATGACATGTTGAGAACTGATTTAGTATAATCCCAGAGTAATGAACAATATCTTGAGAGATAAATGATAATTTTGAGAGATGATCTGACTATTGCAAGTGAATATAAAGAAAAATTCAAGATTAGTTCAACACAACTAGATGAGTTATTGAAGAGACAAAGGCAAAATGGAGATTCCAGTGGACTTGGATTTGAACAAGGATAGAGTTATGGTACTACAAATGAAGATCAAAACCATAAGGAACGAGTAAGGTAGTTTAATGTTTATAAATTTAATGGTAGATGCTTTGTTTGTAATAAATTTGGTCACATGGCTAGGCAATGCAGAAATAGAGCAAATCAGAACCCTGATTCTGCTACCAGTCAATGTTTTAAATGTAATAAGTATGGACATAAGACAAATAATTGCAGAATGAATGTTAAATGTTATGCATGTGGAAAATTTGGACATATGGCTAATCAGTACAAGTCTAGCAATTATACCAATTTTAGCAAAGCAATTCAAAAGAATAATGTTACATGTTATGCATCTAATGAGGTTGGACATGTTGCTAAATTTTGTAGAAGCAAAAAATCACTGGTTGGTAATGGAGGATCAAATGAGAAATGGAAATAAAAGATTAATGAAATCTAGCAAGATCATACTTAGAGACGGGTCAGGAAGTTAGAAGATCAATCTACAAATGGGAATGCTCTGGTTACTAAACTGGCAGAGGAGGTTGCTCCTACACCGACAAGAAGCTCAACCGACAACTAAGATAGATGCCTTAGGGGTAATTAAAATTCATGAATATGTTGCATATGCCCCAAGAAGAGGTTTTGGAAGGTGTTCTAGACATTGGAGATACTTATCCAACATGGAAATGTTTGATCGAGATCCAGTATCTTCCACTACAAGTCATTGACGTCAACAAAAGATTAGGGTTTCTCAGAGGATAAAAAGTTGAATTCACTTCATTTAAGATCACTTTGCATTCAAAAAAATTTAGAGCGATTCAGAGGAAGTCTAAGGCGAATCAGTATGATCGATATCATCTTGAGCAATTTCACCAGCAGTTGGAAGAGGTCTTTAGGGTTTTTCACCGATAGTGATTCACAGGTATTTATCTTCATTCATGGAATCAAGATCATCATTTGTACCTATCTTTATTGCAAATGTAACTATTTTTGAGGTCAAGGACCATCCCAGGCCGATTTTCAAGCGATATCCGCATGTTGCTACCCTTGATGATTTGTTTGGAGCTTTTTTCCATGTTCCAGAAGGAGTCATGTATGTTGAAGATGTAAGAGCCTACATTCACTCTCATATTAAGGGTTTCAAAATGACCGATATCAAGAGAATGTACATGAATGAGTTAATGGGAGATTCTAGAAATATTAAACCTTAATACTAGCATATTGTTTATCTAGGGTTTACCGGTATTCGGGATATTGTATAATTTGAAGATGAAATTGTTAGGTATCTTCTGAGAAGACTGCATGGAGAGTTTATCTGGTTGGATAAACCATATAAGATTATGAAGGAGGCCATTAGGGAAATCATGGGTTTACCGCAGGTTGGACAACATCCAGAGAAAAAAGTTTCTAATGATTAGGTTAACAAGATTACCAGCGCAACTTCAGACAAATGATCAATGAGGATCAGTACTATCACCAACACAGATATCAGATTTGAAAGCATAGTCATTGGTTACAAGGCAACTCAATCAAACTGATTGAATTATGTTTCTATCTCTTGCATTTATGCAACTCATAAAAAGATGAGGGAGAATGAGAAGTTAGATCTATGTGTTTGGATGTTGGATGATTTATTGATTAACCTAGAAAATATTAAAGGAGAAAAGAAAGGAACCTTTTGGTATGGTATCCTAATTATCTGTTTAATGCTATTTTTCATCAACGAGACTCTTGGTTTTGGGAAGAGAAAATGGTCATTCGATATCCTAGCAGGGAGGCAATTAAAATAGTCTATTGCAATATTGGGTAGTCAGAGAGATGACAAAGTGCGGGGTTATTTTAAAGTATTTCAAAAGGCTATAAATTCTAGGATGAGGGTTCCAAAGAACATTGTTGAGAAGTATTCAACTGACATATGCTTCATGGTAAAAAAAGATGCAACTGTGATGGAAGTTGTAAAACCCCGAAAGATTTGGATTGAGGAAATGGGTTATGAAGTTTATGCACAGATTCTTGATGCTTATGCACCAATAGATGAAACTATAAAAACCTTCGGCACTTCTAAGCAGAAGATGTAAGAGGTTGAAACTGAGTTCAACTGGAAGAAGAGAGATAAGTAGGAAGGAAAGGCAAGTAAATTTATTGAAAAAGTTTCATAGGACATTAAAGAACTGATTGATGCTATTCCAGAGAAAGGTAGGAAGAGGAAATAACCAGAAATATTCATTGAGCCTATTGTAGCAGCATTGGCATCTGAAGATGATACACCCTTGGCATTTAAAAGAGTATTGAGGAAGAAATCTGAAAAAACTAAGGTAGAAGCTAAGAAGCAACGAGTTACGAAAGTTACTATCAAGGTACTAGCACATAGAAGAGAACCAAAAGAAACACCTTCGACCCCATCTGGTACTAGAAGAAGGAAGAAGAAGGATGACATTAATCTTGCAATTGAAACTAGTAATGTAACTATTATTCCACCAAAGGCTTGTGTAGACTTAGTTGATGAGATTACTAAACATGGTATGTTAAAGAATGTACGGTTTTATTATGAACATTTAGATAATAATGAACAAGGAGAAGTAGAGGAAGAAATTTTGTTTGTATTTGGATATAAGAAATCCTTGTTAGTTTGGGGACTCATTAAATTTGAGTCAATTTTAGAGGCCCATTTCAAAAACTTTCTCTGCATTTCCAAATGATCATAAAATGAATCAGTTTGAATGGCCTAGTTAGAAAGGGGTAGAATGGAGCTAGTTGATTTTTGAAGGGAAAAGCTTGGGAAGTGTTTCCTACACCTTTCATTTAGCTAATGAAGTGTTCTGAAACTTTCATATTTCAGTTTGGATTAGTTTAACAGGTACCCATTTCAAGGGGTGAGCTGAAAGTGCATTTTAGGTGCAAATACATATTTTGTTGAGTAGCCTACTTTGAGTGCCTATATCTTTTACCCTGTTGATATTCATGGTGAAATTCAAAATGGATTGAATTCTATGCATAAATATGAGCCTCCGTGCAAAATTTCAAGTCTTTGTGAATCCATTTGCTAAGTTTGCAAGTTTAATCCGTTTGCAGTTTGCATGGTTTGACAAGTCCCTATTCAGCAGCTAGTCGGAGCCCTATTTTGCATAAGTGTAAAAGTTGCCTCAGTGAGTGTCATATTAGAATGTTTTTTTTGAGATACTATTGGTATAAATGAAAAGCTATGTTTCAAATTTCAAGCTCCTGCTAATCTGTTTAATTGGTTTTCAAAAGGGTTTCTTAGGCCATCTATTTCAGTGATCCATACTTTCATTGCTACATCAGTTAAAGTGGTTATTTTCTTGAGTGCACCATTTACACTTGGTTAGAATTTTGGTTGAAATGAGTATTTAAATATTTGATATGTATTTCAAGGTATCTATGCCTCCAATTTGAGGGTCTACGGAGATCATTTGATATTTTTAAGAAAGGCATCATGAGTTGCCTGTGCATTGACTTCATCAGGTCTGCAGTGTCGACAAAGCTAGTTGGTCATTTTTTACCATTAATATCTCTTCGCTCGAGATCCATCTTGAAAAACCCTTTGGTAAAGTTCATGCTTGTATATCAGAGTACACACCTATTAGATGGCAAGGTCCATAAAGGTGTTTTGACTAGTTTCAAAATTACGTCTTTGCAATTAAATGCGAAAATGTGGCGCAAGTGCTCGAAAGTTGCAAAACTCAGTTTGATGATCCAAAAATGGCATTGATTGATTTCAGAGGTATGTTTAAGGTTCCTGAGGTATTTCAAAGGTTAGTTGCATGAAAACAATTTTTTTTAGCCGGACCCTCTTTGGGACCCGACCTAGCTTGGCGCTTCATGCATCTTTTCAGGCAAGGTTTAAATTGTTTTTTTTTAAATCATATGTTATATGATTTAAGTATTAAGGATTTCATAAGGAATGAGGAAGATTATATATTCTAGGATGCCTATTATCCCATAGATAAAATGTTGAAACAGATGGATGCCTTCCCAATTCAAGCGAATGCATTGAATATGTTTTTCAAGAGAACAAGGGCTACGGTGACATTTGGATTGAATGTTTTGAATGGAAGGAAAGGATTTTAAAGAGCCCTCCAAATAAATTCCATTGTTAGGTGTAATACCAGAAAACAAACCTCCCAATTTGACATTGAAAAGGCTTCAGAAACTCCAAGCAAATTGCAATTTGGCAGGTGTAATACCAAAAACTCCTCCCTTCACAAGAAACATGGTATTCTAGAAAGGCATCAAACTTTAAAATAAAATACCAAAGACCCCCCATGTGGCATGGTTTGGAAAGTTTAAAACTATTAAGCAAGTGCATTTTGGTAGCTACAAACCATTTAATCTCCTCTGTAGTGGTTGGGGAGTGCATTGAAAACTTTCAAGCAAGTGAAGGGGCATTATATTTTCAGCAAATAAAATCTACAAGGTGAAGCCAAAGAACACCCTCTACCCGCACCCTCCCTTCACATGCTAGTAAATTGAAGTGGCATAAAATCAAGAAACTCCAACAATGCTATTGACAGGTGCAAAGCTTAAAGCCCTTTCCCACGTGGTAGCAACCAAGAAAAAACTTTCAAGCAAATGCAAATTCACTTGCCAGATTTGAATGCCATATTTTCCTCCCTTATTGGTTGGAGTAGATTAAAATTCAAAGAAAATGCAATGGAATGTGTAAAGTGGGGTTCCTTTGCCAGTCCTCCCTGCCTGTGGCACATAGCTAGTAAAAGGGGGTTTTAAAATATTTTAAAGCAAATGCAAGTAGCAAGTTAAAAGCCTATTAAAACTTTTAAAATTTTTCAAGAAAATGCATATTGGCAGGTGTAAATCTTTCCAAACTCCCTCCTATGGCACGCCAAGGAACAAAAGGGCATAGAACCTTTAGCAAAATGCCATTAAAACTCTCAGGAACACCTAGAAAATGCATTTTCAGGTAAATGCATTAATCCCACATTGGCTGGGTGAAGGCAGTTTTGAGTATTTAAATACAACACTCCACACTACCATAGTGTCAAAGCCTTGAAGGCTTTTGACACAAGGTGTCAGTTGGGCACCCAGGTGGAGCCCACGCACGTGGGTGCACTTCCCGAGGTGACCAAGGAGGCTAAGTGGCAACCAGGTGGACCCCACATAGGTATGGATCATGAGGCAGGCGAGTTTTGCAGAGAAAGGGATACTTAACCGATGAGAAAGTTTGTCAAAGATCTATGGTGCACATTGATTTGTGAAGGAAAGATGATCGAAGCTTACCCTTCACAAAATGGCGAAAAGCTCAGGCAAAAAAATGGAGGTTAAACACCATACAAGTTCAGAGAGATCTAATGGTGCACGTGGATTTGTGAAGGAAAGATGCACATTAAAGGGAAGGTCCAAGTGGAGGTCCAGCTCATGGGTCCCACTGACGTGTCACTAAGGTGTCGTTGAGGTGGTGACGATGTGGCCGACAAGCAAGTAGACACATGGTGTACATGTGGCTGATTGATGAGGTATCATTCGAGGTAGCACCCAATGGACCCTATCATCCAATCAGAGGTTGCCACGTGGTAGGGCGTCGGGCCAAAAATCAGAGAAAAATCAAAGTTAAAATCTAATTTAATATATAGTTGAGACTATATAAGAAATTCAAAAAATTTAAATGATGGAGGCATAAAGTGGATTAATTCGCCTAGAGGCTCATTTTTGCCCAAAATATCAAGTATTATATATCATCGGAAAGCTCTCAGGATAAGGAACCAAATCATACAGTTAGTGTTAACAAATATGGGATATTTTGAGATAAGTTTCCACGTGAAAGAAAAAGGAAATGAAATTTAGATGGAAAAAGAGACACTTGGCAATTTCGGTTGCAGACCTAATCTTTTTACCTCTCCTTCTTATTCTCAATTCTTCTCAGTTGTAAGGGTTCTAGAATTCTATGAGAAAGGCTCCAAATTTTCTTGGTTTCCAATTTTGGGTTTGTTTCAAATTTGCATTAAAATGACTTCTTTCAAGGAATAGAGTTTCTTCTTACTATAAATGTTTTCTATTGCAGTCATATGTATGCAAGACATATATATAGTATATTGGATTATCTTCAGGAATTCTTCATTTTCAATAAATTCGGTCTTCAAGGGAGTTTGGATTTATCCTCCTAAGTGAGAGTGTAATTCCTATTCTTAGGCATCCTTTATAGAAGGGATTTAAATTCTATGAGCAGAAATTGTGAATCTGAATTACTGTTTGGATGTGTATGATCCTTTGTTTGTGCGTAGAATGCATTTTTGTAAGGCATTAATGCAGTGATATCTTTCTTCAAATAAATTGGATTTGCAATAGAGGCTTTCATTTGAAGATTGATGTATGACTCTATTGCCCTTGGGTAAGGCACTAATCTTGCAAATTTTGGAGTTTTATCAGAGATTTAAAATCAATATCCTCATTTAAATTTATGTTTGTAATGTTATTTTGTTCCATCCATCTCATGATTCAAACATTGTTTATTTAAAAGTGTGGATCTAGCCCATCTACAGTAACCTCCTAGTTTTTGAACCTTTTGAGATCCATTAGCTTTTGTTGATGCAGTCTTCTATGTAATAGGTCTGATTAAATGCATCAAAGGTATACCCACCTCGGTTTTGCAGATCCTGAAGAGTAGAAGGATTTAGATCCTTGTCATGTTGTCCAAGCCCTGAGGTTCTTCGTAGATTGAATTGGCTACTTCATAGATCAATTGCAGGTGTACTTGGGTTAATCAATTTTGATGAACAACAGTTAGAAATTAAAGACCAAATATCAACACAGTTGTATGATATGTTAGATGCTATAAGACTATCAACAATGCAAGAGGACAAGCATATGAAGATACAAGAGTTGTTATTTGTTTGTGTTTAAAGAACTTGAAGTTGCAGATAGGAAAATATTTAACACCAAGCACAGAATAATCAGTCTTATGTTAGGAAGGGTTAATGAGATAATCAAGGAGAACCACAAGGCATGGCTATGTTCTTTGAAGAGAATTGTGGTTTTTATTCTTCACCAAAATCTAAGACAGATACTACAGACATCCCAGTTGAAGGGAAGGGTAAAGGTATTATATGTACTTCACCCTCAATTTTGAAAAACATCAAGATAGTGGAAATTTAGCCCTCGATAGATACAAATGTACAGACAAATGTTGAGATATCGGTAAATACAAAGACTGTAAAGGTTGATAATGAAAAAGTTTCCTAATGTTGAGGACAAAAGTCCACCAAATCAGATTGTACAAGATGAAGATAAAGTATCTAGGGAGGAACCGATAGTTATTAAGACTACGCCAAGTGACGAAGCCACTAGTGCACGTGAGGAAGCTATAAAGGTTAAATCATCAGAGGAAAAGAAAGAGGAATCCGGCAAGGAACCGATAGTGAGTCCATCATTGTTGTCAAATGACACCTTGTAGGTTGAAGAGAAAAGCATAACCAAGATGAGTTCTACTGATCTCATGATGATGGTTGCATAGAAAACGATGAAGGAACTATCTATGGATAAGGGTGTTATTGATCAGTCTATCACTATTTTGCATAGACTTGTCCCAGAGTGTAAATTTGGTAATGAAGAGAGCCCATCCGACAATCTTAAAATAATCACTAAACACATTTCTAAGGATTTTCATTCGTTGTAGCAGATATAAAACCAGAAAGCACTAGAGAGATTCACATAGGAAAAGAGAGCTACATTTGATAAAATGATATTAGTATGAAAGGAAGGAAATCAATGATAAGTTAAAATTGACAAATAATTCTTTAAGGTAGTGTAAAAATATGTATAGAGTATGTTGTAATATAGGTCTTCTCACAACTAAGTCAGATAAAAAGATTAAGGACATTCAGGAGGAGATTATAGGTATAGCCAATTATATTGATGGATTGAATTCATTGACTATATCCATTGATGGACATATTTTGGTTTTGGAAGCCCAATTTTTTTCTCTTGAGAGGGAAAAAGACAAAATCATAAGAAGAGCTAGAAGTCTTAGAGGTTTGGTGAGTCCCTAGTTGGATTCATTAAGTCTACATAAGAAGGAGTGTATAGATATGGTTGGTAAGCCCACGCCGACATAGTTAAATGTTAAAGAGTCATTTTCCCATATGCTACATGGACTTGTATCTATTTCTGACACTTTCAAATCTAGTTGGGATACTTATCTAGAGATTTTGGAGAAGGCCTATCAAGAAATTTTCAAATATATTCAGCTCTAGTAATGTATTTCTGGGATATTCATTGTACAATCTTTCTTTCTTCTTCCTGATTTTTGGCTTTTTGTTATTTTGGATGGCACTGAAGTCAAAGGGGGAGAGTATTTATGTGAAAAATAAAAAATGAAGTTGTATAACAAAGGGAGTATAGGTGAAAAACTTTCAGAAGATATGGAGTATTTTTTTATTATGATCATAGATGAATATTTAGCTCAGGGGGACCAGGCCCATGATGAAACTGACAGCTGGAAACCATGATCATTTTTTACATGAGTGTTGCCATCAATTAAAAAGGGTGATATTGTTGGAAATTGACACTCAATTGGTTGGTTTCAATATGTTGTCATTGATGGAAACATGATAATTTCTTCTAGCTTCACATTTTGGGTTAGTTGTGTACCGGCAGGCACTGCACAAACACTTCACTAGCACCAACACTGACACTGACACTAGAAGGTTGGATAATTTTCTTTGGTTACCGACAATGGAGGCTGACATGGTTTAGAATCAGGTTATTCGCATTAGAGGCTAACATCATTTGGAGATCCAACATCGACAATTATTTTTGATATTCATGTATTTATGTTATCTAGCTGACATGTATATTCATATTGTAATTATCCTTGTAAGCCGACATAAGGCATATTGATTTTTAAAGAGTATATAGGTCAATAGGTTAGATAATTTGAAAATATTATCATAGGATATGTATCTGGAAGGAAATAATAAGGGAGATGTGAAATATATGAGAGAGATCATGTATGTGAGGATACTTATATAAAGGGGTATTCTGGTATAGGGTTAAGGGTTTTAGACTGGAACAGACAGGGATTAACCAAAACTGTATTTAGGCATAGAAGATTCTATCTTTGTAGTTCAATCATTTCTCTAGATTTTAGTCTAGATTTGTATGTAGTTAGTAAGGAACCTTTTTTGATTGAGCAATGTGTTGTAGGCTATAAGCCTTCTTACAAGTGCAGACCCCTATATTTTGTAATCTCTTCATATGGCTAGTGGATTGATATTGTGGGTCACAAATCCCATCGTGATTTTTCCACTTTGAGGTTTTCCATGTATAATTATGTGTGTTATAGTATTCATTTATGTGATTGGATTATTGGTTTCTTTAATTCTTTTAATTCTATATGTACTGGTATACTGGTTGGTGTATGCATATTTTAATAGGGTTAAAATTGATCTTTCCAATAGAACACTGATTCACCCCCCCCCCCCCCTCTTAGTGTTCTTGAATTCCAACAAAAACATGACATAAATTTCTTCCTATCACTTCCCAGAAGGGAATCCCAATCATACTTCTATCTTAGGACCTTTTACCCTTGTTTGACAAGTAGAAATGATAATAATATTGGGATCAATGACCAAACAACTCACAATTTTCCTTGGGTTTAGTATTCATATACTTGGGAGGACTTTCTCACTTCTTATTATGTGAATAAAAAAATTTACAAACATGATTTTATATGACATTCTATTGGTTTCATTATGTTTTCATTGATGGAAACATGATTTTGGGTTCTGAATTCATATGGTGTACTGACAGGCACTTCACATATTCTACACCGGCACTGGCATCGACAAGACAGAAGATTTCTTTGGTCACCGACAATGCAGGCCGACATGGTATAGTAAAGGTTATCGGTATTGGAGGTCAACATATCTTGGATACGGCATCGAAAATTTGTTATAATGTTTATGCATTTATGTTATTTGGTCAACATGTAATCTGATATTGTATATATCTTTGTAAGCCGACATAAGGCATACAAGTTGTATAGGGTATATAAGTCAGTTTGATAGATCATTTTGATATATGGACTTAGAAAGAATATTGAAATGTAATATAATGTGAAATTACTCAAAGAGATTATGTATGTGAGGAATTTAATGTAAGGGTTATTTTAGTAAAGGGGTTTTAGGGTTTTAACTGGAATAGTAAGAGCTTAAACCAAAATTGTATTCTGGCATAAGATATGTTATCTTAGCAGTTCATGTTTGGATCCAAGAACACTAAGAGGGGGAGGGGTTGAATTAGTGTTTTGTCAGTAAGATAAGATTTTAGACTTTTATACCAAACACATATAAACTGGTAAAAAAATAGACATATAACTAGAAGCAAATGAACCATCCGCATGAATGAACACCATAACACACATAATTTATACATGGAAAACCTCAAAGAGGAAAAACCATGGTGGGAATTGTGACCCACAATATCAATTCACTGGCCATATGAAAGATATTACATATAATGGGGGCTTGCACATGCATGAAGGAACACTACCTAGAGCACACTGCTCATCACTAAAGAGCCTCACTGACTACAAGCTTCTTCTGAATAAAAACAATTAAAGTTAATTAATAAAATGCATCTACTATTCTAGAAGGAGTTTAGGTTATAGCTCTACTCTGTACAGGTTCATAAACCCTGAACACTAATATCGGTATTACCTTCCCTCCATGAATGTCTTACAAAACATTTACAGATCATTGCATGATACAAAATTCTCATACAAAATAATCTTTGCATTCCACAATCCTTACAAGTTATATCATGGCATCACCCTTAATGATTTCATATCACATCTATATCATAATGTCCTAACACACTGACCTATATATACCCATATAAACAATATGCCTTATGTTGTCTTATAATGAATTACAAAAGATATACAATGTCGACTTTATACAATAATTAAAAAAATGTTTTTCTAAATAAATCTTCCTGATGTTGACTTCTTGAAATGTGGGATGTCGGTATTGGTGTAGCCCTAGATGCTCCAAAGCCGGTGGTTGACAACAAATGTCTCATAATGCCGGTAAATGATTCCTATCAAATCTTGTTGCCATCAATGACAACAAAATGAATCCAATGAGTTTCAATTGCCAACAATCTTCCCATTTGGCATTGATGGCAACACTCATGTGAAAAATGGATTCCCTGTCACTGTGCTCCCCTTGAGCAATACACTCCTTCTGATATTTTGATATCCTTCCCATGTGTTCCTATCTGATTTTTTTGATATTTTTCACATATATACACTCCCCCTTTTGCATCAATGCCAAAGACTGGTGAAAGAATTGAAATAATTCAAAACAAAAGAATGAATAACCATTGTTTATTTCATTGGAGCTTGACTATCCTCAAAATTTTGGGGTGAGCCTTATCCAATAGCTGAAGATATGTATCCTAGCTGGTTTTGAAAGTTTTAGAAATGGATACTAGTCCACTTAGTAAGTGTGCCAGTATTTCCTTCTCTTTGACTTCTACTGGTGTGGGTTTAGCAATCATGTCCATGCACTCTCTTTTATGTACACCCAATGAATCTAATCAGGGACTTACAAGTCCTCTAAGAATCCTTGGTCTCCAAATGATCTTATCTTTCTCCTTGTCCAAAGCATAAAATTGGTTCTCCACAGACAAATTTTTTCCATCAACAGATCTTGTCAGTGATGTTACTCCATCAAAATAATTTGCATTGTTAGCTATCTTATCATACAACTCCTTCAATTTTCTATCTACATTAGCTGTAAGAATTTCTATGTTACAACAAACTCTGTAGATATTTGTACACTGTTTCAAACAAACCTCAATAAGAATGAGTTTGGCTTCAATTTTCTTTTCTCTATTTCTATGATTTGATCAAAAGCTTCTCTTTTAGGTATAGTGAATCTTTCTAAAGCCTGTCGGTCTGCTATCTACCTCAGTGATTGAAAATTGTTATAAATACTATGTAAATGTTTGAGCTTACCGAAAAGGCTTGCCCCATCTTCAATCTTACAATTAGGGATTAATTTGCATAACACTGTAACTAATTGATCAATTATTCCCTCACCTACAGTACCTTCCTTTAATAATTTCTTAGTAGCCATCATCATCAATTCAGTTGGACTCATCTCAATGACTAATTTCTTCTCAACCCGAGAAGTGTCAATTGCCAAAACCTTTGCCGCAGAGTCAATATTGACTGTCGGTATAGACTCGTTTCCTTCTACCTTATCCTCTTTAGCACTGGTGGCTTCACCACTTAGTGTAGTGTCAGTTACCTCTAGTGGAGTATTATCCATGATATTTCTTGTAACCTATACATTTCCTTCCTCAAAAATGGTTTCTGTCGGTATGAATTGTACACTCTCCTTAGCCTGTTGATTTTGTATATCTATAGTTACTATGGCTTGTGTCAAAATTGGAGTTGAACTACCCAAAATACCTTTCCCTTTTGATTTGTCAGGAATGGTGGAAGTTTTAGCCTTAACAAACACTTCCTCAAATGTAAGAAAATCTAGATTTTTTTGGAAGAATTTTGCCCAACCTTCACTCGTCTTATTTATCACTTCATTAACTCTACCCATCATTAAACTTATCTATCGAGGTTTGCTACTAAAAATTTCCCTATTAGCAACATCTATACATATATTCATTTCATCATTACTTATAGCACCACATAAAGTCAAAATTTCTACCTCTTTGATCTCCCTATCCCTCTTGACTGCATCAAGTCTTCTAACATCTAGTTTATTATACAAAGATAGAGGTATTTCCTTCAAATTTTTTACTAAGGATTTCTTATAAATTTCTATATGTAACAAAATTGCCTCTTCTATCTCATTTTGTTCATTTTCTTCTAAATTCTCATAACGCATAGATACATTTTTCAAAATTAGATCTTTTGTAATTTCATCAATTACCTCAACATGGGTCATTTAGGCCTTATAAGACTCAGTATCATCACTCTTCTTTTTCCTTGGGGTTGCCAGAGTAGATGTAACTAGTTTTCTCTTTTGTGTAGGCTTCCTTGTTGGAGGTGGGGGTGCATTAGGTTTTGTTACCTTTTAACAAGTCTCCTCCTAGGCTCTGCCTTCTTCTACTCTACCGGTGGCTAATCTTCCTTCTTCCTCTGTACCCTTCTAAAAGCTAGAGGTTCATTGTCTTCAGGGTTAGAATAAAAGGTGATTAGGGAAATGAAAGCTTCAGCATTCTTCACTTTTAGAGTAATAGCCACTACCGGTTTTCCCACCAGTTTAGATCTAGAACCCATTTTAGTGTCTATTTTATGCAAGACATTCTACACAAAAGTAGACATCTTCTCTATTTTTTTCTCCCTTCTCTTCCTAGTAAAACCAGTTTTGACTTCAAAAGCCTTCTCTTGTGTCATGCCAAAATGTTCTATTTTGTCATCCATAGAGGTCCATGATGTTTTCATCCACCTCATATCCAAGCTCTATGACCCAGATGGTTCTAGGTTCAACTGGCTCCATAAGGGTTTCATCGGTCTTTAGCATGAAACAAATGTCAGTGGAGTATTTCTCCACAATGTTCTTGGATAACCTCTCTCTGCCTCATATTTTCTTGAAATCATTTGAAGTAACCCCAAAGTTTTTCATCTCTACTAGTACCAAGACTAGTGATGGCTTCCTTAATCTGCATACCTACCGCTATGTCATGAGCCCAATGCTTCTTTTCAAGACCTTATAACCAATTATCATGCTTGTAAATTTCACATTAGTGTTGGTGAGAGTTGCACCGATGAGTTTCCTGACCTATGACTTGAAAATTTTCTTGCCAGGTTCTTGATCGACTTGGGGTAAGCTGGTGACCACTTAAATAGCCTCCTTGGTGATCATGTAAGGCCAATCTAGCTAGATAAAATCATTATGAACCCTGCTTAGAATGTATCTGATGACCTCATTCTTGAATTCAAGTATGTACAGAATACCGGTTAACTCTAGATCCTCAGTTTCTTTGAATTCCAACTTGATGGTTCTGGATCTGCCCAGTATCATAGATTGATACATGCTTTTTATCTTGTTTGTGCCTAGATTCTCTAGGGTGTAGTGAATGTATGCCCTTACATCTTCAACATACATCACACCATCAAGAACCCTAGAAAATGTTCCCATAGAGTCTTCCTTCTTAGCAATCTGGGGAACCTCCTTGAATATGGGTCTCAGCCTATCCTTAACCTTGACAACAGTGGGGTTTGCAATAAAATTAGGAGTGGAAGATCTAGATTCCATTTTGACGAATACCTAAAAGTGAACGTCAGTTGGAAGATTGAGTTTTTCTCAGATAACAGCTCAAAATCCTTTCACAATGCTTTTGTATATTCTTAATTTACCTGAAATTCGAATTTACTCTACTCTGAATGCTTAAATGCATAGTGAGTGAAAATGAATCCACTTACCCTTTTTATCAGTGAATAAAACCCTAATCTTTCTCTGTAATAAATTCTTTGTGAACAATCATACCAGATGTTGGTTTCACAGTCTTATGTCATGTGAACCTTCATCAATGATGAACACAACTCTCCAGATCTCTTCTATATCTCCTTAGATCTCCTTTGGGGTAATATGTAAGATTTTGCAATGACTTTTCCAACCCCTAAGTCTTATGCCTCAGTTACCAGTGGAAGAATACCTTGTTATACCGGTGGAGTAACTAGTGTAGATCCATCTCCACTTGGTCCTTCAAATTTTCTAATCCATCTTTTGGTGTGATCTTTTTGTATTTCATCTACCCTCTTCTTTCCTTTCTCATTATCTTTATCATTGCTAACTAGTTGAGTCTTTCTTTTGCAGTACTTAGCAATATGACCTATTTTGTTGCATGCATAACATGTAACATTGTTCTTCTGAATTGCTTTGACATATCTGGTATCAATCCTTGACCTATAGTGATTAGCAAAATGTCCAAAATTT
Source organism: Cryptomeria japonica (assembly GCF_030272615.1). NCBI lineage: Eukaryota > Viridiplantae > Streptophyta > Pinopsida > Cupressales > Cupressaceae > Cryptomeria > Cryptomeria japonica. The sequence continues at coordinate 200,596,442 of NC_081408.1, read as the reverse complement.
CCACATGCATGACATTTAACATTCATTCTACAGTCTTCTGACTTATGACCATACTTCTTGCAATTTGTGCATTGTCTGGGAACAAAATTGTAGTTCTGATTTTCTCTATTTCTACATTGTTTAGCCGTATGCCCAAATTTATTGCAAAAAAAACATCTACCATTTAATTTATAAGCATTAGATTTCCTTACCGATATCCTCTATTCTAATGATTTTTGTACACCAATTGTCTGATCTGTAGTACCAGAGTTGTCACCTTGTGCAAATCCAAGTCCTCTAGAATCATCACTATGCCTTTGTCTTTTCAACAAGTCATCCAATTGTGCAGCATTGATCCTAAATTTTTCTTTGTACTCACTTGCAGTAGTCAGATAATCTCTCAGAGATATTACTTGTCTTTCATGTTCTTGTTCATTATTTCAGTATTGCACCGAACTAGTTTTCAACATATCATTCTCATGAGCCAATTTGTCACATTCCTCCAATTTATTCTTCAGAGATGTAGCAAGATTTTATTCTTTCTATCCTCAATATCATTAAACATCATCATTTTCAGGTCTTGCATTTCATTTTGCATGAGCATGTTTTCTTGACTCAGTTTCTGACATTGTTCCTTGAGAACATTATCATCATCTTGTTTCTACAAAATTTCCTTCCTTCTAGCTTGAGCAAATGATAATTTTTCTTGCAGGACAAGAATGAATTTATTTGCAAAATTTAGTTCATCTTGTAGCTTCAAGTTCTTCATCCTTTCAGCATCATAATCCTCAAGAGCCATCTCAATTTTCTTCTCTATAGCCAAGCCTAAAGATTCTGGTTTCAAGACCTTCCTCAAGATATTAAACTTCCTCCGAGGTACCAGGCTTTGATACCAATTTTTGGGATACATGAAGACTGAGAGGGGGGTGAATCAGTGTTCTATCGGTAAGATAAGATTTTAGGCTTCTTTACCAAACACATATAAACTGGTAAACAAATAAACATATAAATAGAAGCAAATGAACCATCCATATGAATGAACACCATAACACATAAAATTTATATGTGGAAAACCTCAAAGAGGATAAACCATGGTGGGATTTGTGACCCACAATATCAATTCACTAGTGATAAGAAAGATATTACATATAATGGGGGCCTGCACATGCAGGAAAGCGCACTACCTAGAGCACACTACTCATCACTAAAGAGACTCACTAACTACAAGCTTTTGTTGAAGAAAAACAATGAAAGTAAACTCACAAAAGGTATCTTCTATGCCAAAAAGAGTTCTAGTTATAACTCTACTCTATATCAATTCATAAACCCTGAACATTACTACTAGTATTACCTTCCCTCCATGAATGTCTTACAAAAAATTTACAGATCATTGCATGATACAACATTTGCATACAAAATGATCTTCGCATTCCAAAATCCTTACAAGTTATATCCTTGCATCACCCTTCATGATTTCATATCACATCTATATCATAATGTCCTAACATAGTGACCTATATATACCCATACAAGCAATATACCTTATGTCGGCTTACAATGCATTACAAAATATATACAATGTCAGCTTTATACAATAATTACAAAATGATTTTCTAAATAAATCTTTCTAATGTCGGCTTCTTGAAGTGTGGGATGCCAGTGCCGGTGATGGTGATGGTGTCGGTGTAGCCCTAGATGCTCAAAAGCTGGTGTGTGTTAGTAAATGTCTCTTAATGCCAGTAAATGATTCCTATAAAATCTTGTTTCCATCAATGACAACAAAATGAATCCAATGAGTGTCAATTTCCAACAATTCACACTTCTCCAGATTGTTGTCTAGAATTCTATGTAGTCACTGAGGCTCCTATTGTGATTGAGCAGTGTGCTCTAGGCTATAAGCCTTCCTGCAAGTGCAGACCCATCATATATTTTAATATCTCTTCATAAGGCCAGTGGATTGATATTGTGGGTCGCAAATCCCACTATGGTTTTTCCTCTTTGAGTTTTTCCACATATAAATATGTGTGTTATGATTCTCATTTATGTGTTTGTCTTATTAGTTGTTTCACTTCTTTCAATTCTATTTATACCAGTATATCGGTTGGTGTATGAATGTTTTGATAAAGTTAAAATCCACTATTCTAGTATAACACCAGTTTACCCTCCCTCTCAGTGTTATTCGTTTCCAACAATTGGTATCAGAGCCTTGTGCCTCGGAGGAAGTTTAACAACTTGAGGAAAATCCTGAAACTAGAATCATTGAATATGGCTTTGGAGAAGTAGCTTGAGATGGAACTTGAAGATTATGATGCTGAAAGGTTGAAGAACTTAAAGGTACAAGATGAATTGAATTCTACTAAGGAATTCATTCTTGTCCTACAAGAGAGACTATCATCTATTCAAGCTAGGAGGAAGGAACTTTTGTAAAATAAGGATGATGAAGAGAAAAATGCACCTAAGGAACAATGTCAGAAATTGAGTCAGGAGAATGTGGTTATGAAGAATGAAATGCAAAATATGACTATGAGGATGTCTAAGGAGATTGAGGACAAAAAGAAAAAGGGAGAAAATCTTGTTGTATCCCTAAAGAACAAGTTTGAAGAATGTGGTAGGTTGGTTCATGAAAATAATATGTTGAGAATAGACTAGGTACAATCCCAAAGCAATAAGAAAGAGCTTGAGAGACAAATGATGATACTAAGAGAAGATTTAATTGCTACAAGTGAGTACAAAGAAAAATTCAAGATCAGCTCAGCACATCTTGATGAGTTATTGAAGAGATAGGGGTAGATTGGAGATTCTAGTGGAATTGGATTTGAGAAAGGACAAAGTTCCATTAGAGCTAATGATCAAAACCATAAGGTACTAGTAAGATAATTCAATGCTTATAAATTTAATGGTAGATGTTTTGTTTGCAATAGAGCCGGTCACATGGCTAGGCAATGTAGAAATAAAGCAATTAAGAACCCTGATTCTTCTCTCGGTAAATGTTTTAAATGCAATAAGATTGGTCATAAGACAAAAGATTGCAAAATGTATGTAAAATGCTATTGTTGTGGAAAATTTGGGCATATGGCTAATCAGTGTAGGTCAAGCAATTTCACTAGTTTTAGCAAAGCAATTCAAAAGAATAATGCTACATAATATGCATGCAATGAAGTTGGACATATTGCTAAGTTCTTTAGTTTCCTCACAATTTTTGCTTCCATCTCATCCCAACCCTCATCATCATCCCAACCATCTTCAAATGCTTTGAATATTATTTCTAACTTGTCCTTGCCTTTTCCAAACTTTCTTAATTCAAATGAATTCAAGGTACCAAATAGTTATTCTCTAGTGAAAGTCTTCAGATCATAGGTTTCTTCAATAGATGACATCTTATTAGTGTAACCCATTGGTAAAGTTATCAAAATGTAATCAATGATATATGCATCACACAAAGTGTCTCCAAGTTCTCTGATTTCATTCACAACATTGTCAACCTTCTCAAAATAGCTTACAATGTCTTCTCCTTCCATCTTCATGTTTTTATACCTTCGCTTAGCTGTTAGCCTCTTTGTCAACTTAATTCTCTCATTTCCTTCATAAATGTCTTTCAACTTCTAGCATACCTCATAAGCATTATTCCAAGAAATAAATTTTGACAATTCAATTTTTGATAATGCACTAAAGATATGATACCTTTCCTTTTCATTTTCTTCATAGGCTTGAATCTCATTCAGAGTGTTAAGACCATTCACCAATAGAACATACTTAGTATCCACATCTTTCCAAGCTGTTGTAACCCAGAGAAACCAGATAACCTCGCATCTTCACTTTCAAGAAACTCTAATCAGATTCTTCAAAGATAGGAATAGATAATTATGTTCTATCAGATCAAGATCTACCTTAAGTGGTTAAGGTCTATATAAGGGAACCAAATATCCGATACCAATTGTTGAATATCTGAAAAACTGAGAGAGGTATGAATTAGTTGACAACAATAATTACTTTGTAGCTTAATTCTCAAATCCTGAATTATTAGAATAATTAATAAAATAGATAAACACCAAAGCACATGCACATATCAGATCTCACACATAAGAGACACCAAAATTTACGTGGAAAACCCAAGAAAAGAAAAAACAGGGAGAATGCTAATTCTCAATATATAAACATTGGGTAAGGTGACACCAGTTATGGTGATTTTTACAAAGGGTGGCTCACTACAAGATACTTAATGTAGGTGGTCTCACTGCCTAGAAAGGCTCATTGCCATAGGGCTCACTATCAGAGGGCTCAATACCTAGAAAAAGACTCATTTTCAAAGAGGAAATAAAGATGTAAGACAATCCACCACTAAAACACAATCTACACATCTGGAACTCCTTCTGGTAACAACCTGCAACATAGTTTTAATATATCAACTGGATTCCTTTAATCTTACATGTCTTCAACATAAAAATCTATATGTCCACTCATCCAAAATAGCCTCTATATATAGAGTCACTGGAAAAATGTGATCCTCAATGTTGGCCAAGATAGGGATCCAAAATAGGTCATCACTAAACATTTTGATGGTGGAAAAGAATGATAAGTAGACGTCATCACAATGTTCCTCATCAAACATATCAACATGCTACATGCTTTGCCAAAGCTAGACCCAAAATATCATCCACATTCAATATAATAGTCGTACCATAATATAAACTTTCAGATCAAGATCTTGACTTCTAGGTTAAATCAGACCTAAGAATAGCACTAAATAATATTAGCAATACATCTTCCAGAAAGCCAAGTCATCCAAGAATTTTGGGAAACCTCGACTCAGTCTGACATTCAGTGGATTTTATATTTTAGATTATGATGGATACTTTATTTTGATGCATTTTAAGACTTAGAACTTATATGATTTCAAGATTTGGATAACATTGCTATGATTTGATGATTCACTTACATGCTTTATGAGATAGAACACTACATGATTGTTAGATAGGATGATATTGCAATGATAGATGTCGTTATTGAATTTGCAGGACTTTACTCTGAATATAGAACTATGATGTATGTTTAATTTATGTGAATTGGGATGAAAATTGCTTATGTGAAATTGTTTCATAAAAGATGTATTCAATCTGTGCAGATGAAAATTGTATGCAAGTAATGATGTGTATTGTTATATTATTGAATTATATTATATATGGATATTTGGAAGTACTAATGTGTAAATTGAGATGCGCAGGAAATTTACCATGTGACCATGGAAAATTATGGAGAATCAAACCTAGACTTATGTACGTTCGTAAAGGCAGGGTTTGTCTATTTCGAGAGACAACACCCCGTTTGTGTTGTATTTTATTCATAACAATATATGCTGCATGAGTGTTAAGTGTTATTTAATTTTATTGTGTAAAAGCCTCAAGAGACAATTTCATGTTTTATTTTTGTAAAAGTGTTTTATTTGTGTCACTTGACACATGTGTATTTAAATTTAAATGTTTTATTTTGTCTCTTGGTGGGAAAGTGTTTAATTATAGTTTTCTTAATAAATTAATGTGTTGTCATAAATACTTTGGGAATATAATATTTGGAGTGGTCAACATATGTTTGACCCGAAAATAAACTTCAGAGGGGTTTAAAATGGGTTAAATGAACACCTAGGGGTAGTTTAATAGGGTTTCCTAAAGCCCATAAGGTATACCTAGGGGTTAGGGGTAATTTTAAGCAAGTTTCTACTTTATAATGATCTTTTTAACGCTTTAAAAATTGGTTTTTTTGAGTTGAGCGAAAATTGAAAATTGAAGTTAAATCAAATCAAGATTTTTCCTTGTGGAAGGAGAGTCTTTTTGCATTTTGCTTTCTTTCTTCTTTTTGTTTTTTTTAGAATCCTGTGAGAACTCAGAGAGTGAGCTTCTTAAGGAAGATTTTTGGGAATAGCAGGGTAATCACCCACTCTCCATTTTTGGAGACAGAAGAAAATTTGGAAAGAAAATAATGTTATGGAATAGAGAAATTGAATAAGGGTAGAAGGAAAAAGATTTGTGGATTGGGCAGCTCTCCATCAGATATCATAATAACCTCAGATTAAGGTTGGTTTCAATTATTATTTGTAATGTCTTCTTCTTGTTTATGTATGGAAGTTGTTTGTATAAGAAATCTGTGTTCTTGAAAGTTTATGTTTGAAAAACTCTTGGTATTTTTGCTTTATGAAAATGTTGTGTTTTGGGAGTTTTCTCAAGATCTCTTACTCTTGGGAGAGAAGAAGATCTTGAGGGTGGCAGCAATGATAGCCCTTGAGTGAGAGACTCTCTTTTGAGAGCGATCACAAGGGATCTTTGTGTGACCCTTGCTGCATGGCCTATTTGTGCAATGGGGGTCATAAGGAGGGATATAAGGCTAGAATGCCTTTGGGGGGCATAAGGAATAAGGGGTTGAGATTCTTGATATTTTTATTGTGCCATGAGGTGGCTTCTTGTTTATTTCATACTTGCAGTTCTCCTCAGGGTATTGGTCCACTACCACCCTTTGAAAATGTTCATCACTAGAGTGTGGTGATGTGAAAGCCAAGTTGGGAATGTGTCTGAAAAGAATCTGTATGCAATGCTTTCTATGTGTTTGCCTGTTTGTTACCCGTCTAGGAATTGGTTCTCCAAGCTCGGGGGTGGCTACCAGTTAGCCTAGGTTTTGAGGTGAGCACTCCGTGGTCATATTTGTGTTTTCTATTATGCAGGAAAATCAGAGGAAAGAGAATAGGAACCATGAAAAGACATTGAAGATTATTATGGAAGATACTTAAATTCAGTTGCAGATGTTTGTTTAAAGTTGTTATAGAAATATGTCTCATTCATAGTAAAGAGAAGCAAGTTGTAATTTGTGAAAGCAGACTTGAAGTTTTATTGTTGTGACTATTCAGAGAAACATCCTGTAAATTGGTAGAATATCTTAGAGTTGTTTTAAAAAAAAAAAAAAAAAAAAGCTTGTTTATTTCTACTTCCGGTTGATGGTAAAATTTAAAGCTATTTTGTGTTGCATGCAAAAGGTTCTTGTGTTTTGAAAAGAAATAAAGGAATAGATTTCAATTAAATTTTATCTGTATTTTTACTTGTGGCAAAATAGAAGTTTATTTATGCTAAAAGATTTTAAGTAATTTAATGGAAAAAGATGTTTTATGTAAATATTTTATTAGAAAAAAAAATAAAAAATCAATGAAATTCTTTTTATTCTAGAAAAGTATATTTAATCTTTTTAAAAAGTATTCTAAATTGTTTTTTTTTAGTTATCATTGATTTAAAAGACTTATTTTATATATATATATTTATATTTCTGATTAAACTTAATGTTTCTCCCTTTATTATAATAGTTTTAAAAAAAATTCGCATGTAAATCTCTTTTTTTTTTTAAATATATATATTCATATTGAAATAATTTTCACCATTTTTAACTGTGGATATAAATTTATATAAATCTAAATATATATATATATATTTATATTTATATTTATATATATATATATTTATATATTATATATTTTTAGAAAAAAATAAATTAAAAAAAAAGGGGGGAGAATGTGTTAGGGTCCTCGTGGACTCCACTGTGTGTACGCAAAGTGGAGGGCCGTGCAGCGCCCACTGTGTGCACACATAGTGGAGCCGCTTTCGGCTCCCACTATGTGGGCAGACAGTGGACGACCACGGCCGCCACTGTGTGGCCACACAGTGGGGAGCCACTAGCGGCGCCCACTGTGTGGGCACACAGTGGTGCCGCGGCGCCCACTGTGCGCTCACACAGTGGCGCACGGCTCTCTCCCGCCTTCAATCTCCCGTGACCTGCACAAAAAAAGATTTCATGCCCGCCAAGGGTTTCGGCCCAGCAAGTTAATTCCCTGTACACAAAAAAATATATGGATTAAACCCTAGCCCGGATGGGGCTAGGGCAATTTGGTTTTAAAAATAAATATGTTAATTAGTTTAGATAATATATATGTGAGATATTAGAACCCTAATTAGGGTTGGGGGAAAAATGGATTAAATTTAGGAGGTTAAAATGGTTTTAGATTTAGAATTAAAATATTTAACATATATGTAAAATATATATATATATATGTATCCATATATATTTATATGGGTATATATATATGTATATATATGAATTTTGATCATAATTTTGGGTAAGTATTTAAATTATAAATATATATATATATATATATGTATATACAAATATATATATATATATATATATATATTTATATAACCTTGATTTTTATTTGGAATTAATAATAAAGAGAAATTTATAAATGGTTGATTAGGCTACATAGACATATTGGAGATTAAATTATTTTTTTCCTCTCCTATTTCTTTAGCGTGATTGATTTAATAAACCTAATGACTAGGTATCTCATGGAGATAAAATTAAACCAGTTAGTTTTTTGCAAATAGTATTTAACAAACTATCGATGCTTGGTTCGTCTCAAAACTAGCTCGAATAAAATTATGGAAATTTCTTAAACGCTTGTCGTGTGAGTGAACTTGTTAATTAAATTAGTATGTCCTTTTTAAAAAAAAATTCGTTCCGTTTTTGCCCTAAATTTTGGGCATGACATTTTGGTATCAGAGCAAGCTTTCCACACTAGGAGCCTTACTCACTTACGTTTCGCCCTGGAATATTTTAAATTATTTTGTTAAATGAAATTTCGAGTTTAATTGAATTTAATTATAAAAGAAATTAATTAATTGTTTTGTCTTATTTTCCTCTTAGGATGCCTCTGTTGGCGCGACAAGCTGGCAAGCGCGGACGGGGTCCTAGACGAGTGCGCATAGCACGCGATGAGGTAGAGAGGGAGGCATCGGTTCTAGAGGAGAACCCAGGAGCACCTCCCGAACAGCCAAATGAACCTAACCGTGACATTTTAGCAGCCATTCAGAATCTTATTAGCATTGTTCAGGAAAGGATCCCAGCAGAGAACCCTCAGGTTAGGAGTCATGACTCTGGGAGTCATAGATCTGTTGATAGAGAATGAAGCAGGAGCCCAGCTTCGATTCCTGTAGAGAGTCGGGGTGGTAATGAGCCAGAGTTAGTGCATATGCCAGGACCACCTCCTGCGGTGGAACCAGTTTATTTTGAGAGAGGGCGTTGAGATCCAGGGGATCTCATCAGGGAGGTCATGCGCCTCCAACCACCATCCTTCGGAGGTTCTACAGATGGAGTAGAGGCCGAGGCATGGCTTCTGAGTCTTGAGAGGTGCTTTGCTTTGCGTTCATATGAGAGCAACTTGAAAGCACGTGTTGCAGTTCATCTTCTGAGAGGGACAGCCTCCACCTGGTGGAGATAGGAAGAGTACAAATGCGGATTAGTTCCTGATACACTCACTTGGGAGATATTCATAGAGAGGTTCCGTGAGAGGTACCTATCAGAGCACTTCAGGCAGCGTCGTATAAATGAATTTCATGATCTCCAACAAAAAGGCTTGTCAGTAACCCAATATGAGAGTAAATTCTTTGAGTTGTTGCCATATGTAGATTATCTAAAGGATGAGAAACTTCTTGTAAACCGCTTCATCCGGGGATTGAATGTCGGTATAGCTGGGCCTGTTAGGATGTCTGCCCCGGAGAGCCTTTGGGTTGCTGTAGAGAAGGCACTGATTGCAGAGGAAATTCAGGTTAGACCACAGGACAATAGGGATCAGTTTTAGAACTGAAATCCTGCACCTCAGACTTATGGATTCCAGAAACCACATTGGAAAGGGAACAACCGAAATTCTCAGGTGTTCTCCAAACCCCCTCCACCACAACAGACACCACAGAACCAGAGGCAGAAGCCTGCACTTTATCAGCAGGGCTCCAAGCCCAAGCACTGGAAGACTCAAGGACAGAAACGTGATCAGAGAGCACAGGGGCAGTACACATAGCCGGCGGGGACTCAGCAGTCCTCCAGGGGTGGGTACAGTGGATCCAGTAGGACAAGAAGTCAGGCATTCTCTAGGCCTCAGGGTGCCCAGTTCTAGGCACGGGGTGCTTTCTTTACTTGTGGAGCCATGGGGCATATGGCGACGAATTGCCCTCAGGGACAGGTAGTAGGGAGTCAGCGGATGGCCGCTTCAGAGCCAATAGTTGGTGATATGGGCAGGTCCCATAGAGTATTAGAAGTGGTTGACAACCGCCAGGCTGAGCATTAGGCCACGGTTGTCGAATCCATAGGTATAATCAAAGGTAACAATGTATCTATTTTGTTTGATTCAGGAGCTACTGACTCCTTTATATCTCCATCGGTTGTGGAGCATTGTGGGCTAGTGGCAACTAGGCAGGGTGTCAGTTGGGAAGTGGAATTAGCTTCAGGGGCTAGAGTGTCAGTGGAATCAAAGGTTAGGGCATGTCAGCTGTAGATTGGCAAGACCACCACTTCAGTAGACCTTAGAGTGACTCCACTTGGATCTTACGGAATCGTACTTGGCATGGATTGACTTTATGCCCACAGAGCCAAGATGGATTGCCGCTTGAAAAGGATCGAGTGTGAGGATGATCATGGTTCGCCCATAGTCATCACCGGGATTCAGAGGCCCATTTCTCTTCGTATGATCTCCGCAATGCAGCTTAAGCGGAGCATGCGGAAGGGATGTCAGCTTTTTGCTATCACTATCAGTGACAGAGAGGAAGAGGAGGAAAAAGAAACATCGCTCGATGACCATCCTATCCTTAAGGGATATTCAGATGTATTTCCTTCAGAACTACTGAGAATGCCTCCTCGCAGAGAGATTGATTTTCATATAGACCTAGTACCAGGAGCCGAGCCAGTTTCTAGAGCACCTTATAGAATGACCACAAATGAGCTTAATGAACTTAAAATTCAGCTTGAGGAACTTCTTGAGAAGGGTCATATCTATCCTAGCGTATCCCCGTGGGGTGCACCAGTCATCTTCGTTAAGAAGAAGGATGGATCTCTCCGATTGTGTATGGATTATCGGCAACTAAATAAAGTAACCATTAAGAACCGATATCCTTTGCCCAAGATTGATGATTTATTTGACTAGCTTCAGGGTACCAAAGTCTTTTCCAAAATAGATCTGAAGTCAGGATACCATCAGTTGAGAATAGTGGAAAGTGATAGCCATAAGACTGCATTTCGCACTAGATATGGTCACTATGAGTTTACCGTAGTCCCCTTTGGACTTACGAATGCCCCAGCAGTTTTTATGAGCCTCATGAATGGGCTGTTCTGTACCTTTCTGGACCATTTTGTTATTGTGTTCCTCGATGATATACTGATATATTCTTGGAATGAGAAGGAGCATGAGGAGCACCTGAAATAGGTATTGTAGTGTTTGCGGGATAACCAATTGTTTGGCAGCCTATCGAAGTGTGCTTTCTTTTGATCTGAGGTCAAGTACCTTGGACATGTTATTTCCGGTGATGGGACCTCAGTTGACCCATCAAAGATTAGGGCTATTATGGATTGGCCAGCGCCTACCAGTGCGATAGAGGTCAGGAGTTTCATGGGTTTAGCAGGGTATTACCGATGTTTTGTCGAGGGACTCTCTAGAGTCGCACACCCTATTACTTCTCTTCAGCGTAAAAGGAAGAAATTTGAGTGGATAGAGAAGTGCGAGAAGGCCTTTCAGGAACTCACGAAGGCACTTACTAGCGCTCCTATCCTTGTTGTACCAGATCCTTCAGCTGACTTCATGGTCTGTACAGATGCTTCCTTAGAGGGTTTAGGGGCAGTTCTTATGTAGGGTGGTAGGGCCATAGCTTTCAAGTCTAGGAAACTTAAGACTCATGAACTTAATTATCCCACTCACGACCTTGAGCTCGCAGCAGTAGTGCATGCACTTGTGAGGTGGAGACACTTCCTTTTAGGACATCACTTTGAGTTGCATTTAGATCATCAGAGTCTTTAGTACAACTTCACTCAGCCGAACCTTAATGCACGTTAGAGGAGATGGATGGAGTTCTTGTGCGAATATGATTTTGATGTTCACTACATCAAGGGAAAGGAAAATGTAGTTGCAGATGCCTTGAGTAGGAGACGTCATGAGGTTTACACCATATTTATGGGCACAGACTTGAGAGACCGTATACTTTGGCACTTGCCAGAGGATGGATGGTATGCAGAGGTTTGTCAGGTATTACATTCTCAGGTTACTCTAGAAGGGAAATATGTGGATTATTCTTTGGAGTCCGATGGACTATTACGCCACAGAGGGTGCATTTATATACCTTCCTCCGGAGGGTTGCGAGAGTTCATTTTCACGGAAGCTCATAGAGCCCCTTATGTAGTGCATCCCGGGGTTAAGAAGTTGCATGCTGACTTGAGGCAGTTGTATCATTGGCCAGGAATGCCGCAGCTCATTGCTAAGATAGTAGCTCGATGTCTCGAATGTCAGAGGGTAAACGCTGAGCACCGCCATCCAGGTGGGTTGCTTCAGTCTCATGCTATACCAGAGTGGAAATGGGATACTATATCCATGGATTTCATTATTGGTCTTTCTATGTCTTCTCATCACCATGATGCTATCTTGGTGACAGTTGACAAGTTGACCAAAGTAGCTCACTTTTCACCAGTTCGTACCACATTCACAGCTCCAGCAGTAGCACAAGTGTTCTTGTGAGACATTGTTAGACTTCATGGCGTACCCCGCAAGATTATTTCTGACAGAGATTCTCTTTTTACTTCTACCTTTTGGAAGTCATTACAGGCAGCTATGGGCACGAAGCTCAATTTCAGTACAGCCTATCACCCGGAGATAGATGGTCAGACAGAGAGGGTCAATCAGGTGTTAGAGGATATGCTTCGTATGTACATCATGGATCATCAGACCTGGTGGGAGGAGTATCTTCCCTTAGTGGAGTTTGCCTATAACAATGGGCATCACACTTCCTTGGGAATGCCACCCTACCAGGTAGTATACGGCAGGACTTGCAAGACATCGTTGAGTTGGGATTGCATAGAGGATAGAGTTGCTATTGGTCCTGAGTTAGTTTGGGATATGGAATAGCAGGTGGATTTGATTAGGCAGCGTCTCAGAGATGCTCAAGATAGACAAAAGAAGTATGCCGAAGCAAAGAGGATAGATCGTAGTTACTTGGTTGGAGACAGAGTTTTCTCAAGAGTGTGACTGCATAAGAGTCCAATCCATTACGGAAAGGGTTCTAAGCTCGCACCTCGCTTTGTAGGACCTTTTGAGATTCTGGAGAGGATAGGCCTAGTTGCCTACCGTTTAGCTTTGCTACCTAGACTGTCACGCATCCACGATGTGTTTCATGTTTCTGTTTTGAGAAAATATATCTATGATGAGTCTCACCTTTTAGATTGGGATGCCTTGCAGGTGGAGTCGGATGGGCAGCTAGCTTTGGAGCCCATTCGCATTTTGGCACGCCAGACATTGGCCCTTCGAGGTCAAGAGCTGGACCAGGTTAGGGTCCAGTGGGATTGTTATGATGAAGTTACGGCTTCATGGGAGGACGCAGCACGTATGAGATCAGAGTACCCTCACCTCTTTGATGAACTCCAAGAGGAAGTTCATGCCTAGAGGGGGAGGATGTGAGGCCTCACCTCGACTCAGTCTGACATTCAGTGGATTTTATATTTTAGATTATTATGGATACTTTATTTTGATGCATTTTGAGACTTAGAACTTATATGATTTTAGGATTTGGATAACATTGCTATGATTTGATGATTCACTTACATACTTTATGAGATAGAACACTACATGATTGTTAGATAGGATGATATTGCAATGATAGATGTCGTTATTGAATTTGCAGGACTTTACTCTGAATATAGAACTATGATGTATGTTTAGTTTATATGAATTGGGATGAAAATTGCTTATGTGAAATTGTTTGATAAAAGATATATTCAATCTGTGCAGATGAAAATTGTATGCAAGTAATGATGTGTATTGTTATATTATTGAATTATATTATATGTGGATATTTGGAAGTACTAATGTGTAAATTGAGATGCGCAGGAAATTTACCATGTGACCATGGAAAATTACGGAGAATCAAACCTAGACTTATGTACGTTCGTAAAGCCAGGGTTTGTCTATTTGGAGAGACAACACCCCGTTTGTGTTATATTTTATTCGTAACAGTATATGTTGCATGAGTGTTAAGTGTTATTTAATTTTATTGTGTAAAAGCGTTAAGAGACAATTTCATGTTTTATTTTTGTAAAAATGTTTTATTTGTGTCACTTGACACATGTGTATTTAAATTTAAATGTTTTATTTTGTCTCTTGGTGGGAAAGTGTTTAATTATAGTTTTCTTAATAAATTAATGTGTTGTCATAAATACTTTGGGAATAAAATATTTGGAGTGGTCAACTTATGTTTGACCCGAAAATAAACATCAGAGGGGTTTAAAATGGGTTAAATGAACACCTAGGGGTAGTTTAATAGGGTTTCCTAAAGCCCATAAGGTATACCTAGGGGTTAGGGGTAATTTTAGGCATGTTTTTACTTTATAATGATCTTTTTAACGCTTTAAAAATTGGTTTATTTGAGTTGAGCGAAAATTGAAAATTGAAGTTAAATCAAATCAAGATTTTTCCTTTTGGAAGGAGAGTCTTTTTGCATTTTGCTTTCTTTCTTCTTTTTGTTTTTTTTAGAATCCTGTGAGAACAGAGAGAGTGAGCTTCTTAAGGAAGATTTTGGGGAATAGCAGGGTAATCACCCACTCTCCATTTTTGGGGACAGAAGAAAATTTGGAAAGAAAATAATGTTATGGAATAGAGAAATTGAATAAGGGTAGAAGGAAAAAGATTTGTGGATTGGGCAGCTCTCCATCAGATATCATAATAACCTTTGGGCAGATTAAGGTTGGTTTCAATAATTATTTGTAATGTCTTTTTCTTGTTTATGTATGGAAGTTGTTTGTATAAGAAATCTGTGTTCTTGAAAGTTTATGTTTGAAAAACTCTTAGTATTTTTGCTTTATGAAAATGTTGTGTTTTGGGAGTTTTCTCAAGATCTCTTACTCTTGGGAGAGAAGAGGATCTTGAGGGTGGTAGCAGTGACAACCCTCGAGTGAGAGACTCTCTTTTGAGAGCAATCACAAGGGTTCTTTGTGTGACCCTTGCTGCATGGCTTGTTTGTGCAATGGGGATCATAAGGAGGGATATAAGGCTAGAATGCCTTTGGGGGGCATAAGGAATAAGGGGTTGAGATTCTTGATATTTTTATTGTTCCATGAGGTGGCTTCTTGTTTATTTCATACTTGCAGTTCTCCTCAGGGTATTGGTCCACTACCACCCTTTGAAAATGTTCATCACTAGAGTGTGGTGCTGTGAAAGCCATGTTGGGAATGTGTCTGAAAAGAATCTGTATGCAATGCTTTCTATGTGTTTGCCTGTTTGTTACTCGTCTAGGAATTGGTTCTCCGAGCTCAGGGGTGGCTACCAGTTAGCTTAGACTGGGAGGTGAGCACTCCGTGGTAATATTTGTGTTTTCTATTATGTAGGAAAATCAGAGGAAAGAGAACAGGAACCGTGAAAAGACACTGAAGATTATTATGGAAGATACTTAAATTCAGTTGCAGATGTTTGTTTAAAGTTGTTATAGAAATATGCCTCATTCATAGTAAAGAGAAGCAAGTTGTAATTTGTGAAAGTAGACTTGAAGTTTTATTGTTGTGACTATTCAGAGAAACATCCTGTAAATTGGTAGAATATCTTAGAGTTGTTTTAAAAAAAAAAAAAAAAAAAGCTTGTTTATTTCTACTTCCGGTTGATGGTAAAATTTAAAGTTATTTTGTGTTGCATGCAAAAGCTTCTTGTGTTTTGGAAAGAAATAAAGGAATAGATTTCAATTACTTTTTATCTGTATTTTTACTTGTGGCAAGATAGAAGTTTATTTATGCTAAAAGATTTTAAGTAATTTAATGGAAAAAGATGTTTTATGTAAATATTTTATTAGAAAAAAAAAAAAAAAAAATCAATGAAATTCGTTTTATTCCAGAAAAGTATATTGTATCTTTTTAAAAAGTATTCTAAATTATTTTTTTTAGTTATCATTGATTTAAAAGGCTTATTTTATATATATATTTCTGATTAAACTTAATGTTTCTCCCTTTATTATAATAGTTTTAAAAAAAAATTCGCATGTAAATCTCTTTTTTTTTTTTTAATATATATATTCATATTGAAATATTTTTCACCATTTTTAACTGTGGATATAAATCTATATAAATATAAATATATATATATATATATAAATTTATATTTATATATATATATATTTATATATTATATATTTTTTTTAAAAAATAAATTAAAAAAAAAGGGGGGGAGAATGTGTTAGGGTCCTCGCGGACTCCACTGTGTGTACGCATAGTGGAGGACCGCATGGCGCCCACTGTGTGCACACACAGTGGAGTCACTTTCGGCTCCCACTATGTGCGCACACAGTGGACGGCCACGGCCGCCACTGTGTGGCCACACAGTGGGGAGCCGCTAGTGGTGCCCACTATGTGGGCACACAGTGGTGCCGCGGCGCCCACTGTACGCTCACACAGTGGCGCACGGCTCTCTCCCGCCTTCAATCTCCCGTGACCTGCACAAAAAAAGATTTCATGGCCGCCAAGGGTTTCGGCCCAACAAGTTAATTCCCTGTAAAAAATAAAATATATGGATTAAACCCTAGCCCGGATGGGGCTAGGGCAATTTGGTTTTAAAAATAAATATGTTAATTAGTTTAGATAATATATATGTGAGAAATTAGAACCCTAATTAGGGTTGGGGGGAAAAATGGATTAAATTTAGGAGGTTAAAATGGTTTTTGAATTAGAATTAAAATATTTAACATATATGTAAAATATATATATATATATATAT
Organism: Cryptomeria japonica; assembly: GCF_030272615.1. Lineage (NCBI taxonomy): Eukaryota > Viridiplantae > Streptophyta > Pinopsida > Cupressales > Cupressaceae > Cryptomeria > Cryptomeria japonica. Next base: position 200,579,653 of record NC_081408.1, on the reverse strand, counting down.
ATGTATCCATATATATTTATATGGGTATATATATATGTATATATATGAATTTTGATCATAATTTTGGGTAAGTATTTAAATTATAAATATATATATATATATATGTGTATATACAAATATATATATATATATATATATATATATTTATATAACCTTGATTTTTATTTGGAATAAATAATAAAGAGAAATTCATAAATGGTTGATTAGGCTACATAGACATATTGGAGATTAAATTAATTTTTTCCTCTCCTATTTCTTTAGCGTGATTGATTTAATAAACCTAAAGACTAGGTATCTCGTGGAGATAAAATTAAACCAGTTAGTTTTCTGCAAATAGTATTTAACAAACTATCGATGTTTGGTTCGTCTCAGAAATAGCTGGAATTAAATTATGGAAATTTCTTAAACGCTTGTCGTGTGAGTGAACTTGTTAATTAAATTAGTATGTCCTTTTTTAAAAAAAATTCGTTCCATTTTTGCCCTAAATTTTGGGCATGATATTTGATGTGAGGCCTCACCTCGACTCAGTCTGACATTCAGTGGATTTTATATTTTAGATTATTATAGATACTTTATTTTGATGCATTTTGAGACTTAGAACTTATATGATTTCAAGATTTGGATAATATTTCTATGATTTGATGATTTACTTACATGCTTTATGAGATAGAACACTACATGATTATTAGATAGAATGATATTGTAATGATAGATGTCGTTATTGAATTTGCAGGACTTTACTCTGAATATAGAACTATGATGTATGTTTAGTTTATGTGAATTGGGATGAAAATTGCTTATGTGAAATTGTTTGATAAAAGATGTATTCAATCTGTGCAGATGAGAATTGTATGCAAGTAATGATGTGTATTGTTATATTATTGAATTATATTATATATGGATATTTGGAAGTACTAATGTGTAAATTGAGATGCGCAGGAAATTTACCATGTGACCATGGAAAATTACGGAGAATCAAACCTAGACTTATGTACGTTCGTAAAGCCAGGGTTTGTCTATTTGGAGAGACAACACCCCGTTTGTGTTGTATTTTATTCGTAACAGTATATGCTGCATGAGTGTTAAGTGTTATTTAATTTTATTGTGTAAAAGCCTCAAGAGATAATTTCATGTTTTATTTTTGTAAAAGTGTTTTATTTGTGTCACTTGACACGTGTGTATTTAAATTTAAATATTTTATTTTGTCTCTTGGTGGGAAAGTGTTTAATTATAGTTTTCTTAATAAATTAATGTGTTGTCATAAATACTTTGGGAATTTAATATTTGGAGTGGTCAACTTATGTTTGACCCAAAAATAAACTTCAGAGGGGTTTAAAATGGGTTAAATGAACACCTAGGGGTAGTTTAATAGGGTTTCCTAAAGCCCATAAGGTATACCTAGGGGTTAGGGGTAATTTTAGGCAAGTTTCTACTTTATAATGATCTTTTTAACGCTTTAAAAATTGGTTTTTTTGAGTTGAGCGAAAATTGAAAATTGGAAGTTAAATCTAATCAAGATTTTTCCTTCTGGAAGGAGAGTCTTTTTGCATTTTGCTTTCTTTCTTCTTTTTGTTTTTTTTAGAATCCTGTGAGAACTCAGAGAGTGAGCTTCTTAAGGAAGATTTTTGGGAATAGCAGGTAATCACCCACTCTCCATTTTTGGAGACAGAAGAAAATTTGGAAAAAAAATAATGTTATGGAATAGAGAAATTGAATAAGGGTAGAAGGAAAAAGATTTGTGGATTGGGCAGCTCTTCATCAGATATCATAATAACCTTTGGGCAGATTAAGGTTGGTTTCAATTATTATTTGTAATGTCTTCTTCTTGTTTATGTATGGAAGTTGTTTGTATAAGAAATCTGTGTTCTTGAAAGTTTATGTTTGAAAAACTCTTGGTATTTTTGCTTTATGAAAATGTTGTGTTTTGGGAGTTTTCTCAAGATCTTTTACTCTTGGGAGAGAAGAGGATCTTGAGGGTGGTAGCAGTGATAGCCCTCGAGTGAGAGACTCTCTTTTGAGAGCGATCACAAGGGATCTTTGTGTGACCCTTGCTGCATGGCCTGTTTGTGCAATGGGCGTCATAAGGAGGGATATAAGGCTAGAATGCCTTTGGGGGGCATAAGGAATAAGTGATTGAGATTCTTGATATTTTTATTGTGCCATGAGGTGGCTTCTTGTTTATTTCATACTTGCAGTTCTCCTCAGGGTATTGGTCCACTACCATCCTTTGAAAATGTTCATCACTAGAGTGTGGTGCTGTGAAAGCCAAGTTGGGAATGCGTCTAAAAAGAATCTGTATGCAATGCTTTCTATGTGTTTGCCTATTTGTTACCCGTCTAGGAATTGGTTCTCCGAGCTCGGGGGTGGCTACCAGTTAGCCTAGGCTGGGAGGTGAGCACTCCATGGTCATATTTGTGTTTTCTATTATGCAGGAAAATCAGAGGAAAGAGAATAGGAACCATGAAAAGACACTGAAAATTATTATGGAACATACTTAAATTCAGTTGCAGATGTTTGTTTAAAGTTGTTATAGAAATATACCTCATTCATAGTAAAGAGAAGCAAGTTGTAATTTGTGAAAGTAGACTTGAAGTTTTATTATTGTGACTATTCAGAGAAACATCCTGTAAATTGGTAGAATATCTTAAAGTTGTTTAAAAAAAAAAAAAAAAAAAGCTTGTTTATTTCTACTTTCGGTTGATGGTAAAATTTAAAGTAATTTTGTGTTGCATGCAAAAGCTTCTTGTGTTTTGGAAAGAAATAAAGGAATAGATTTCAATTAAATTTTATCTGTATTTTTACTTGTGGCAAAATAGAAGTTTATTTATGCTAAAGAATTTTAAGTAATTTAATGGAAAAAGATGTTTTATGTAAATATTTTATTAGAAAAAAATAAAAATAAAAATCAATGAAATTCTTTTTATTCCAAAAAAAGTATATTGTATCTTTTTAAAAAGTATTCTAAATTGTTTTTTTTAGTTATCATTGATTTAAAAGGCTTATTTTCTATATATATATATATATATATATATTTCTGATTAAACTTAATGTTTCTCCCTTTATTATAATAGTTTTAAAAAAAAAATTGCAAGTAAATCTCTTTTTTTAAAAAAAAATATATATTCATATTGAAATATTTTCACCATTTTTAACTGTGGATATAAATTTATATAAATATAAATATATATATATATATATATAAATTTATATTTATATATATATATATAAATTTATATTTATATATATATATATATAAATTTATATTTATATATATATATAAATTTATATTTATATATATATATATATATATTTATATATTAAATATATATATATTTAAAAAAAAAAATTAAAAAAAAAGGGGGGGAGAATGTGTTAGGGTCCTCGCGGACTCCATTGTGGGTACGCATAGTGGAGGGCCACGCGGTGCCCACTGTGTGCACACACAGTGGAGCCGCTTCCGGCTACCACTGTGTGGGCACACAGTGGTGTCGCGGCGCCCACTGTGCGCTCACAAAGTGGCGCACAGCTCTCTCCCACCTTCAATCTCCCGTGACCTGCACAAAAAAAAGATTTCATGGCCGCCAAGGGTTTCGGCCCAGCAATTTAATTCCCTGTAAAAAAAATATATATGGATTAAACCCTAGCCCGGATGGGGCTAGGGCAATTTGGTTTTAAAAATAAATATGTTAATTAGTTTAGATAATATATATGTGAGAAATTAGAACCCTAATTAGGATTGGGGGGAAAAATAGATTAAATTTAGGAGGTTAAAATGGTTTTTTGAATTAGAATTAAAATATTTAACATATATGTAAAATATATATATATATATGTATCCATATATATATATATGGGTATATATATATGTATATATATGAATTTTGATCATAATTTTGGGTAAGTATTTAAATTATAAATATATATATATGTATATACAAATATATATATATATATATTTATATAACCCTGATTTTTATTTGGAATAAATAATAAAGAGAAATTTATAAATGGTTGATTAGGCTACATAGACATATTGGAGGTTAAATTAAATTTTCCCACCTATTTCCTTTAGCTTGATTAATTTAATAAACCTAATGACTAGGTATCTCTTGGAGATAGAATTATACCAGTTAGTTTTTCCGCAATTAAAATTAAACAATTTTATCGATGCTTAGTTCGTTTCAGAATTAGCTCGAATTTAATAATGGAAATTTAATTAACGCTTGTCGCGAGAGTGAACTTGTTAATTAAATTAGTATGTTTTAAAAAAAAAAAATTGTTCCGTTTTTGCCCTAAATTTTGGGCATGACATTTTGGTATCAAAGCAAGGTTTCCACACTAGGAGCCTTACTCACTTACGGTTCGCCTTGGAATATTTTAAATTATTTTGTTAAATGGAACTTTGAGTTTAATTGAATTTAATTATAAAAGTAATTAATTAATTGTTTTGTCTTATTTTCGTCTTAGGATGCCTCCGTTGACGCGACAAGCTCGCAAGCACGGATGGGGTCCTAGACGAGTGCGCATAGCACGCGATGAGGTAGAGACGGAGGCATCGGTTCCAGAGGAGAACCCAGAAGCACCTCCCGAACAGCCAAATGAACCTAACCATGACATTTTAGCAGCCATTCAGAATCTTATTGGCATTGTTCAGGAAAGGATCCCAGCAAAGAACCCTCAGGTTAGGAGTCATGACTCTGGGAGTCATAGATCTATTGATAGAGAATGAAGCAGGAGCCCAGCTCTGAAATCTGTAGAGAGTCAGGGTGGTAATGAGCCAGAGTCAGTGCATATGCCAAGACCACCTCCTGCGGTGGAACCAGTTTATTTTGAGAGAGGACATCGAGATCCAGGGGATCTCATCAGGGAGGTCATGCGCCTCCAACCACCATCCTTCGGAGGTTCTACAAATAGAGTAGAGGCTGAGGCATGGCTTCTAAGCCTTGAGAGGTGCTTTGCGTTGCGTTCATATGAGAGCAACTTGAAATAACGTGTTGCAGTTCATCTTCTGAGAGGAACAGCCTCCACCTGGTGGAGACAGGAAGAGTACAAATGCGGATTAGTTCCTGATACACTCACTTGGGAGATATTCACAGAGAGGTTCCATGAGAGGTACCTATCAGAGCACTTCAGGCAGCATCGTATAGATGAATTTCATGATCTCCAACAAAAAGGCTTGTTAGTAACCTAGTATGAGAGTAAATTCTTTGAGTTGTTGCCATATGTAGATTATCTAAAGGATGAGAAACTTCTTGTAAACCGCTTCATCCGGGGATTGAATGCCAGTATAGCCGGACCTGTTAGGATGTCCGCCCCAGAGAGCCTTCGGGTTGCTATAGAGAAGGCACTGATTGTCGACAAAATTCAGGTTAGACCACAGGACAATAGGGATCGGTTTCAGAACCGACACCCCGCACCTCAGACTTATGGATTCCAGAAACCACATTGGAAAGGGAACAACCAAAATTCTCAGGGGTTCTCCAAACCCCCTCCACCACAACAGACACCACTAAACCAGAAACAGAAGCCTCCACAGTATCAGCAGGGCTCCAAGCCCAAGCAGTGGTAGACTCAGGAACAGAAACATGATCAGAGAGCACAGGGGCAGTACACACAGCCGGTAGGGACTCAACAGTTCTCCAGGGGTGGGTACAACGGATCCAGTAGGTCAGGAGGTCAGGATTTTTCTAGGCCTTAGGGTACCCAGTTCCAGGCACGGGGTGCTTGCTTTACATGTGGAGCCATGGGGCATATGGCGAGGGATTTCCCTCAGGGACAGGTAGCAGGGAGTCAGTGGATAGCCGCTTCAGAACCGATAGTTGGCGATATGGGTAGGTCCCATAGAGTATTCGCAGTGGTTGACAACCGCCAGGCTGATCATCAGGCCACGGTTATCAAATCTTCAGGTATAATCAGAGGTAACAATGTATCTATTTTGTTTGATTTAGGAGCTACTGACTCCTTTATATCTCCATCGGTTGTGGAGCGTTGCGGGCTAGTGGCAACTAGGCAGGGTGTCAGTTGGAAAGTGGAATTAGCTTCAGGGGCTAGAGTGTTAGTGGAATTAGAGGTTAGGGCATGTCAGCTACAGATTGGCAAGACCACCACTTTAGTAGACCTTAGAGTGACTCCACTTGGATCTTATGGAATCGTACTTGGCATGGATTGGCTTTATGCCCACAGAGCCAAGATGGATTGCCGCCTAAAAAGGATCGAGTGTTAGGATGATCATGGTTCACCCATAGTCATCACTGGGATTCAGAGGCCCATGTCTCTTCCTATGATCTCTGCAATGCAGCTTAAGCGGAGCATGCAGAAGGGATGTCAGCTTTTTGCTATCACTATCAGTGACAAAGAGGAAGAGGAGGAAAAAGAAACATCGCTCGATGACCATCCTATCCTTAAGGGATATTCAGATGTATTTCCTTCAGAACTACCGGGAATGCCTCCCCACAGAGAGATTGATTTTCATATAGACCTATTACCAGGAGCCGAGCCAGTTTCTAGAGCACCTTATAGAATGACCACAAATGAGCTTAATGAACTTAAAATTCAGCTTGAGGAACTTCTTGAGAAAGGTCATATCCATCCTAACGTATCCCCGTGGGGTGCACCAGTCATCTTCGTTAAGAAGAAGGATGGATCTCTCCGATTGTATATGGATTATCGGCAGCTAAATAAAGTAACCATCAAGAACCGATATCCTTTGCCAAGGATTGATGATTTATTTGACCAGCTTCAGGGTGCCAAAGTCTTTTCCAAAATAGATCTGAAGTCAGGATACCATCAGTTGAGAATAGTGGAAAGTGATATCCACAAGACCACATTTTGCACTAGATATGGTCACTATGAGTTTACCGTAGTCCCCTTCGGACTTACGAATGCCCCAGCAGTTTTAATGAGCCTCATGAATGGGGTGTTTCGTACCTTTCTGGACCATTTTGTTATTGTGTTCCTCGATGATATACTGATATATTCTCGGAATGAGAAGGAGCATGAGGAGCACCTGAAATAGGTATTGTAGTGTTTGCGGGATAACCAGTTGTTTGGCAGCCTATCAAAGTGTGCTTTCATCCGATTTGAGGTTAAGTACCTTGGACACATTATTTCTGCTGAAGGGATCTCAGTAGACCCATCAAAAATTAGGGCTATTATGGATTGGCCAGCACCTAACAGTGTGACAGAGGTCAGGAGTTTCATGGGTTTAGCAAGTTATTACCGACGTTTTGTTGAGGTTTTCTCCAGAGTCGCACACCCTATTACCTCTCTTCAGTGTAAAGGGAAGAAATTTGAGTGGACAGAGAAGTGCGAGAAGGCCTTTCAGGAACTCAAGAAGGCACTTACTAGCGCTCCTATCCTTGTTGTACCAGATCCTTTAGCTGACTTCATGGTCTGTACAGATGCTTCCCTAGAGGGTTTAGGGGCAGTTCTTATGCAAGATGGTAGGGCCATAGCTTTCAAGTCTAGGAAACTTAAGACTCATAAACTTAATTATCCCACTCAGGACTTTGAGCTCACAGCAGTAGTGCATACACTTGTGAGGTGGAGACACTTCCTTTTAGGACATCACTTCGAGTTGCATTCAGATCATCAGAGTCTTCAGTACATCTTCACTCAGCCGAACCTTAATGCACGTCAGAGGAGATGGATGGAGTTCTTGTGCGAATATGATTTTGACGTTCACTACATCAAAGGAAAGGAAAATGTAGTTGCAGATGCCTTGACTAGGAGACGTCACGAGGTTTACACCATATCCATGGGCACAGACTTGAGAGACCGTATACTTCAGCACTTGTCAGAGGATGGATGGTATGTAGAGGTTTGTCAGGTATTACGTTCTCAGGTTACTCTAGAAGGGAAATATGTGGATTATTCTTTGGAGTCCAATGGACTGTTACACCACAGAGGGCGCATTTATGTACCTTCCTCTGGAGGGTTGTGAGAGTTCATTATCTCGGAAGCTCATAGAGCTCCTTATGCAGCGCATCCCGGGGTTAAGAAGTTGCATGCTGACTTGAGGCAGTTGTATCATTGGCCAGGAATGCGGCAGCTCATTGTTGAGATAGTAGCTCGGTGTCTCGAGTGTCAGAGGGTAAAGGAAGAGCACCGCCATCCAAGTGGGTTGCTTCAGTCTCATGCTATACCAGAGTGGAAGTGGGATATTATATCCATGGATTTCATCATTGGTCTCCCTATGTCTTCTCATTGCCATGATGCTATCTTGGTGATAGTTGACATGTTGACCAAAGTAGCTCACTTTTCACCAGTTTGTACTATATTCACAGCTCCAGCAGTAGCACAGGTGTTCTTGCGACACATTGTTAGGCTTCATGGCGTACCCTGCAAGATTATTTCTGACAGGGATTCTCTTTTCACTTCTACCTTTTGGAAGTCATTACAGGCAGCTATGGGCACGAAGCTCAATTTCAGTACAGCCTATCACCTGGAGACAGATGGTCAGACAGAGAGGGTTAATCAGGTGTTAGAGGATATGCTTCATATGTACGTCATGGATCATTAGACCTTGTGGGAGGAGTATCTTCCCTTAGTGGAGTTTGCCTATAACAATGGGCATCACACTTCATTGGGAATGCCACCCTACAAGGCATTATACGACAGGCCTTGCAGGATGCCCTTGAGTTGGGATCGCATAGAGGATAGAGTTGCTATTGGTCCTGAGTTAGTTCGGGATATGGAACAGCAGGTGGATTTGATTAGGCAGTGTCTCAGACAGGCTCAAGATAGATAGAAGAAGTATGCCGATGCAAAGAGGATAGATCGTAGTTACTTGATTGGAGACAGAGTTTTCTTGAGAGTGCGACCGCATAAGAGTCCAATCTGTTATGGAAACGGTTCTAAGCTCGCACCTCGCTTTGTAGGACCTTTTGAGATTCTGGAGAGTATAGGCCTAGTTGCCTACCGTTTAGCTTTGCCACCTAGCCTGTCACACATCCACCATGTGTCTCATGTTTCAGTTTTGAGAAAATATATCTATGATGAGTCTCACCTTTTAGATTGGGATGCCTTGCAGGTGGAGTCGGACGGGCAGCTAGCTTTGGAGCCCATTCACATTTTGGCACGCCGGACATTGGCCCTTCGAGGTCGAGAGCTGGACCAGGTTAGGGTCCAGTGGGATTGTTATGATGAAGTTAAGGCTTCATGGGAGGATGCAGCACATATGAGATCAGAGTACCCTAACCTCTTTGATGAACTCCAGGAGGAAGTTCATGCCTAGAGGGGTAGGATGTGAGGCCTCACCTCGACTGAGTTTGACATTCAGTGGATTTTATATTTTAGATTATTATGGATACTTTATTTTGATGCATTTTGAGACTTAGAACTTATATGATTTTAGGATTTGGATAACATTTCTATGATTTGATGATTTACTTACATGCTTTATGAGATAGAACACTACATGATTATTAGATAGAATGATATTGCAATGATAGATGTCGTTATTGAATTTGCAGGACTTTACTCTGAATATAGAACTATGATGTATGTTTAGTTTATGTGAATTGGGATGAAAATTGCTTATGTGAAATTGTTTGATAAAAGATGTATTCAATTTGTGCAGATGAAAATTGTATGCAAGTAATGATGTGTATTGTTATATTATTGAATTATATTATATATGGATATTTGGAAGTACTAATGTGTAAATTGAGATGCGCAGGAAATTTACCATGTGACCATGGAAAATTACGGAGAATCAAACCTAGACTTATGTACGTTCGTAAAGCCAGGGTTTGTCTATTTGGAGAGACAACACCCCGTTTGTGTTGTATTTTATTCGTAACAGTATATGCTGCATGAGTGTTAAGTGTTATTTAATTTTATTGTGTAAAAGCCTCAAGAGACAACTTCATGTTTTATTTTTGTAAAAGTGTTTTATTTGTGTCACTTGACACGTGTGTATTTAAATTTAAATGTTTTATTTTGTCTCTTGGTGGGAAAGTGTTTAATTATAGTTTTCTTAATAAATTAATGTGTTGTCATAAATACTTTGGGAATTTAATATTTGGAGTGGTCAACTTATGTTTGACCCGAAAATAAACTTCAGAGGGGTTTAAAATGGGTTAAATGAACACCCAGGGGTAGTTTAATAGGGTTTCCTAAAGCCCATAAGGTATACCTAGGGGTTAGGGGTAATTTTAGGCAAGTTTCTACTTTATAATGATCTTTTAAACACTTTAAAAATTGGTTTTTTTGAGTTGAGCGAAAAATGAAAATTGGAAGTTAAATCTAATCAAGATTTTTCCTTTTGGAAGGAGAGTCTTTTTGCATTTTGCTTTCTTTCTTTTTTTTGTTTTTTTCAGAATCCTGTGAGAACTCAGAGAGTGAGCTTCTTAAAGAAGATTTTTGGGAATAGCAAGGTAATCACCCACTCTCCATTTTTGGAGACAGAAGAAAATTTGGAAAGAAAATAATGTTATGGAAGAGAGAAATTGAATAAGGGTAGAAGGAAAAACATTTGTGGATTGGGCAGCTCTTCATCAGATATCATAATAACCTTTGGGCAGATTAAGGTTAGTTTCAATTATTATTTGTAATGTCTTCTTCTTGTTTATGTATGGAAGTTGTTTGTATAAGAAATCTGTGTTCTTGAAAGTTTATGTTTAAAAAACTCTTGGTATTTTTGCTTTATGAAAATGTTGTGTTTTGTGAGTTTTCTCAAGATCTCTTACTCTTGGGGGAGAAGAGGATCTTGAGGGTGGTAGCAGTGACAACCCTCGAGTGAGAGACTCTCTTTTGAGAGCGATCACAATGGATCTTTGTGTAACCCTTGCTGCATGGCCTGTTTGTACAATGGAGGTCATAAGGAGGGATATAAGGCTAGAATGCCTTTGGGGGGCATAAGGAATAAGGGGTTGAGATTCTTGATATTTTTATTGTGCCATGAGGTGGCTTCTTATTTATTTCATACTTGCAGTTCTCCTCACGGTATTGGTCCACTACCACCCTTTGAAAATGTTCATCACTAGAGTGTGGTGCTGTGAAAGCCATGTTGGGAATGTGTCTGAAAAGAATATGTATGCAATGCTTTCTATGTGTTTGCCTGTTTGTTACCTGTCTAGGAATTGGTTCTCCGAGCTCGGGGGTGGCTACCAATTAGGCTCGGAGGTGATCACTCCGTGGTCATATTTGTGTTTTCTATTATGCAGGAAAATCAGAGGAAAGAGAATAGGAACCATGAAAAGACACTGAAGATTATTATGGAAGATACTTAAATTCAGTTGCAGATATTTGTTTAAAGTTGTTATAGAAATATGCCTCATTCATAGTAAAGAGAAGCAAGTTGTAATTTGTGAAAGTAGACTTGAAGTTTTATTGTTGTGACTATTCAGAGAAACATCCTGTAAATTGGTAGAATATCTTAGAGTTGTTTTAAAAAAAAAAAAAAAAAAAGTTTGTTTATTTCTACTTCCAGTTGATGGTAAAATTTAAAGTTATTTTGTGTTGCATGCAAAAGCTTCTTGTGTTTTGGAAAGAAATAAAGGAATAGATTTCAATTAAATTTTATCTATATTTTTACTTGTGGCAAAATAGAAGTTTATTTATGCTAAAAGATTTTAAGTAATTTAATGGAAAAAGATGTTTTATGTAAATATTTTATTAGAAAAAAAAAATAAAAAAATCAATGAAATTCTTTTTATTCCAAAAAAGTATATTGTATCTTTTTAAAAATTATACTAAATTGTTTTTTTTAGTTATCATTGATTTAAAAGGCTTATTTTATATATATATATATATATATATATATATTTCTGATTAAACTTAATGTTTCTCCCTTTATTATAATAGTTTAAAAAAAAAAATTCGCATGTAAATCTCTTTTTTTTAAAAAATATATATATTCATATTGAAATATTTTCACCATTTTTAACTATGGATATAAATTTATATAAATATAAATATATATATATATATATATATATATAAATTTATATTTATATATATATATATATATTTTTATATATAATATATTTTAAAAAAAAAAAAAATTAAAAAAAAAAGGGGGGAGAATGTGTTAGGGTCCTCGCAGACTCCACTGTGTGTACGCACAATGGAGGGCCGCGCAGCGCCCACTGTGTGCACACACAGTGGAGCCGCTTCCGGCTCCCACTGTGTGGGCACACAGTGGACGACCACGTCCGCCACTATGTGGTCACACAGTGGGGAGCCGCTAGCGGTGCCCACTGTGTGGGCGCACAGTGGTGCCGCAGCGCCCACTGTGCGCTCACACAGTGGTGCATGGCTCTCTCCCGCCTTCAATCTCCTGTGACTTGCACAAAAAAAAGATTTCATGGCCACCAAGGGTTTCGGCCCAGCAAGTTAATTCCCTGTAAAAAAAATATATGGATTAAACCCTAGCCCAGATGGGGTTAGGGCAATTTGGTTTTAAAAATAAATATGTTAATTAGTTTAGATAATATATATGTGAGAAATTAAAACTCTAATTAGGGTTGGGGGGAAAAATGGATTAAATTTAGGAGGTTAAAATGGTTTTTTGAATTAGAATTAAAATATTTAACATATATGTAAAATATATATATATATATATGTATCCATATATATATATGGGTATATATATATGTATAGATATGAATTTTGATCATAATTTTGGGTAAGTATTTAAATTATAAATATATATATATGTATATACAAATATATATATATATATATATATATATATATATATATATATATATATATATATTTATATAACCCTGATTTTTATTTGGAATAAATAATAAAGAGAAATTTATAAATGGTTGATTTGGCTACATAGACATATTGGAGGTTAAATTAAATTTCCTCACCTATTTCCTTTAGCTTGATTAATTTAATAAACCTAATGACTAGGTATCTCTTGGAGATAGAATTATACCAGTTAGTTTTTCTGCAATTAAAATTAAACAATTTTATCGATGCTTAGTTCATTTCAGAATTAGCTCGAATTTAATAATGGAAATGTCATTAACGCTTGTCGCGAGAGTGAACTTGTTAATTAAATTAGTATGTTTTTTAAAAAAAAAATTGTTCCATTTTTGCCCTAAACTTCCTCCAAGGTACCAGGATTTGATACAAATTTTTGGGATACAAGAAGACTGAGAGGGGGGTGAATCAGTGTTCTATCGATAAGATAAGATTTTAGGCTTTTTTACCAAACACATATAAACTGGTAAACAAATAAACATATAAATAGAAGCAAATGAACCATCCATATGAATGAACACCATAACACATAAAATTTATATGTGGAAAACCTCAAAGAGGAAAAACTATGGTGGGATTTGTGACCTACAATATCAATTCACTAGTGATAAGAAAGATATTACATATAATGGGGGCCTGCACATGCAGGAAAGTGCACTACCTAGAGCACACTGCTCATCACTAAAGAGACTCACTAACTACAAGCTTTTGTTGAAGAAAAAAAATGAAAGTAAACTCACAAAAGGTATAACTCTGTATCAATTCATAAACCCTGAACATTACTACTGGTATTACCTTCCCTCCATGAATGTCTTACAAAAAAATTATAGATCATTGCATGATACAACATTTGCATACAAAATGATCTTCGCATTCCAAAATCCTTACAAGTTATATCCTTGCATCACCCTTCATGATTTCATATCACATCTATATCATAATGTCCTAACATAGTGACCTATATATACCCATACAAGCAATATACCTTATGTCAGCTTACAATGCATTACAAAATATATACAATGTCAGCTTTATACAATAATTACAAAATGATTTTCTAAATAAATCTTTCTAATGTTGGCTTCTTGAAGTGTGGGATGTCGGTGCCGGTGATGGTGATGGTGTCAGTGTAGCCCTAGATGCTCAAAAGCTGGTGTGTGTTAGTAAATGTCTCTTAATGCCAGTAAATGATTCCTATCAAATCTTGTTTCCATCAATGACAACAAAATGAATCCAATGAGTGTCAATTTCCAACAGTTCACACTTCTCCAGATTGTTGTCTAGAATTCTATGTAGTCACTGAGGCTCCTATTGTGATTGAGCAGTGTGCTCTAGGCTGTAAGCCTTCCTGCAAGTGCAGACCCATCATATATTTTAATATCTTTTCATAAGGCCAGTGGATTGATATTGTGGGTCGCAAATCCCACTATGATTTTTCCTCTTTGAGTTTTTCCACATATAAATTTGTGTGTTATGATTCTCATTTATGTGTTTGTCTTATTAGTTGTTTCACTTCTTTCAATTCTATTTATACCAGTATATCGGTTGGTGTATGAATGTTTTGATAAAGTTAAAATCCACTATTCTAGTATAACACTGGTTTACCCTCCCTCTCAGTGTTATTGGTTTCCAACAATTGGTATCAGAGCCTTGTGCCTCAGAGGAAGTTTAACAACTTGAGGAAAATCCTGAAACTAGAATCATTGAATATGGCTTTGGAGAAGTAGCTTGAGATGGCACTTGAAGATTATGATGCTGAAAGGTTGAAGAACTTAAAGGTACAAGATGAATTGAATTCTACTAAGGAATTCATTCTTGTCCTACAAGAGAGACTATCATCTATTCAAGCTAGGAGGAAGGAACTTTTGTAAAATAAGGATGATGAAGAGAAAAATGCACTTAAGGAACAATGTCAGAAATTGAGTCAGGAGAACGTGGTTATGAAGAATGAAATGCAAAATATGACTATGAGGATGTCTAAGAGATTGAGGACAAAAAGAAAAAGGGAGAAAATCTTGTTGTATCCCTAAAGAACAAGTTTGAAGAATGTGGTAGGTTGGTTCATGAAAATGATATGTTGAGAACATACTAGGTACAATCCCAAAGCAATAAGAAAGAGCTTGAGAGACAAATGATGATACTAAGAGAAGATTTAATTGCTACAAGTGAGTACAAAGAAAAATTCAAGATCAGCTCAGCACATCTTGATGAGTTATTGAAGAGATAGGCGTAGATTGGAGATTCCAGTGGAATTGGATTTGAGAAAGGACAAAGTTCCAGTAGAGCTAATGATCAAAACCATAAGGTACCAGTAAGATAATTCAATGCTTATAAATTTAATGGTAGATGTTTTGTTTGCAATAGAGCCGGTCACATGGCTAGGCAATGTAGAAATAAAGCAAATAAGAACCCTGATTCTTCTCTCGGTAAATGTTTTAAATGCAATAAGATTGGTCATAAGACAAAAGATTGCAAAAAGTATGTAAAATGCTATTGTTGTGGAAAATTTGGGCATATGGCTAATCAGTGTAGATCAAGCAATTTCAATAGTTTTAGCAAAGCAATTCAAAAGAATAATGCTACATAATATGCATGCAATGAAGTTGGACATATTGCTAAGTTCTTTAGTTTCCTCACAATTTTTGCTTCCATCTCATCCCAACCCTCATCATCATCCCAACCATCTTCAAATGCTTTGAATATTATTTCTAACTTGTCCTTGCCTTTTCCAAACTTTCTTAATTCAAATGAATTCAAGGTACCAAATAGTTATTCTCTAGTGAAAGTCTTCAGATCATAGGTTTTTTCAATAGATGACATCTTATTAGTGTAACCCACTGGTAAAGTTATCAAAATGTTATCAATGATATATGCATCACACAAAGTGTCTCCAAGTTCTCTAATTTCATTCACAACATTGTCAACCTTCTCAAAATAGCTTACAATGTCTTCTCCTTCCATCTTCATGTTTTCATACCTTCGCTTAGCTGTTAGCCTCTTTGTCAACTTAATTCTCTCATTTTCTTCATAAATGTCTTTCAACTTCTACCAGACCTCATAAGCCTTATTCCAAGAAATAAATTTTGACAATTCAATTTTTGATAATGCACTAAAGGTAGCATACCTTTCCTTTTCATTTTCTTCATAGGCTTGAATCTCATTCAGAGTGTTAAGACCATTCACCAATAGAACATACTTAGTATCCACATCTTTCCAAGTGTTGTAACCCAGAGAAACCAGATAACCTCGCATCTTCACTTTCAAGAAACTCTAATCAGATTCTTCAAAGATAGGAATAGATAATTATGTTCCATCAGATCAAGATCTACCTTAAGTGGTTAAGGTCTATATAAGGGAACCAAATATCCGATACCAATTGTTGAATATCTAAAAAACCGAGAGGGGTATGAATTAGTTGACAACAATAATTACTTTGTAGCTTAATTCTCAAATCCTGAATTATTAGAATAATTAATAAAATAGATAAACACCAAAGCACATGCACATATCAGATCTCACACATAAGAGACACCAAAATTTACGTGGAAAACCCAAGAAAAGAAAAATCAGGGAGAATGTTAATTCTCAATATATAAACGTCAGGTAAGGTGACACCAGTTATGGTGATTTTTAGAAAGGGTGGCTCACTACAAGATACTTAATGTAGGTGGTCTCACTGCCTAGAAAGGCTCATTGCCATAGGGCTCACTATCAAAGGGCTCAATACCTAGAAAAAGACTCATTTTCAAAGAGGAAATAAAGATGTAAGACAATCCACCACTAAAACACAATCTACACATCTAGAACTCCTTCTGGTAACAACCTGCAACATAGTTTTAATATATCAACTGGATTCCTTTAATCTTACATGTCTTCATCATAAAAATATATATGTCCACTCATCCAAAATAGCCTCTATATATACAGTCACTGGAAAAACATGATCCTCAATGTTGGCCAAGATAGGGATCCAAAATAGGTCATCACTAAACATTTTGATGGTGGAAAAGAATGATAAGTAGACCTCATCACAATGTTCCTCATCAAACATATCAACATGCTACATGCTTTGCCAAAGCTAGACCCAAAATATCATCCACATTCTATATAATCGTCATACCATAATATAAACTTTCAAATCAACATCTTGACTTCTAGGTTAAATAAGACCTAAGAATAGCACTAAATAATATTAGCAATACATCTTCCAGAAAGCCAAGTCATCCAAGAATTTTGGGAAACCTCCAAATGCATAAAACCATCTAGAGGATTTCCCTCAGGGACAGGGAGCAGGGAGTCAGCGGATAGCCACTTCAGAACCGACAGTTGGTGATATGGGCAGGTCCCATAGAGTGTTCGCAGTGGTTGACAACCGCCAGGCTGATCATCAGGACACGGTTATCGAGTCTTCAGGTATAATCAGAGGTAACAATGTATCTATTTTGTTTGATTCAGGAGCTACTGACTCCTTTATATCTCCATCGGTTGTGGACCATTGCGAGCTAGTGGCAACTAGGCAGGGTGTCAGTTGGGAAGTGGAATTAGCTTTAGGGGCTAGAGTGTCAGTGGAATTAGAGGTTAGGGCATGTCAGCTGCAGATTGGCAAGACCACCACTTTAGTAGACCTTAGAGTGACTCCACTTGGATCTTACGGAATCATACTTGGCATGGATTGGCTTTATGCCCACAGAGACAAGATGGATTGCTGCCTGAAAAGGATCGAGTGTGAGGATGATCATGGTTCGCCCATAGTCATCACCAGGATTCAGAGGCCCGTGTCTCTTCGTATGATCTCCGCAATGTAGCTTAAGCAAAGCATGCAGAAGGGATGTCAGCTTTTTGCTATCACTATCAGTGACAGAGAGGAAGAGGAGGAAAAAGAAACATTGCTCGATGACCATCCTATCCTTAAGGGATATTCAGATGTATTTCCTTCAGAACTACCGGGAATGCCTCCCCACAGAGAGATTGATTTTCATATAGACCTAGTACCAGGAGCCGAGCCAGTTTCCAGAGCACCTTATAGAATGACCACAAATGAGCTTAATGAACTTAAAATTTAGCTTGAGGAACTTCTTGAGAAGGGTCATATCCGTCCTAGCGTATCCCTGTGGGGTGCACCAGTCATCTTCATTAAGAAGAAGGATGGATCTCTCCGATTGTGTATGGATTATTGGCAGCTAAATAAAGTAACCATCAAGAACTGATATCCTTTGTCCAGGATTGATGATTTATTTGACCAGCTTCAGGGTGCCAAAGTCTTTTCCAAAATAGATTTGAAGTCAGGATAACATCAGTTGAGAATAGTGGAAAGTGATATCCACAAGACCGCATTTCGCACTAGATATGGTCACTATGAGTTTACCGTAGTCCCCTTTGGACTTACGAATGCCCCAGCAGCTTTTATGAGCCTCATGAATGGGGTGTTCCATACCTTTCTGGACCGTTTTGTTATTGTGTTCCTCAATGATATACTGATATATTCTCGGAATGAGAAGGAGCATGAGGAGCACCTGAAACAGGTATTGCAGTGTTTGCGGGATAACCAATTGTTTGGCAGCCTATCGAAGTGTGCTTTCTTTCGATCTGAGGTCAAGTACCTCGGACACGTTACTTCCGGTGATGGGATCTGAGTTGACCCATCAAAGATTAGGGCTATTATGGATTGGCCAGTGCCTACCAGTGTGACAGAGGTCAGGAGTTTCATGGGTTTAGCAGGCTATTACCGACGTTTTGTCGAGGGTTTCTCCAGAGTCGCACACCCTATTACCTCTCTTCAGCATAAAGGGAAGAAATTTGAGTGGACAGAGAAGTGCGAGAAGGCCTTTCAAGAACTCAAGAAGGCACTTACTAGCACTCCTATCCTTGTTGTACAAGATCCTTCAGCTAACTTCATGGTCTGTACAGATGCTTCCTTAGAGGGTTTAGGCGCAGTTCTTATGCAGGGTGGTAGGGCCATAGCTTTCGAGTCTAGGAAACTTAAGACTCATGAACTTAATTATCCCACTCACGACCTTGAGATCACAACAGTAGTGCATGCACTTGTGAGGTGGAGACACTTCCTTTTAAGACATCACTTCGAGTTGCATTCAGATCATCAGAGTCTTCGGTACATCTTCACTCAGCCGAACCTTAATGCACGTTAGAGGAGATGGATGGAGTTCTTGTGCGAATATGATTTTGACGTTCACTACATCAAAGGAAAGGAAAATGTAGTTGCAGATGCCTTGAGTAGGAGACATCACGAGGTTTGCACCATATCCATGGGCACAGACTTGAGAGACCGTATACTTCGGCACTTGTCAGAGGATGGATGGTATGCAGAGGTTTGTCAGGTATTACGTTCTCAGGTTACTCTAGAAGGGAAATATGTGGATTATTCTTTGGAGTTCGATGGACTGTTATGCCACAGAGGGCGCATTTATGTACCTTCCTCTGGAGGGTTGCGAGAGTTCATTGTCTCGGAAGCTCATAGAGCTCCTTATGCAACGCATCCCGGGGTTAAGAAGTTGCATGCTGACTTGAGGCAGTTGTATCATTGGCCGGGAATATGGCAGCTCATTGCTGAGATAGTAGCTCGGTGTCTCGAGTGTCAGAGGGTAAAGGTGGAGCACCGCCATCCAGGTGGGTTGCTTCAGTCTCATGCTATACCAGAGTGGAAGTGGGATACTATATCCATGGATTTCATCATTGGTCTCCCTATGTCTTCTCATCGCCATGATGCTATCTTGGTGACAGTTGACAAGTTGACCAAAGTAGCTCACTTTTCACCAGTTTGTACTACATTCACAGCTCCAACAGTAGCACAGGTGTTCTTGCGAGACATTGTTAGGCTTCATGGCATACCCCACAAGATTATTTCTGACAGGGATTCTCTTTTCACTTCTACCTTTTGGAAGTCATTACAGGCAGCTATGGGCACGAAGCTCAATTTCAGTACAGCCTATCACCCAGAGACAGATGGTCAGACAGAGAGGGTCAATCAGATGTTAGAGGATATGCTTTGTATGTACGTCATGGATCATCAGACCCGGTGGGAGGAGTATCTTCCCTTAGTGGAGTTTGCCTATAACAGTGGGCATCACACTTCCTTGGGAATGCCACCCTACCAGGCATTATACAGTAGGCCTTGCAGGACGCCCTTGAGTTGGGATCGCATAGAGGATAGAGTTGCTATTGGTCCTGAGTTAGTTCGAGATATGGAACAACAGGTGGATTTGATTAGGCAGCATCTCAAAGAGGCTCAAGATAGATAGAAGAAGTATGCTGATGCAAAGAGGATAGATCGTAGTTACTTGGTTGGAGACAGAGTTTTCTTGAGAGTGCGACCGCATAAGAGTCCAATCCGTTATGGAAAGGGTTCTAAGCTCACACCTCGTTTTGTAGGACCTTTTGAGATTGTGGAGAGGATAGGCCCAGTTGCCAACCGTTTAGCTTTGCCACCTAGCCTGTCACGCATCCACGATGTGTTTCGTGTTTCAGTTTTGAGAAAATATATCTATGATGTGTCTCACCTTTTAGATTGGAATGCCTTGCAGGTGGAGTCGGACGGGCAGCTAGCTTTGGAGCCCATTCGCATTTTGGCACGCCGGACATTGGCCCTTCGAGGTCGAGAGCTGGACTAGGTTAGGGTCCAGTGGGATTGTTATGATGAAGTTACGACATCATGGGAGGATGCAGCACGTATCAGATCAGAGTACCCTCACCTCTTTGATGAACTCCAGGATGAAGTTCATGCCTAGAGGGGGAGGATGTGAGGCCTCACCTCGACTGAGTCTGACATTCAGTGGATTTAGTATTTTAGATTATTATGGATACTTTATTTTGATGCATTTTGAGACTTAGAACTTATATGATTTCAGGATTTGGATAACATTGCTATGATTTGATGATTCACTTACATGCTTTATGAGATAGAACACTACATGATTGTTAGATAGGATGATATTGCAATGATAGATGTCGTTATTGAATTTGCAGGACTTTACTCTGAATATAGAACTATGATGTATGTTTAGTTTATGTGAATTGGGATGAAAATTGTTTATGTGAAATTGTTTGATAAAAGATGTATTCAATCTGTGCAGATGAAAATTGTATGCAAGTAATGATGTGTATTGTTATATTATTGAATTATATTATATATGGGTATTTGGAAGTACTAATGTGTAAATTGAGATGCGTAGGAAAGTTACCATGTGACCATGGAAAATTACGGAGAATCAAACCTAGACTTATGTACGTTCGTAAAGCCAGGGTTTGTCTATTTGGAGAGAGAACACCTCGTTTGTGTTGTATTTTATTCGTAACAGTATATGTTGCATGAGTGTTAAGTGTTATTTAATTTTATTGTGTAAAAGCCTCAAAAGACAATTTCATGTTTTATTTTTGTAAAAGTGTTTTATTTGTGTCACTTGACACGTGTGTATTTAAATTTAAATGTTTTATTTTGTCTCTTGGTGGGAAAGTGTTTAATTATAGTTCTCTTAATAAATTAATGTGTTGTCATAAATACTTTGGGAATTTAATATTTGGAGAGGTCAACTTATGTTTGACCCGAAAATAAACATCAGAGGGGTTTAAAATTGGTTAAATGAACACCTAGGGGTAGTTTAATAGGGTTTCCTAAAGCCCATAAGGTATACCTAGGGGTTAGGGGTAATTTTAGGCAAGTTTCTACTTTATAATGATCTTTTTAACGCTTTAAAAATTGGTTTTTTTGAGTTGAGCTAAAATTGAAAATTGAAGTTAAATCAAATCAAGATTTTTCCTTTTGGAAGGAGAGTCTTTTTGCATTTTGCTTTCTTTCTTCTTTTTGTTTTTTTTTAGAATCCTGTGAGAACTCAGAGAGTGAGCTTCTTAAGGAAGATTTTTGGGAATAGCAGGGTAATCACCCACTCTCCATTTTTGGAGACAGAAGAAAATTTGGAAAGAAAATAATGTTATGGAATAGAGAAATTGAATAAGGGTAGAAGGAAAAAGATTTGTGGATTGGGCAGCTCTTCATCAGATATCATAATAACCTTTGGGCAGATTAAGGTTGGTTTCAATTATTATTTGTAATGTCTTCTTCTTGTTTATGTATGGAAGTTGTTTGTATAAGAAATCTGTGTTCTTGAAAGTTTATATTTGAAAAACTCTTGGTATTTTTGCTTTATGAAAATGTTGTGTTTTGGGAGTTTTCTCAAGATCTCTTACTCTTGGGATAGAAGAGGATCTTGAGGGTGGTACCAGTGACAGCCCTCGAGTGAGAGACTCTCTTTTGAGAGCGATCACAAGGGATCTTTGTGTGACCCTTGCTGCATGGCCCGTTTGTGCAATGAGGGTCATAAGGAGGGATATAAGGCTAGAATGCTTTTGGGGGGCATAAGGAATAAGGGGTTGAGATTCTTGATATTTTTATTGTGCCATGAGGTGGCTTCTTGTTTATTTCATACTTGCAGTTCTCCTCAGGGCATTGGTCCACTACCACCCTTTGAAAATGTTCATCACTAGAGTGTGGTGCTATGAAAGCCAAGTTGGGAATGTGTGTGAAAAGAATCTGTATGCAATGTTTTCTATGTGTTTGCCTGTTTGTTACCCATCTAGGAATTGGTTCTCCGAGCTTGGGGGTTTCTACCAGTTAGCCTAGGCTGGGAGGTGAGCACTTCGTGGTCATATTTGTGTTTTCTATTATGCAAGAAAATTAGAGGAAAGAGAATAGGAACCATGAAAAGACACTGAAGATTATTATGGAAGATACTTAAATTCAGTTGCAGATGTTTGTTTAAAGTTGTTATAGAAATATGCCTCACTCATAGTAAAGAGAAGCAAGTTGTAATTTGTGAAAGTAGACTTGAAGTTTTATTGTTGTGACTATTCAGAGAAACATCCTGTAAATTGGTAGAATATCTTAGAGTTGTTTTAAAAAAAAAAAAAAAAAGCTTGTTTATTTCTACTTCCGGTTGATGGTAAAATTTAAAGTTATTTTGTGTTGCATGCAAAAGCTTCTTGTGTTTTGGAAAGAAATAAAGGAATAGATTTCAATTAAATTTTATCTGTATTTTTACTTGTGGCAAAATAGAAGTTTATTTATGCTAAAATATTTTAAGTAATTTAATGGAAAAAGATGTTTTATGTAAATATTTTATTAGAAAAAAAAAATAAAAAAAATCAATGAAATTCTTTTTATTCCAGAAAAGTATATTGTATCTTTTTAAAAAGTATTCTAAATTGTTATTTTTAGTTATCATTGATTTAAAAGGCTTATTTTATATATATATATATATATATATATATTTCTGATTAAACTTAATGTTTCTCCCTTTATTATAATAGTTTAAAAAAAAAATTCGCATGTAAATCTCTTTTCTAAAAAAAAAAATATATATTCATATTGAAATATTTTCACCATTTTTAACTGTGGATATAAATTTATAGAAATATAAATATATATTTATATATATAGATTTATATTTATATATATATATATATATATATATATTTATATATTTAAAGAAAAAAAAAATTAAAAAAAAAAGGGGGGAGAATGTGTTAGGGTCCTCGCGGACTCCACTGTGTGTACGCACAGTGGAGGGCCGCGCGGCGTTAAATGAACACCCAGGGGTAGTTTAATAGGGTTTCCTAAAGCCCATAAGGTATACCTAGGTGTTAGGGGTAATTTTAGGCAAGTTTCTACTTTATAATGATCTTTTTAACGCTTTAAAAATTGGTTTTTTTGAGTTGAGCGAAAATTGAAAATTGAAGTTAAATCAAATCAAGATTTTTCCTTTTGGAAGGAGAGTCTTTTTGCATTTTGCTTTCTTTCTTCTTTTTGTTTTTTTTAGAATCCTGTGAGAAGTCAGAGAGTGAGCTTCTTAAGGAAGATTTTTGGGAATAGCAGGGTAATCACCCACTCTCCATTTTTGGAGACAGAAGAAAATTTGGAAAGAAAATAATGTTATGGAATAGAGAAATTGAATAAGGGTAGAAGGAAAAAGATTTGTGGATTGGGCAGCTCTCCATCAGATATCATAATAACCTCAGATTAAGGTTGGTTTCAATTATTATTTGTAATGTCTTCTTCTTGTTTATGTATGGAAGTTGTTTGTATAAGAAATCTGTGTTCTTGAAAGTTTATGTTTGAAAAACTCTTGGTATTTTTGCTTTATGAAAATGTTGTGTTTTGGGAGTTTTCTCAAAATCTCTTACTCTTGGGAGAGAAGAGGATCTTGAGGGTGGTAGCAGTGACAGCCCTCGAGTGAGAGACTCTCTTTTGAGAGCGATCACAAGGGATCTTTGTGTGACCCTTGCTGCATGGCCTGTTTGTGCAATGGGGGTCATAAGGAGGGATATAAGGCTAGAATGTCTTTGGGGGGCATAAGGAATAAGGGGTTGAGATTCTTGATATTTTTATTGTGCCATGAGGTGGCTTCTTGTTTATTTCATACTTGCAGTTCTCCTCAGGGTATTGGTCCACTACCACCCTTTGAAACTGTTCATCACTAGAGTGTGGTGCTGTGAAAGCCAAGTTGGGAATGTATCTGAAAAGAATCTATATGCAATGCTTTCTATATGTTTGCCTATTTGTTACCCGTCTACGAATTGGTTCTCCGAGCTCGAGGGTAGCTACCAGTTAGCCTAGGCTAGGAGGTGAGCACTCCGTGGTCATATTTGTGTTTTCTATTATGCAAGAAAATCAGAGGAAAGAGAATAGCAACAATGAAAAGACACTGAAGATTATTATGGAAGATACTTAAATTCAGTTGCAGATGTTTGTTTAAAGTTGTTATAGAAATATGCCTCATTCATAGTAAAGAGAAGCAAGTTGTAATTTGTGAAAGTAGACTTGAAGTTTTATTGTTGTGACTATTCAGAGAAACATCCTGTAAATTGGTAGAATATCTTAGAGTTGTTTTAAAAAAAAATAAAAAATGCTTGTTTATTTCTACTTCTGGTTGATGGTAAAATTTAAAGTTATTTTTTGTTGCATGCAAAAGCTTCTTGTGTTTTGGAAAGAAATAAAAGAATAGATTTCAATTAAATTTTATCTGTATTTTTACTTGTCGCAAAATAGAAGTTTATTTATGCTAAAAGATTTTAAGTAATTTAATGGAAAAAGATGTTTTATGTAAATATTTTATTAGAAAAAAAAAATCAAAAAAATCAATGAAATTCTTTTTATTCCAGAAAAGTATATTGTCTCTTTTTAAAAAGTATTCTAAATTGTTATTTTTAGTTATCATTGATTTGAAAGGCTTATTTTATATATATATATATATTTCTGATTAAACTTAATGTTTCTCCCTTTATTATAATAGTTTAAAAAAAAAATTCGCATGTAAATCTCTTTTCTAAAAAAAAATATATATATTCATATTGAAATATTTTCACCATTTTTAACTATGGATATAAATTTATATAAATATATATATATATATATATATATATATATATATATAGATTTATATTTATATATATATATATATTTTTATATATTTAAGAAAAAAAAAAAATTAAAAAAAAAAGGGGTGAGAATGTGTTAGGGTCCTCGCGGACTCCACTGTGTGTACGCACAGTGGAGGGCCGCGCGACGTTAAATGAACACCCAGGGGTAGTTTAATAGGGTTTCCTAAAGCCCATAAGGTATACCTAGGGGTTAGAGGTAATTTTAGGCAAGTTTCTACTTTATAATGATCTTTTTAATGCTTTAAAAATTGGTTTTTTTGAGTTGAGCGAAAATTGAAAATTGAAGTTAAATCAAATCAAGATTTTTCCTCTTGGAAGGAGAGTCTTTTTGCATTTTGCTTTCTTTCTTCTTTTTGTTTTTTTTTAGAATCCTGTGAGAACTCAGAGAGTGAGCTTCTTAAGGAAGATTTTTCTGAATAGCAGGCTAATCACCCACTCTCCATTTTTGGAGACAGAAGAAAATTTGGAAAGAAAATAATGTTATGGAATAGAGAAATTGAATAAGGGTAGAAGGAAAAAGATTTGTGGATTGGGCAGCTCTTCATCAGATATCATAATAACCTTTGGGCAGATTAAGGTTGGTTTCAATTATTATTTGTAATGTCTTCTTCTTGTTTATGTATGGAAGTTGTTTGTATAAGAAATCTGTGTTCTTGAAAGTTTATGTTTGAAAAACTCTTGGTATTTTTGCTTTATGAAAATGTTGTGTTTTGGGAGTTTTCTCAAGATCTCTTACTCTTGGGAGAGAAGAGGATCTTGAGGGTGGTAGCAGTGACAGCCCTCGAGTGAGAGACTCTCTTTTGAGAGCGATCACAAGGGATCTTTGTGTGACCCTTGCTGCATGGCCTGTTTGTGCAATGGGGGTCATAAGGAGGGATATAAGGCTAGAATGCTTTTGGGGGGCATAAGGAATAAGGGGTTGAGATTCTTGATATTTTTATTGTGCCATGAGGTGGCTTCTTGTTTATTTCATACTTGCAGTTCTCCTCAGGGTGATGGTCCACTACCACCCTTTGAAACTGTTCATCACTAGAGTGTGGTGCTGTGAAAGTCAAGTTGGGAATGTGTTTGAAAAGAATCTGTATGCAATGCTTTCTATGTGTTTGCCTATTTGTTACCCATCTAGGAATTGGTTCTCCAAGCTCGGGGGTGGCTACCAGTTAGCCTAGGCTGGGAGGTGAGCACTCCGTGGTCATATTTGTGTTTTCTGTTATGCAAGAAAATCAGAGGAAAGAGAATAGGAACCATGAAAAGACACTGAAGATTATTATGGAAGATACTTAAATTCAGTTGCATATGTTTGTTTAAAGTTGTTATAGAAATATGCCTCATTCATAGTAAAGAGAAGCAAGTTGTAATTTGTGAAAGTAGACTTGAAGTTTTACTGTTGTGACTATTCAGAGAAACATCCTGTAAATTGGTAGAATATCTTAGAGTTGTTTTAAAAAAAATAAAAAAAAAACTTGTTTATTTCTACTTCCGGTTGATGGTAAAATTTAAAGTTATATTGTGTTGCATGCAAAAGCTTCTTGTGTTTTGGAAAGAAATAAAGGAATAGATTTCAATTAAATTTTATCTGTATTTTTACTTGTTGCAAAATAGAAGTTTATTTATGCTAAAATATTTTAAGTAATTTAATGGAAAAAGATGTTTTATGTAAATATTTTATTAGAAAAAAAAAAAAAAAAAATCAATGAAATTCTTTTTATTCCAGAAAAGTATATTGTATCTTTTTTAAAAGTATTCTAAATTGTTATTTTTAGTTATCATTGATTTAAAAGGCTTATTTTATATATATATATATATATATATATATATATATATATATATATTTCTGATTAAACTTAATGTTTCTCCCTTTATTATAATAGTTTTAAAAAAAAATTCGCATGTAAATCTCTTTTCTAAAAAAATATATATATATTCATATTGAAATATTTTCACCATTTTGAACTATGGATATAAATTTATATAAATATAAATATATATATATATATAGATTTATATTTTTATATATATATATATTTAAAAAAAAAAAATTAAAAAAAAAAGGGGGGAGAATGTGTTAGGGTCCTCGCGGACTCCACTGTGTGTACGCACAGTGGAGGGCCGCGCGGCGTTAAATGAACACCCAGGGGTAGTTTAATAGGGTTTCCTAAAGCCCATAAGGTATACCTAGGGGTTAGGGGTAATTTTAGGCAAGTTTCTACTTTATAATGATCTTTTTAACGCTTTAAAAATTGGTTTTTTTGAGTTGAGCGAAAATTGAAAATTGAAGTTAAATCAAATCAAGATTTTTCCTTTTGGATGGAGAGTCTTTTTGCATTTTGCTTTCTTTCTTCTTTTTATTTTTTTTTAGAATCCTGTGAGAACTCAGAGAGTGAGCTTCTTAAGGAAGATTTTTGGGAATAGGAGGCTAATCACCCACTCTCCATTTTTGGAGATAGAAGAAAATTTGGAAACAAAATAATGTTATGGAATAGAGAAATTGAATAAGGGTAGAAGGAAAAAGATTTGTGGATTAGGCAGCTCTTCATTAGATATCATAATAACCTTTAGGCAGATTAAGGTTGGTTTCAATTATTATTTGTAATGTCTTCTACTTGTTTATGTATGGAAGTTGTTTGTATAAGAAATCTGTGTTCTTGAAAGTTTATGTTTGAAAAACTCTTGGTATTTTTGCTTTATAAAAATGTTGTGTTTTGGGAGTTTTCTCAAGATCTCTTAGTCTTGGGAGAGAAGAGGATCTTGAGGATGGTAGCAGTGACAACCCTCGAGTGAGAGACTCTCTTTTGAGAGCGATCACAAGGGATCTTTGTGTGACCCTTGCTGCATGGCCTGTTTGTGCAATGGGGGTCATAAGGAGGGATATAAGGCTAGAATGCCTTTGGGGGGCATAAGGAATAAGGGGTTGAGATTCTTGATATTTTTATTGTGCCATGAGGTGGCTTCTTGTTTATTTCATACTTGCAGTTCTCCTCAGGGTATTGGTCCACTACCACCCTTTGAAAATGTTCATCATTAGACTGTGGTGCTATGAAAGCCAAGTTGGGAATGTGTCTGAAAAGAATCTGTATGCAATGCTTTCTATGTGTTTGCCTATTTGTTGCCCGTCTAGGAATTGGTTCTCCGAGCTCGGGGTTGGCTACTAGTTAGCCTAGGCTGGGAGGTGAGCACTCTGTGGTCATATTTGTGTTTTCTATTATGCAGGAAAATTAGAGGAAAGAGAATAGGAACCATGAAAAGACACTGAAGATTATTATGGAAGATACTTATATTCAGTTGCAGATGTTTGTTTAAAGTTGTTATAGAAATATGCCTCATTCATAGTAAAGAGAAGCAAGTTGTAATTTGTGAAAGTAGATTTGAAGTTTTATTGTTGTGATTATTCAGAGAAACATCCTATAAATTGGTAGAATATCTTAGAGTTGTTTTAAAAAAAAAAAAAAAAAAACTTGTTTATTTCTACTTCCGGTTGATGGTAAAATTTAAAGTTATTTTGTGTTGCATGCAAAAGCTTCTTGTGTTTTAGAAAGAAATAAAGGAATAGATTTCAATTAAATTTTATCTGTATTTTTACTTGTGGCAAAATAGAAGTTTATTTATGCTAAAAGATTTTAAGTAATTTAATGGAAAAAGATGTTTTATGTAAATATTTTTTTAGAAAAAAAAAATTAAAAAAAATCAATGAAATTCTTTTTATTCCAGAAAAGTATATTGTATCTTTTTAAAAAGTATTCTAAATTGTTTTTTTTAGTTATCATTGATTTAAAAGGCTTATTTTATATATATATATATATATATATATATATATATATATATATATATATATATATATTTCTAATTAAACTTAATGTTTCTCCCTTTATTATAATAGTTTAAAAAAAAAATTCGCATGTAAATCTCTTTTTTTTTTTAAAATATATATATTCATATTGAAATATTTTCACCATTTTTAACTGTGGATATATATATATATATATTAGATATTTAAAAAAAAAAAAATTAAAAAAAAAAGGGGGGAGAATGTGTTAGGGTCCTTGTAGACTCCATTGTGTGCACAGTGGAGGGCCGCACGACACCCACTGTGTGCACACACAGAGGAGCCGCTTTCGGCTCCCACTGTGTGGGCACACGGTGGACGGCCACGGCCGCCACTGTGTGGCCACACAGTGGGGAGCCGCTAGCGGCGCCCACTGTGCGCTCACATAGTGGCGCATGACTCTCTCCCGCCTTCAATCTCCCATGACCTGCACAAAAAAATATTTCATGGCCGCCAAGGGTTTCGGCCCAGCAAGTTAATTCCCTGTAAAAAAAAAATATATGGATTAAACCCTAGCCCGGATGGGGCTAGGGCAATTTGGTTTTAAAAATAAATATGTTATTTAGTTTAGATAATAGATATGTGAGAAATTAGAACCCTAATTAGGGTTTGGGGGGGGAAAATGGATTAAATTTAGGAGGTTAAAATGGTTTTTGAATTAGAATTAAAATATTTAACATATATGTAAAATATATATATATATATATATATATATATATATATATATATATATATATGTATCCATATATATTTATATGGGTATATATATATGTATATATATGAATTTTGATCATAATTTGGGGTAAGTATTTAAATTATAAATATATATATATATATATGTATATACAAATATATATATATATTTATATAACCCTGATTTTTATTTGGAATAAATAATAAAGAGAAATTTATAAATGGTTGATTAGGCTACATAGACATATTGGAGGTTAAATTAAATTTCCCCACCTATTTCCTTTAGCTTGATTAATTTAATAAACCTAATGACTAGGTATCTCTTGGAGATAGAATTATACCAGTTAGTTTTTCCGCAATTAAAATTAAACAATTTTATCGATGCTTAGTTCGTTTCAGAATTAGCTCGAATTTAATAATGGAAATTTCATTAACGCTTGTCGTGAGAGTGAACTTGTTAATTAAATTAGTATGTTTTTAAAAAAAAAATTGTTCCGTTTTTGCCCTAAATTTTGGGCATGACATTTAGCCTTGAGATATTTTTACCTTTTTGATATCTCCTTTCTCTATCAAATAGGATAGGCATATGGAAAGTCACCAAACACTGGAATCTTGACAGCTTTGAATTTATTATTTGAGTATACATTTGATGAGTGATGAAAATTTGATTCAGAACACTCGGCTTTCACCTCATATCAACAATGAATTCATGTAGATATAAACATAGAGGCCTAACAAAGATGACCTCAAGTGTAGTAACCATCTTCCTTAAGGATGACAAATAACAAGAAAGAAACCTCTATATCGATGAAACCCCAATTCCTTATGCTCATCCCAACCAATGCTAGCATGGTCTATTATAGCATCAAATTTAGACTCTAATAGATCTTATATCATCTCAGTGATGACCTTCTTTTCCATTCTTGGTGCATCAAATCTCAATTGGTCCAATTCACTTTTCATACTTGAGGTCTCAATACTATCCCAAGCTAGATCATTTCTCGATTCTATGCCCTCCTTAAAAGGATACTATTATAAGGATGGAGTTTAATAAGTAGGTCATGGGTGTAGCTGGCCCTCTAGTTTATTTACTCTATCCCTCAAAATTTTGAGCTCCTTGTTTATCTTCAATTCCACTCTTTAAGAAAACTTAGCTGCATTCACAAACATATTAGTAGCCTCAATGGTAGATGTGTCAGCCACCCTCTTGATGGATAAACTTCCATAAAGTCTATCTAATTCTTGGATCATTGCTGGCCTTCATGTCACGTGATGTAAACACTATATCTCTTACAAATCCAAATGATCAACAAAGATTGTGCCAAAAATATTTTTTTGTGTTTGTTGTGGATTCATGCCTTGTAAATCAATATCATCCCTTTGCCTCAATTTATCAAATACAATGGTAGAAGAAATATCCCATCCTTCCAAAAGAAGTATACCACTATTCTTTACTGCCTGTCTCCCCATATCAAGGATCATATTAGCTAATTACTCCTTTGAATTCTTTAGGAGTTCCTCTTTCATTCTCAATCTTTCCCCTTCTTCAAGGTAGTGAATTTGTATCCTCTTTTTTCTTTTCATTTCTTCCACAATGTTCCTAATCACAAATTGTTGAAACTCCCTTGTGTGGATGAAATTTCTGTCACTTAATAATTTTTCACAACCACTAAGCCTTACATCCTCAGTGATATCTACTCCAAACTTGAAAGCATCAAGAGATAACTCTTGGGAAGAATCCTCAATTATCACACCAAGCCTAGTATCAAATCTATGCAGGGGTAGAGGTGGTTAACCTTGAAAGTCAAATCCTTCATATGATTGAAAGGTTATGTCCTTTCTAGGGGAGAAGGTATGCAAGCATGCCACTACTGAGGGACTTTTTGGAACAAGGAGAGGTTGCCCACTTGAGGAGAATCAGGCGATCATTGGATACATCAAAGATGTTGCAACAAGTAGTATTGGTGGTGGGAGAATATCTTGAGAAAGGGTTTGTGATGTCTCAGTAAAAGGGGGAACAAATGGTGATCCCTCAAATCCAAGTGGAAGTTTTGGTGGAGGGTTGTGTGGTGGAGAAGTTTGTCTAATGGGAGAACCAATAGACTGAGGTGAGTCAATCTCTTCTTCTTTAACTTATGGCACATCAATTTTCACCACTCTAGGTCTTTGATGAGGTAACGACATCTAGACAACATCAATGTAAGAATTGAATATTTCTTTCATCTTCACCTCAGGTATCAAAATTTTATCCCATTAAGGGGTATAAGAGCCATCATCCCTTATCTTCAAGTTCTCTAAGTATTGTATCTTGTACCATATCTCTTATTTCTTAAGAACCTCATTATAATTTGAGGCATATTTTATGAGATATTCCTCATCATTTGATTCATGTTTCAGGGGTATGGCCTTTCCTAGACTTTGCACAAACCATTTTAAATCATAAAGCCTATACTTGGCCCAAGGAAGATTATACTTATTTAACATGTCTTCCATAATATCATAGGCTCTCCTACAAGTAAAATGATACATTCCTAACTTCACCTAAGAAGGAAGGAGTGATCCTCTTTTATGGACTCCCCCAACAAGAGATTTCTCTACCTTCGAGAATTGATGAATTATCTGCAATAAATCAATCTTCTTAAGAACTATTATAGGGAGAAGCCTTGGGATCAAAAGGCTACCGATAATAATAATAATAATATGGTCCTTGAAATAGAACTATGATCCCCAATTGTGATCAATCCCCAACTTCGACAAAAGGTCTTTAGGTCTCAAGAATTAGTTTGCCTCTTTACTCTAACACCATGGTACCCTAGCTTGGAGGATACTCATTAGCTTTCTAACAAAGTGATTCTCAAATACAAGGTAATTATATTTCTTTGAATGTATATCCCATATATATGTCCATTCCTAGATAGAGATAGCCTCACCCTTAACTAATGGCACTACTTTCAAGTCTAGATACCAAACATTAAGATGCTTATATAATAGAATGTACATAAGAATTGAATAATACCTAAACTTCAAAGAGGGTCCTTTCTTTAAATCACATAGTGCATTATGTAATCTTTCTGCTAACAAAATTTCATAATCAAAAGGCCTATTAAGGTCCCTTCTCTCTATGTCAATACATAGGACCATCATCCAATTGGGGATAAAGCATTTAGAATCAACTCCACTGACTTGACATAAGGCATGATATGTGTCCTTGAAATATCTAGCAAACATGTCAACATTTTATGGTTCTTGGTCCCTTGGATTCAGGGCTCTTTCATCCCTTAACAAGTGTGTGGGCCTAAAGGCTAGAATTATGCTTCTATATAGCCCTTCATGTGTCTTGTATTCCTTTACTAGCTCCTGATCATTCATAGGATAGTCTATGTTCTCATTTGGCATAAAGACCTCTTAAATTACTTCCTTGGTTATGATATTCAATCTCCCTCCTTCCTTGACCACAATCCCCTCACATCTAGCCTATAATTTTGAGAAATTGTAGTGACTAAATCAATATTCATAAATATAGTTGGAACCACCAATCTTCCCACATTTAGGCTCCAAATATTGAAAACTAGAACCCACTCCTTTTTGTTGTAACAATTCCACCAGAGACTAAAACCCTAAGGCTCAATTATGGGATTCTTTCATACAATTGTGTAATCAATAAGAAACTCATTTAGTCTAGCACTAGGTTTGACCCTCTTCTAAGTGTCATTTGATCTTGCAAGTGGTGAAGAAATTTCTTTTGAGAATTTCCTCTTCCCTTGGCTAGATGATTCGACCATTCTTTTCTTCTAGGGTTTAAACAAATAAGAAATAATAGGCCCTAGCAAGGGTTTCAAATTTTAATATTATAGAGAGTAGCCACTAGGATTTTTTGAAAACATGCAGTATTTTTGAGAAGGGATGCAATTTAGAACACAAAAAATAGAAGGACTTAAAGTTAGTATAGATTTCAATTTACAAAACCTAGGGTAGAACCCTAATGCTCAAGAATTCGAATTGCACAAAAAATAGACCATAAGAAAGTAACACGGGTGCAATACGGAATCAAACTAAAAAAAAATTGATTGAAATCATAGCTTTAAATGGTGAATAAGAGTCATTAACTACATGCACATATGTATTAGGTTGGTGTGAAGTAGCCATTATTTTTCATTTTTAAAAATTACAACAACAACTATTTCCCTCTTTCATGCAATGACAAATGAGAAAATGACATGTCACTTACTTTATTCATTTGTTAAAACCCACCACTTTAAAGTATTTCAAAGTTGCAGTCTTAACTGTGACAAGAAAATTCTTCTATTTGTACAACTGTACAATTGATCTTTCTTAATGTGGACACCCTTTACTCTAATTGCATCATGAACTATTGGATATTGCTGAGAAGTTTGTTGGAATGATGTGTTGTCATTGATGTCAATATATTCTTTCATGTATTCAAGTGTTACAGTTAGATTGGATGAGTTGGTTTGGTAATTATGTTGTAGATGAGAAAATGTGGTTTAAAGGGTTTTTGGTATGGTGTTTTTAGATGGTTCATTCCCATTTGTAGTGGGCTGCTTGATGATTTGATCATGTTATGAGATCCGGTATTGAGGTTGGTTATTTAGTTGTTCGTGTTATTTAGTATTCTGGTTTGTGCTCCACATTGCTTAGGAATTCCTATATATTGGTTTGCAGATTTGGTAGAGTGTTTGGGACATTCATTTGTGTCCTATATTTAGATGATTCATGATTTGGAAGCTCGCAAGAGAATCTTTCAATTTGACAGTCGGTTCAGAGTATGTTCTTGAGGTTTGGTATATTAATGATGGAGATTCTAGTAAGTGGTGTTGTTGGGGTTGTTTTTGGTGCAATTCATATTGGTTGTGGATGTTTATAGATCAGGTCATATCTGTTTTGATGGTCCACATTGATCGTTGTGTGCATTATTGATAATTTTCTTGATTCATTGGTATTATTCATGTTATGCGACATTCATGATGATTGTTGCATGTTGTGGATGATCATGGTGTAATTCTTGGTGGTCTTTCTTGGTTGCAATATTGGTTTAGGTCCAGACTATGTCTTAGTGATCATTGTTTTGGTACACATGTATTGTTGTAGCATCTAATTTTATTATTTTATAATTTGTATTGAGGGTTTACTCGACCTTGAAATATAGGTTAATGATTTGTATAGATATATATAATATTCATGAGAGAGATGTGTGTCATGTGTGAACAATGTTTTAATCATTCCACAATAGAGGATACATGTGAAAGAGAAGAGTTTGAGTATGTGCTTAACCGAAGCTATAATCAAGCATTGGGAGATGTTATTTTCTCAATTCATGTAATCAAAATTTTTGTCTGAATCTTTGTAAGGTAGTGAGCCTTCCTTGGGGTTGTAGCCCTTATGGTATTTGAGCAGTGAGCTCTAGGCAGTGTGCCTAAATGCATGTGTATTCCCCATTGTAATATATACACTTACTCCTAGCAGGGTATTATCTCATTGTGGGTAGGTTCCCACCATGGTTTTCCCCTTAATTAGGTTTTCCATGTCAAAAATATTGGTGTTATGTATGTCATTGATGTAGTATTGATGTATGCTTTTACTGTTCATTATCTAATATGAATTTAAGTTTGAATTGAGTAAAGTTTTGTGAGTAACCTAATTCACCTCCCCTCTTAGTTTGTTGTATTGTTTCCAACAATTAGTATCAAAGCTAGATCCTCTGGAAGAAGCTTGACTGCTTGAGCAGATCCGAGATGGAAACCTTTTCTTATAAGAAGGATAGTCTAAGATTTGATGGAATGAATGGAATGTTATTTGAGATGAATTGGTGAAACTATTGGAAGATGAATTCAATATTAGAGATAAAGAAGCATTATTGAGTGCCTTGTATGATTCTAAGATGACTAATGTGATGGATTTGCAGACTTCTCATGAGATTTGGAAGAAGCTAGGGACTTTGTATGAAGGTGATAGCCATGTGAAAGTTCTTAAGTTGCAGAGATTGAAGGGAAAGTATGAGATGAATAAGATGTGTGAAGATGAGAACATTACCTCATTTATGCAAAAAGTGAATGAGATGGTGTTGAACATAAGATGTGCTAGTGGAGTATTAGAAGAATCTGAGATTGTTGCTAATGTGTTTAGATCCTTGACTCCTACTTATAAGCATAGGGTTTCTACTATTGAAGAGATCTGGATTGTGATAGATGTGACTATAGATATGTTGATTGGAAAGATTGCTTCTTTTAAGTTGAGCAATTTTGGTGAAGTCCCTCCTAAATCAGAATCTTCATTTAAAGCTACTACATCAGAGAAGCAGAAATATGATCTATGAGAAATTTCAACAAGAGGATCTAGATATTAGAAGGAGATGAGAGAGCTTGAACATGATTGAAGAGAACTGGAAGATCTTGAAGCCTTGATTGCTAGAATATTGCCTAAGGGCATCAATTAGTATGAAGGAAATTTGCCTCTTAAATGTTTTTCCTGTAGTAAGATAGGACATTTCTCCTCAAGGTGTCTTGAAAGAGTTTCTAAGAATCCTTTTAAGCCATATGTCCAAATATTACAAGAAGTGTTATTTTTTTGTTGATGAAGGTGTGATAGATGATGAGTCTAAGAAAGGAAACTCAAGAGATGAATGGGTGTTCATTGCTATCAAGGAAGATGATCTAGTGACTGCTGATTTCACTAGCTGCATTGTTGAAGAGAAAGCTTTAGCTGCTAAGATTAAAGAGAAATATGAATGGGTTATTGATAGTGGTTGCTCTCATCATATGATAGGTGATAAGAGTAAGTTTGTGAGTATGGAAATGTATGATGGTGGTGTAGTAAGATTTAGAGATAACAAAGTTGGTATAATCCATGGTAGAGATTTTATTTCTCTTGATGGTAAGCATGAGACTGATGATGTCTTGTATGTTAAAGTTCTAAAGCATAATCTTTTGAGTGTTGGACAGAAAAATTGATAAGGGATATCATTTGCAATTCAAGAATGGAAAATGTAAGATCTTGAGTATCTTTGAAATAGAAATTGCACTAGGTACAAATACTAAAGGTAATATCTTTCACTTGAATGTTGGTCGTAAAATTTTCTTGATTGCTCAAGTTGATGAAATTTGGTTATGGCATAGAATGATGTGTCATGTGAACTTTGACTATATGATTAAGATAATTTATACCCAAGTTGTAAGAGATCTGCCTAAGATTGTAAAGCCTACTGATCTAGTATGTAAGGAATGTTAGTTAGGGAAGAAGATAAGAGTTTATTTCAAAAACAAATAGTATTTTCTAATGGAATATTGGATCTTGTGCATATTGATTTGTGTGGTCCCACTAGAGTGAGAAGCTTCCAAAGTGACTGATATTTCATGTTGTTGATTGATGATTATTCAAGGATGACATGGGTTACTTTCTTAAGGGAGAAGTTCAATATTTTCAAAGCTATGGTTGAGATAGAGACTAGTCTAAAGATGAAGTGTCTGAGATCTGATAGAGGTGATGAATTTACTTCTAGTGAGTTCAATTATTTTTGTGAAGAGCATGGGGTGAAGAGACAGTTATCTGCCTTGCAGACCCCTCAACAAAATGGTTTTGTGGAAACTAAGAATATGACAATTTAGGAATTGCTAGAACCATGATGAATGAAGGAAATGTTTTGTATATCTATCAGAGAGAAGTTTTAAGTATTATAGTGTATACTTTTAACCGAGTGCATATCAAAGGTGACATGGGTAAGACTCCTTATGAGATATGGTTTGGTCATGTTACTATAGTTAGATATTTCAAAAAAATTGGTTGTAAATGCTATATAAGAAGAGATGAAGATGTAGGGAAGTTTGTGTTGGCATTGTGTTGTCATTGATGTCAACTAGTAAGTATAGCATGCCACCGATATGGATGGTTACCAACATGCACAAAGTATGAAGGAGGAAAGAAGGAGATGTTACCAGTATGGATGTTCATTGATAACAAAACATAAGAAAGCAAAGAGATAACTAAAGGTAAGACTGGTTATGTCAACCAGTATAGCATAATCAACATGTATGTATGGTCAACTGGTATGCAAGAGGATGCAAAAGATGTACAAGTGAAGATCTCTCATCTAATGGAGATGTGCATAATGATTCATTAAGGGAATATGTCTTGGATTGGTGATCGGTCAATATGATCCACTGATAGATGAGTAAAGTGTAGGTATATAGATTAAACGACAGGGTTAGAAAATTGGTAAGAAAGATGGACCAGTAGTGTTAAGAGTACCAACTGAGTGATTAGTCGGTGACTGACTGTAAACCGACATAGTGGACTTAGCTAAGCTAGATGCTAGCAAAAGATGCCACGTAGGAATCAAGTGTCTAACATATAGTAGTCAGTGAAGTGTTCTTTAATGAGGCAATTGAAGATTCAATCAACATTAAATAAAGATTGAAAAAATTATGAGTGAGTTGCAGAAGTTTGTGGCTTGATAATGATTGATGCATGATATTTGATCTCTTTGTCAACCTAGAGAAGAAAACTGTTGGAACATTATTGGTGATTGAGATAAAGTATAGTTGTGCTTGCCAAAAAAAGAAAATGAATATAGATAGAAGGAGATATGGCAGTGCAGTGTTGCCTTGTTGTAGGAGATCGATCTCAGAGGATAGATTCGATGAGATCCAATCTGATTCAAGTCAGTGAATAAAACCCTAAGTGCACCAAAGTTTGAATTTATGTTTTGGTGGGAAAGCAAATAAAAAATGTGCAGACCAAAGATCAAAAATGTGATGCCATTTGTGAGAAGGGTGTGTTCTTGAGAGAATGGAGTATAGATCAGACTAAGAAGCATATTATAACTAAGTATCTGAAGGAGAACTAGTAGGAAAAGTGGAATTGGTAAGGAATTTTATCAGAGGTTTAACCAGTAGATAACAAAGCTGAGGTGAACCGGTAAGAAGGCATCTGAGAGTGATAGAGTGTAGGGTGAGTATCACAAGAAGTCAACAAAGGAAGAGATTGACCAGTACCAGATCAAAGAGAGTGAGTTGATAATTGGTAGTGAAAGAACCAGTGAATATGTGTTACAAAACTCATTTGTAACAAGGTACTTTGATTGTAATAAGTTGTTGTTTCATTGTGTATGACTGAGTTTGAGCTTGGTGTAGGGGTTGGTGCCCATAAATCATTTGGGATTGGTGCTCTTTGGGTTGGTTCCCTAAACATTGTACTTGGTGTTTCACTGTGAGGCTCAATTGGAGCAGTAGACTCTAGCAGTATTTCTCACCAAGGTTTTTCCCACATTAGGTTTTCCTTGTATATTCGGTATTGTGAGATGCATTCTTTGTGTGTTTTATTACTAATGTCTTCATTGCTTTATCAGTTGCATAGACATAGTTGGAAATTGTTTGAAATCACTCATTCACCCCCCCTCTCAATGAAATATTGTGTTCTACAATTGGTATCAGAGCCTTAGGTTCCCGGTTGTTTAAATATTTCTTTCACTTGGGTAGATTCTGGCCTAAGAACACAATGGAAATAAATGAGTTTGCCTCCTCCAAAGCTCCCATGTTTGATGGAACCAACTATGCTTTTTGGAGTAGAATTTTGGAAAGAAATCTATCCTCTCTAGGATTTAATGTTTAGATGCCTATAAATAATGGATATACTGTCAGTAGTGTTCCTCCCACAGACTCGAATGCCAAGATGGAGTATGAGAATAATGAAAAGGCTAAACGTGTTATTCTCAGTGGGTTGTCAGATAATGAATTTGTCACGGTAATGCACTGCTCATCTACCAAAGAGACTTGGGATAAACTGCAAATATTATTTGAAGGAGATGTCAAGGTCAACGAGGCCAAGATGCAAACTCTAAGAGATCAACCTGAAGGCTTAAAGATGAAATATAAAGAAAAGATTGCAGACTACCTTCATAGAGTTGATGAAACTATGAATACCATCAGAGGACTTGGAGAAGAAATTGTTGATGAAGTCATTGTCAACAAGATGCTTGGATCACTCATATCTAAGTATGACACTAAGGTCTTTGCTATAGAGTAAGACAAGGATCTGAAAATCTTTTTAATGGATGAGTTATTTGGTTCTCTAACTACTTATGAGATGAGGACAACTAGTGAAGGAAAATCCAAGAAAGAAGTTGCCTTCAACTCAAACAAAAAGGGTAAAGAAGAAAGTGCTCATAGAAAATCTAGTAGAGATTCAGATATTGAAGTTGCAAACTTTGTGAGAAAACTCAAAAGAGGATCTAGTAAGTATAAAGGAAAACTTCCTCTCAAATTCTTTAACTGTGGTAAAATATGACACTTTACTGCAAAATGTCCTTATGGTCAAACCTATGGAGATGAGCAAAGGAGCTCTAGCTAGTCTTCTAGTAAGGATAAAGAGAAAAAGGTCTACTAGGAAGAAAGAAGAAGCTACCAAAAGCAGACCAGTCTATATACATTTGAAGATGATGCCATGGATGAATAAAGTGCATTAGAAGATTACTGCCATCAAGATGAAAGAGAAGTTAATCTCTTTATGGCACTAGATGAACCGGTTGTTGAAGATAAATATATTAAAGCAAAAGTGGATTTAAAAGGTGAGCTCATAAGTGCACTTGAGAAGTTGAATAAAACTAGAAGAGAACTCAAAATTGTTAGGCATGCTACTGCAGAGAAACAAGAATAGCTCAAGGAATCTCTAGAGGAATCCAAGAAAAAGATTTTGATCCACAACTCCAGTTAGAAGAAGCTAAGAGGATATGTGAAGCTACATCTTCCAATTTGATAAAGAAGGAAAAGAGGCAGAAAAATCTAGAAGAAGAAATTATAAAGCTCGGAAAGGAGCTAGAAAAGAGAAAGTATGAATTGAAGATGAGGAGTAGGTATGAGGGAAGCACTAAAGCTTTAGACAAGATGTTGAGCAAACAAAATCATTCAAAAGACACTGGTGGTTTAGTATTTGAAGAAGGATGGTGTTCAAATAGCAAAGAAACATCTGGTAAGGAGATATAGTTCGCTTTCACAAGTGAAAGTAAAGAGTGTTAGGATAACCGATGAACAACTCAAAGGGGGGGTGAATCAATTGTTGATAGATTATATCATTAAATCCACTTAAGTACTAGTAGAAAATAAACAGATATCGGTAAACAATACAACTTAACAATGAAACCGATAATCAACCCAATGCAACCATACCAAATAACACCATGACTTGTAAGTGGAAAACCTGGAAAGGGAAAAACCATGTTGGGAAGCCTACCCACAGTTATGATACTTCTGCAAAAAGTATGTGATACAATGAGGGGCCTGCACATGCAGGAGGGCATATTGCCTAGAGTGTAGTGCTCATTACAAAAGAGTCATTGACTATAGAGAACCAACAACCATCTCAAGATAAATAGACAATAATCCAAAATAATGAACTACTAGAGATAGCATCTACCATACCTGATTATAGACCCAATTAAGCTCAATACCAAAGGCCTTTGACCTCTTCCTTAATCCCAATTCAATCACCTATGATCGACCAAATATCCTTCGCATATGATATTACATTTAAAGACCATGAACATCTACTTATTCACATCCTATGATCTACAATGAGATCTTACATCATTTTACACCAACCCCAAGGCCTAAACCAATTAGGTCAACCACCTAAAAGATATTATAATAATATCATTACATAAATCCATATTACAATGATATTCCATGTTGGCTTAAGACCAAAACAACAATAACCAATCCATAGAACATCTCGAAACATCCTGGTAACATGTAGAGTACACATTAACATGATATCGGTCCATAACCTAGATAGGTACCAGACCTATTATGGGCCTGCCATGCTAAATAAATATCTTGAAGCAGTTGAAGCATGAACAAAGAAAATCTTCAGCATCCTAAAATCCATCTAGAAGCTACACCAACACCACTTCTACATCCTATCTAGATTCCTCAGTGAAAGCTCTGTCGATTAAACCTTAAATCAATACTATAGGATTTAAAAGAGTGTATGATAGCATCCGATTACCAAGTCAATACCAACTGACCAAAAAATGCTCAAGGAGCATATAAAACATAAAACTAAACATACTCTATTGATCGAAACATGTTGGAAGTGTCCAACAAATAGTCTCTTCTACCGGTAACACTAGATCTTCTATCGATAACCAAAACCTGGTTGTTGGTAACCAACCATAACAACTAGTGTTGACATCAATGACAAAACATCAATGTAACACATAATCAGTTCATCCATAATGCCAACAATCTCCCCCTTTGGCATTGATGGCAACACTAGATGTGAAAAACATCTAAGTACCAAGAAATGCCAAACAAGTCTCCCCTTGTGGAAGATAACCAACAATCTCCTGAATATCAATAATTCTCCCCCTA
Source organism: Cryptomeria japonica (assembly GCF_030272615.1). Classification (NCBI taxonomy): domain Eukaryota; kingdom Viridiplantae; phylum Streptophyta; class Pinopsida; order Cupressales; family Cupressaceae; genus Cryptomeria; species Cryptomeria japonica. Next base: position 200,537,587 of record NC_081408.1, on the reverse strand, counting down.
TGAATGATATTGTAGCAAGGTTCTGTATTTATTTTTGACATCATTATCTCTCCCCCTTTGACATTAATACCAAAAATATGACAAAAATATCAAAGCAAGAATATAAACCTCTGAATTTCAAAGCTGACTACCCCCCCTAAGTAGTAGCACCACTCATTAGTGTCGGAGCGAATAATATCTCTGATAGTGCATGTCGGACTGATGACAAACTACATCAATCAAGTCTCTATTGGAGGGGTAGAAACCCCTAACCTATCTCTCAAATACTCAAATGGTTCCTTAGGTAGTGGTTTAGTGAATATATCTTCAATCTATTCTTTAGTGTTCACATAAACCAATTGGACTTCCTTTCCTTCTACCTTGTCCTTTAGAAAGTTATACTTTATTGATATATGCTTAGTTTTAGAGTGAAATATTGGATTTTTAGACATGTCAATAGCTGCAAAGTTATCACAGTAGATAACTATGGATTCACTATAATTTACCTTGATATCCTTCAACATTTGCTTCATCCACAAGACTTGAGTGCAATTAGTTTCTATTGCAATATACTCAGTTTCTATAGTAGATAAAGAAATCCATGACTATTTTTTGTTGATCCATGAAACTAGATTCTTTCCAAGAAAGAAAGATCCACCAAAAGTGCTCTTCCTATCATCAGTATCTCCTACCCAATCTGAGTCAGTATATGAACATAAAGTGAAATCATCATTTTTAGAATACCATAAACCATATTCTGTTGTTCCTTGAAAATACAAGAATATCCTCTTTACAACACATTCATGATTTTCTTTAGGATTACTTTGATATCTTGAAACAATACTTACTACATTCATAATATCTAGTCTAGTCTAAGTTAAATATAACAAACCACCAATCATAGACTTATACCTTGCCAGATTTACCAATGAAGAAGTATCCTTGATAGATGATTTCTCACTTGTCGCCATAGGAGTACTTATCAATTTGGAATTATCCATACCAAACTCCTTCAACAATTCCCTCAGATACTTAGTTTGATAGATAAAAATGCCTTTGTTAGTTTGAGTAATCTACAAACCTAATAAAAATCTCATCTCACCAATCATGGACATTTAAAATTCATTCTTGATATTGTTAGCAAATTCCATGCACAATTTATCTTCTCCAAAAATGATAGCATCAACAAATACTTCAATAATTAGAATATCATCATCAGTGATCTTATAATATAAATTACTATCAACACTACCTTTAGTAAAACCAAGCTTCAAAAGATATTTATCCAACCTTGCATACCAAACTCTACGAGCTTTTTTCAATTCATATAAAGCTTTCTTCAATCTGCAAACCATATCTTTATCATCTCTTCATTTACCAATATTATTCTTGTTATAACTCCCTTGTTCCTATCTACAATGATTTGATCTTCAAAATGATTTTATCTTACATACCTTGGTGTCTTCTGAACTTCAGGTTCACTACTTTGATCATCAGTCACAGTTGAATTTTTTGTTTGTGTCAGTGTAATTGTCTCAGTTTCCTGTACTAGTTGAGGCATTGTCAGTTTGGTTATGATCATTTCCATTGATGGTTCCCTGTCATATGATATATATTAATTTTTATACTGCTGATCCACTTTCACATTAGCACTCTCCATAATTTTCTACAATCTTTTGTTATAACATCTATATGCTTTTCTTTGAATTGAATAACCAAAAAATATCCCTTCATCGCATCTAGGATAAAACTTTCCAATTGATTCATCTCTTTTGATATAGCATTTATTTCCAAAAATTCTAAAATATTTAACAGTAGGTGTATGTCCAAACCATAATTCATAAGGGGTCTTACCTATTTCACCTTTGATGTGAAGTCTGTTGAATGTGTAGACTGATGTACTCACTACTTCTCTCTAGTAGATGTGAGGCAATTGGCTTCCATCATCATAGATCTTGCTGCATCCAAAATAGTTTTGTTCTTTATTTCCACTACTCCATTCTGCTAAGGAGTCTAAGGTGGAGATAATTGTCTCCTAATTCTATTTGTCTCACAACTGTTAAATTCATGAGAAGTGAACTCACCGCCTTGATCTGATCTTAGCCATTTGATTTTCAATCCAGTTTCTATTTCAACCTTTTCTTTAAATAACTTGAATTTCTCAAAGCCTTCAAACTTCTCCCTTAGAAAAGTCACCCACATCATCCTAGAATAGTCATCAATAATCAACATGAAATACCTATCACCTTGAAAACTTCTAGTCCTTGTTGTACCACATAAGCTAGTGTGAATAAAATCAATTAAATTATTAGATTTATCATGTATGCTCTTAAAAAAAGTTCTAACTTGCTTTCCCAATTGACATTCCTTACATACTAGATTATGAGGCTTCATAATCTTAGGTATATCTCTAACTGCCTTAGTTGAACTAATTTGAACAATACAATCAAAATTAACATGACACAACCTCTTATTCCATAACCAACTCTCATCAATATGAGAAATCAAACATGTCTTATTACTAGTGTTGAAGTGAAAGATATTACCTCAAGTTTGAATACTGGTTGCAATCTCCAAACCAATCTTGTTAATGATTTTGCATTTTCTATATTTAAACTGAATTTGGAAACCCTTGTCCACCAATTGACCAACACTCAAAATATTATGCTTTAAACCTTCTACATAATAGACATTATTAGTATTATTCTTGCCATCTAGATAAATAATACCTCTACCTTTGGTCATACATGCTTTGTCATCTAAAAATCTGTTAGAAATTAGGATCTTAGGATACTAATCATTATAAACAAGATTATAAAGTAAATGAAATATGAAACATACATGCAAAATGTACATGTTACACAATATATACATGGGGAAAACCCTTTCGGGTAAAAAACCCCATAAAGCATCATTTAATTAAAACACTTAAAAATATAGTCTATAATAAAATAGACATGAACCTAGGGACACTCCTCCAATACTTCCACATGGCCAATAATACCTCATATGCATAGTGATACAACTCACCAAAAAGCTCCAAATTCACACACCTTTCAAATGAGAGAGAACCTCCTTAAATATAGGAGGAAGGGTGACTTCACTAGTCACACCTTTTCAATAAACCCCACTCATAAATAATTAATAATCTAATAGTTATTAGATTATAATTATTTCAAATGGGATATGCATATAAAGCATATAATATATAAGGTTTTATAACCTTATATTAGAACATTATATAAAAATGTTATAAGGATGTGATCCCTAATAACATTATGTTCTAACACTCCCCCTTAATTATAATAGGGGATCACATGTCAATTTCCATAGAAGAAAAAATGAAGCACCCCAGTAATGTAGGTCTTCTTTGACAGTGATAAACAAGGACACAAATATATGCCAACATGAAGATCATGCATTCTGGACTACATGAAAGTCATCTTGTCATAATTTATAATCCCAGTGTTTTAAAAATGATGTTGTGAGGTCTTAAGAAATTATATTGGAGCCGCGGTCCCCTCAAATTAGCCTCTCCCTAGGTTCATTACATAGTGCCCGTAGGTCTTAATACAATGCTTTTACAAGTGGAAGATTTACAAGGAGAAGAGTTTACAATATGCCCGTAGGACTTAAAAAAAAATCTCCTCGTAGGTCTTACGATATTGTGCCTGTAGGACTTTAAAAAAAAAGCATTTAGCCACTAGGTGGTGTCATTGACATGCACACTCCCCCTCAATGGCATAACCTAAGGCCAAGCATTATTTGAATTTGGAGCATATAATGCCTAGAGGTCTTATGCCTATTAGGTCTTCAATCAAGGATTTAGCCACTAGGTGGTGTCATGTACACTCCCCCTTAATGGCATCACCTCAAAGCCATTCACTGCATAGAGGATTTCAAAGTGATGGCTAAAATTATAATATATAGTATGTGCTCATGATCTTCAAAGTGTCTTTATTATAGAATGATTTCACTTGAGTGAGGTGCCCATGATCTTTAAGGTGCCTTTATTATAGAATGCTTTCACTTGAGTGAGATGCCCATGATATTCAATGTTCATTTTGATCTTCAGAAATGATATTCTCTAGAAAGAGTAAAGTAACTTCAAGTAATATGGTACTTTCATATGTATCCAAATGGAACTCTTCGATAAATCTTCAAGGCCATATTGTTTCTTTAAGATCTACATTCATATTTTGTCCATTTGATTCAAAGACACATAGAAGATAGTCTTCTTATTAAAGTATTGCAACATCCATGTAATAGCACTTGTGCCATATGTTTTGAAGGCATAACCTCACCATAGAAGAAACAATATAGTTAGTAACATAGTAATCAACTTTATTTTTGGTGCAAAGAAAGAACATAATATTATTTTTTTGTCATTTTATAAAAATAAAATATAGTCCAATGATTGGTAGAAAGGAGATCAACATATATTTTCATGGGAATAGGAATAATAATTTTTTGTCTTGTTTAAAATACAAAAATAAACATGCTACTACATATAGTAATGATCCATAAAAAAATTAGGCAACGGGTGAGCTATCCTTTCTAGGTTTGCTCCCCAAACAGTTTATAAAGGCGATAGTCACCCATTATAAATAGTATGATTGAAAAAAAAAATGGATCAAATATAGAATAGAATAACAAATCACTTGGATCTCCAAAAAAGGATGCTAATGGGAAATTTTTAAATTCACTTATGCATATTTACTAGCTTGTACATTTTATAAAAAAATATTTTACCCTACATTTATAGATAGATAGATGATTTCTTGTTTATCATTGTGATAGTTAGATATCAAGGAATTTGCTTATCAAACATACTATAATCAAGAATATCCTTAATGTTAACATAAGTCATATCCTCCATCAAATACCTATAAAAATTAAATTTGAGATAAATCATGGTGTTCCTTCCATTATTTCTACTAGTTCACATGTGACTTTTTGTGATGCACTTAAAGGACTAATATAATAACAGGTACTTTGGGAGGGTCACATGAAAATATGAACTAAGACTAGATGAATCAACTATATTAAAAATTCATATGGAAGGATCAACACAATTAGTTATGAAGTGCTTGTTTATTTGTTCATGTCTCACTAACAAGTTATTTATAAAAGATAGCATAAAATGACAAAAGAGACATTACTACATCCACTCATACTAAATGACTATCAAAGATATTATAAGGAAGGATTATAAGGGAATTATGAAATATCAACACTTATAATGGATGATCTAGGAAAGGACAAGTCTACACCATCTCTTATAACATTGTGGAACAAACCCCATTAAGACTATCCTTCATATATATACCTAATCTTCCATGAAATCAAATTATTTATTTTGTGCATATCCAGCTATCATTGTAGTCTTAATCTATTTGACTTGAATTCTTTCAAACAGTTCAATTCCCTTGTGCATTTTGAAAAATAAAATAAAATGTAGATTTAATGTTTGCACTAATGAAGCATTTCCATAAAAAGCTTTTACATGTTTATCCATAAAGTACATATGACTCTCTATGACTTGTCTAACTTATAGATAAAAAGATCATGCTTTCACATGGCACATTAAGAGTTACATCTCTTTGCTTCCAAGTGAGTCATTTTTTATAAAGATATCATATTTGGTCTATCTTGAAGTGTTAAAAGTGTCCATGTAAGGGTTAGAGTCATTTATGTCAAAAATACAAAAATACAAAAATTGTAAATATTGTAAAGTTGCAACATTACCAAAAAGTGCAACAAAAGTGTAAAAATGAAATCCATTGGTCATGAGGTGGTTAGAGTAGTTATAAAGGAGTTTTAAATGGTTTATAAAACAATTTTTGGTCGAAATCAAGAGGGTAGATCAGTTTGGAGGGGATTTGACAAAGATTATCTATCAAACCCTCAAACTATCATGAGGTTTTAAGGAATGTGTGGCTGTCATAGATCCATGGAGGATCCCATTTGGTGTAATTTTTATATGTAGAAGTTATTGAATGATATATTAATGAAATATATTTCAGATGAATCATTTCTTATACATTTTTGTGGAGTATTTGGCAAGATATGTTTATCTTTACAATAATTGTCAAAACCCTGCCAAGGGTTACCCGTTTTGGGGAAAATGCTCATAACTTTTGATTTAACCATTGGATCTGGCTCAAATTTTGAGAGGAATTGTGTAACTCAGTAACATAAAGTTTGACTAAAGATATTGTATTTAGGATTAATATGGTAAATGTTATTGATGACTGTTTGTTACAGTTCATGGTGAAAGGAAGACTGGTGAAGGCAGCAATAGTCCGGTTGCAGCATTTGGTGTGGTCACATGAGGAATAGTAATGAAAAAAGGCTATATGTATTGGAAAGGTATTTTAATCTTCTTTCCATTTCTTTTTTTCTTACTTAATTTGGTTAAGAATTGAATTTTGTGTGGTTATTTTTGTGAAAATAATTTTTAAAGGATGAAACCCTGAACTAGGGTATTCCATGGCAATAAAGAATTTGTTGTCTCATGTTATGGTGAATGTTATGATCTGAAATATTGAATGATGGTTTTTAGGGATGTAATATAACCTTTTAAATTGGTTTGGAGTTGAGAAGAATGTTTTATCTTTTTATATGCCTCTTGATTCAAGTTTAAAGTCTACCCTTGAATGAAGGTTTTATGGTTTGTGATAGATGCTTTGCATCAATGCTTTTTATGATAAATAGTTCAATATTAATTGATAATTGTGGTTGGATCATAACAATGCACTATCAATATTAAGGGATAGTTACCTTTTCACAAAAGGCACATCATTTAGATTTAGATTTTGTATTGGGTTTTGATCTATTAAAGAGAACATACCTCTCAAAAAATGTATAAAATCAATAAGATTGATTGAAACATTAAACTATTTGATATATGATGAATTTAAAATGGTTGGGTTCATGTACTTGTATATACTAAGGAAGATATTTTAGCAAAAGAAGAAGTTGTGGGATGGATTTTCCTAAGGTTATTAAAAAAAATTATCATGGAGATATAGTTAGATATCGTATTATTAAATTGTATATACTTTAGATCCTCTTGAAAATAAATATAGTCTTGTTGGAAAGAATCATGATAGTCTTATTGGAGATATATTTTTGTATATATATAGTTAGTAAGGAATCTAGAAAGCTAATCTAGAAAGCTAATGGTTTCTTCACCTTGTTATCTCAAAACATGAATAGGTATCAAGTATACACAATGACTTTAAAATATTATTTTTGACACTATACTATAATGTATTATATGGTATTGTAAAGGAATGAATATATAAATAGGGATATCATAATCATTATTTGGATATCCACATATATTATATATGATGCAATCTATTAAAGGGTCTTGTCAATTATCAAGTATCCACTTAATATAAATTTGATTTAATAGTAATTGAAATAATGGTTTATTTATTAGAGTAATTAATTTATGATGTTGATGAAATAAAAAAATCTCAAAGCCAAATTTTGAATTTTTTAAAAAAATATTTACCTCTTATGATGTATGCTCAAATGTCAACTTTTATGAGGCCAACTTTTTATTGTAATCACATTGGTCAATGAAGATAATTATTTTTTTAATTTAATATAAGATGCACTTCTCTAAAAAAAACATAGCAGAAAGGAAGAGATATTACCAAAAATTTGTAGATAAGCATAAATAAGATTTCCATCAAATTTAATATGTCTTCTAGTATAACCTGTAAAAATGATTAGTACTAGTCTAACCTGATACCATGTTAGAAATTAGGATCTTACGATACTAATCATTATAAACAAGATTATAAAGTAAATGAAATATGAAACATACATGCAAAATGTAAATGTTACACAATATATACATGGGGAAAACCCTTTCGGGTAAAAAACCCCATAAAGCATCATTTAATTAAAACACTTAAAAATATAGTCTATAATAAAATAGACATGAACCTGGGGACACTCCTCCAATACTTCGACATGGCCAATAATACCTCATAGGCATAGTGATACAACTCACCAAAAATCTCCAAATTCACACACCTTTCAAATGAGAGAGAACCTCCTTAAATATAGGAGGAAGGGTGACTTCACTAGTCACACCTTTTCAATAACCCCTACTCATAAATAATTAATAATCTAATAGTTATTAGATTATAATTATTTCAAATGGGATATGCTTATAAAGGATATAATATATAAGGTTCTATAACCTTATATTAGAACATTATATATAAATGTTATAAGGATGTGATCCCTAATAACATTATGTTCTAATAAAATATGACTTGACTGCCATTGTATTATTACAGGGACATAAATTTTCATTTATGACCAGTCCTATGATGTGAGCATCCACTATCAATTACCCATTCATCCTTATCTTCAACTTTTGCTACTAGGGCCTTTTCTTCATTCATGATAGCCAGTTCCAGTTCATCTTCCTTTAAACCATAGAACATCCATTCCTTTCCATTGTTGGATCCACTAGCAAAGTCTTATGTTGGTTCATCTCTAGATTCATCACTTACTCCTTCCTCATCCGCTATGTAGCATTGTTTACTTTTCTTGAATCTATATTTTTTCTGGTTAGGATTAAATAATTTCTTAACTCTTTCCTCAAATCTTGCATTCCTTTCAGGAAATCTAAATGCAAAATGACCAATCTTACTACATCCAAAAGATTTTAAAGGTGCTTTTCCTTCATACTTACTTCCTGTCGGACCTTTAGGTACTCTTCTAGCAAATAAGATTTCAAGTTGCTCAAATTAATCACCATCTTTCCTCATATCTTCTAATTCTTTTGCATATAATACTTTCCAATCACTTTTTCTGGTAGATAATGATGATGATATATGAAAAGCAGGTTTAGACTTTATAGCTCTAGAAGATCCAAATTCTTGAAGCTCAAAAGAAGATAATTTCCCAATTAGAATATCTTTGTTAACTGAAGAGTTAGCCATTGTCCTCAACTCATTATTTGCAATTGCCTTCATCTTGTAAGCCGGTGGAAGGGTTCTCAAGACTTTGGAAACTATTTCATCTTCACTCAGAAATCTTCCACAACATTGAATTCCCATAAAAATCTCATTTACTCTTTCCATAAAAACAACAATCTTTCATTATCTTCCATCTTCAAATTTTCATATCTTACTCGATAACCATCAAGTTTAGCAATTTTGATAGTAGGATCACCTTCATTCATAGTTTTTAATATATCCTATATAACCTTAGCCGATGATTTATCAGTCAATCCCATGATCTGCTGATCAATAAGTGCACATAAGAGGGCTTTTGTCATGCCCAAAATTTAGGGCAAAAATGAAACAATTTTTTTTTAAAAAGATACTAATTTAATTAACAGTTCACTCTTGCGACAAGCGTTAATGAAATTTTCATTATTAAATTCGAGCTAATTCTGAAATGAACTAAGCATCGATAAATTGTTAACTTTTTAATTGCGGAAAACCTACTGGTTAAATTCTATCTCCAAGAGATACTTAGACAATAGGTTTATTAAATTAATCAAACTAAAGGAAATAGGAGAGGTATTTTAATTTATCTTCCAATATGACTATATAGTCCTTTCAAATTTTATTTTTTTTAAATTTCTCTTTATAATTTATCCCAAATTAAAATCAGGATTATTTAAATATATACATATATTCATATTTGAATATGCATATATTTATATATTAAAATTTAATTACTATACCAATGCTCAAAAATTCATATATTTACATATATATATATATATATATATATATATATATATATATATATATATATATATATATATATATATATATATATATATATATATATATATATATATATATATATATATATTCCCATATATATATATGGAAACACATATATATATATTTTACTTATATGGCAGATATTTTAATTCTAAATTTGAATACCATTATAATTTCCTAATTAAAAAAACCATATTGTTGCCCAACCCTAATTAGGGTTCTAATTTCTTTTATAAATATTTTCTAAACTAAATAATATATTTATTCTTTTTTTTTTAAAAAAAAAAAAAAATATAATATATAATAATAATAATAATATATATATATATATATATATATATATATATATATATATATATATATATATATATATATATATATATATATATATATATATACACATTTTCATAACTTAAATAAGCATAGTTAAAAAGATGAAATTTATTTCAATATAAATTTATATATGGTTTTTTTTTTTTGAAAGAGAATTTTACATACAAAATTTTAAACCAATATATTCAAGGGAAAAACATTAAGTTAAATAAAAAATATAAACATATATATATATATATATATATATATATATATATATATTTGAATACATCTATAAAATAAGCTTTTAAATCAATGCTAACTAAAATACAATTTAGAGTATTTTTCAAAGATTCATTATACTTTTTCTGGAAATAAAGAAATTCATATTATTTTTTTTTTTCTTTTTTCCAATAAAATATTCAAATAAAACAACTTTTTTCCATTTTAAAATACTTATAATCTTTCAGCATAATTAGACTTCTATTTTGCCTCAAGTAAAAATATAGGTAAAATCTAAATGAAAACAATTCTTTTATTTCTTTCCAAAATACATAAAGCTTTTGCATGCTACACAAATTAACTTTCCTTTTTTAAATAAGCCAGAAGTAGAAATAACAAGCTTTTCTTATTTACAACATCTCTAAGATAATCTTCCAATTTACAGAATGTATTCTCTGAATAGTCACAACAATAAAGCTTCAAGTCTACTTTCACAAAATACAACTTGTTTCTCTTTTCTATAAATGAGGCATATTTCCATAGCAACTTTAAACAAACATCTGCAACTGAATTCAAGTATCTTCAATAACAATCTTCTGTATCTCTTTCATGGTTCCTATTCTCTTTCCTCTGAATTTCCTGCATAATGGAAAACACAAATATGACCACGGAGTGCTCACCTCCCAGCCTAGGCTAACTGGTAGCCACCCCCGAGCTCGGAGAACCAATTCCTAGACAGGTAACAAACAGGCAAACACATAGAAAACAATGCATACAGATATTCCAGACACATTCCCAACCTGGCTTTCACAGCACCACACTTTGGTGATGAACATTTTCAAAGGGTGGTAGTGGACCAAATACCCTAAGGAGAACTGCAAGTATGAAATAAACAAGAAGCCACCTCATGGCACAATAATAATATCAATAATCTCAACCCCTTATTCCTTATGCCCCCCAAAGGCATTCTAGCCTTATATCCCTCCTTATGACCCCCATTGCACAAACAAGCCATGCAGCAAGGGTCACACAAAGATCCCTTGTGATCACTCTCAAAAGAGAGTCTCTCACTCGAGGGTTGTCACTGCTACCACCCTCAAGATCCTCTTCTCTCCCAAGAGTAAGAGATCTTGAGAAAACTCCCAAAACACAACAATTCATAAAGCAAAAATACCAAAAGATTTTCTAACACAAACTTTCAAGAACACAGATTTCTTATACCAACAACTTCCAGACAAAAACAAGAACAAGATATTAAAAATAATAATTGAAGCCAACCTTAATCTGCCCAAAGGTTATTATGATATTTGATGAAGAGTTGCCCAATCCACAATTCTCTTTTCTTCTACCCTTAATCAATTTTTTTCTATTCCATAACATTATTTTCTTTTCAAATTTTCTTCTGTCTCCAAAAATGGAGAGTGGGTGATTACCCTGCTATTCCCAAAAATCTTCCTTAAGAAGTTCACTCTCTGAGTTCTCACAGGATTCTAAAAAAAAAAAAAACCAAAAAGAAGAAAGAAAGCAAAAATGCAAAAAGACTCTCAATCCAAAAGGAAAAATCTTGATTTGATTTAACTTCAATTTTCAATTTTCGCACAACCCAAAAAAGCCAATTTTTAAAGCGTTAAAAAGATCATTATAAAGTAGAAACTTGCCTAAAATTACCCCTAACCCCTAGGTATACCTTATGGGCTTTAGGAAACCCTATTAAACTACCCCTAGGTGTTCATTTAACCCATTTTAAATCCTTCTGAAGTTTATTTTCGGGTCAAACATAAGTTGACCACCCCAAATATTATATTCCCAAAGTATTTATGACAACACATTATTTTATTTATGAATAACTATAATTAAACACTTTCCCACCAAGAGACAAAATAAAACATATAAATTTAAATCCACACATGTGTCAAGTGACACCAATAAAACACCTTTACAAAAATAAAACATGAAATTGCCTCTCGTGGTTTTTACATATAAAATTTAATTAACACTTAACACTCATGCAGCATATACTGATACGAATAAAATACAACACAAACGGGGTGTGGTCTCTCCAAATAGACAAACCCTGGCTTACGAACATACATAAGTCTAGGTTTGATTCTCCGTAATTTCCATGGTCACATGGTAAATTTCCTGCGCATCTCAATTTACACATTAGTACTTTCAAATATCCACATATAATGTAATTCAAAGGAATAACAATACACATCATCACTTGCATACAATTTTCATCTGCACAGATTAAATACATCTTTTATCAAGCAAATTCACATAAGCAGTTTCATCCCAATTCACATAACTTAACCATACATCATAATTCTATATTCATAGTAAAGTCGTGCAATTTCAATAATGGCATACCTCCTCTCAAATTTATCCTATTCTAGGATCATCTAGAGTTCTGTATCTATAAAGCATATAAATGAAGCATCCACATTCATAAATGTTACCCAATCACAGAATCATACACGTTCTACATTCAGACATAGCTAACATATGTTAAATCAAGATTATCCAGTCATTGAATCTTTTAGGATTTCAAATTCATAATATATCAAAATGCACACCACAAGGTGCAATAACTCTATAACTTGGTTCAATTACCTTTCTCACCAATCTATCTGTCTAACACAGTCCATTCTATTGAATTATAAAGCATTTATTAATAGGTCAAACATGGTCAACTAAGTAAATCAAAGCTTGGTTTGGGGAGGGCCTTACATCCTCCTCCCCTAGGGTTCGACTTACTCCTGGAAGTCGCATGAGTAGAATTTCAAAGTAGGGACATAACATTGCCCTCCATTTCCATAAGTTACTCAAACTATTACCCTGTCTACTAGAATGATGAAATACCAAAATCAACTTATTATTGTAATTAACTTACTATCTTCACAAGGTTAAATTCTTAGTATATTTATTACATTTCCCTTTGATCTCAGGTAGGTGTTTTGCAAAGTTCTATCTTTCAACAATTTACATTATTTTACCCTCCAAATCATAATCAAGGTTACACATATAGAATTTTCTAGGAGTTCTACTAGTTTAGGATTTGTTTAAAAGCATGCTTATGCTACTATATTCACGTCCAAGCATGTTACTTAAGAAAACTGACATCACACTTAACCACCATGAAGCTACTTATTCTACATTCGAGGCACCTCATTAGGGTGTTAATATAATATTCGTAAAATCGTCCTAGGTGCATAATTTCTTCCTACTTTCTTAGGTGACAAGGCAAAAGCATATTTAGGTTCTTCAATTTCCGCCCTTATATAGGGTAGTTTTCTACCACTAGGGATTAACATGTTTTTATATTTATAGGCTCCAAGGTTTAAGTTTTATAGGGAGCATCATTCGCAATTTTCCAACCATTAAGGTACACAACAACCCCATTCTAAGGGAATGATAGAAATTATTAAAACTTATTTTAGATATCATCCACACAATCATCTCCATACCCATGCCAAATTTACCAGTCGATAATCATTACTTTCACAATTTATTAGGTCTAGGTCACACTATTGTTATAAACTTTCTTTTTCAGATTACTCGCAATTAATTTTACTTAGGAGGATATTCCTTCCTTTATCTTAATTCGATAAAACACGTCCTTTGTTAATTCTAGTGCCTAATTTCACTCCTTGCGGTATTCTCCCTTGACACACTATCAGTGGTTCAACGAACATGATAGACATTTACACAAATCACATCACTAGGGCTAGTTGTATCAACCATCAAAATGACCACTTGACACTTTACAAGACCAAAATACAAGTTACTTCTGCCAAGTCCAATAAAAGAAGAAAAATGCCGGCAATTGAAAAATATTAAAACTAGAAACACGGCAAGTGCCATAGTTCATATAAAAAGAAACATAAATTTTAGTGGTCTTCTCTTCATAAACAAAATAAACCAAAAAGAAAGTCCTAGCCCCAGTGTCACAATATACTCTTCAAAGAAAAATCAAAATTAATGTTGGATCAAACTCGAAACAAGATGACCAATTCTAGCCATGCTATAGGGAGTAACCGCAGCACATCACCCAAGATCACGCGTCCTGAGTGTGTTAGGAAGTGATTATTAGACTCTTTGAGTTTTTAGATTCTTAAAACTCCTTTATCAATTTATGAAAAACATTCTTATATGCAAGAGATCACATTCATTTTTTTTTATAACTCATGCTCGATTTTTAACCTTCACATGCTAACTATTTCAAGCTATACTTTCCGATATAATCCACTATCTATACAGGGCTATTAGCATCCTTAATTATATTCTAACAGGAGTTTGCACTAACTCTACCATTCTCCGCCCATTCCTCTTGCACTAATCCTTTTGAACACTTAATTATTCGCAACCTATGCTTAATTAGAAGTTAAAGCTGATAGGATTAAGAACATTACTAACGTAATAAATACGATAACTCTTATTCTCAAGAGGGTTGAATAAATTTAATAAGGGCGACTATAATTTCACTCAAAAGTCTCTTCCATTACAGTTGCGTTTAATAGCACTTAATTAGGCCATCTTCTACTAGATAGACTTTTTATGTAGTTACTTGGTTCAATATCCATTATTTAATAAATATCCAATTTTCTCCATCATGTTATTGCATCCTTCCTTAATAACTTAATTTATTATGGTTTCCATTAACTATCTTAATATGCAAATCCTTGATTCAATGATACGTGGCAACTCAAGTGTCAACACTTTCATGTCTTACACACTCGGTTGATAGTTCGGTACCAAATTGACACTTGTTTACTTAGAACCACTTAGGATTTGAATAAAATAATCTTATAGTTTTTACTAGGGACATTATTTGATTTCTTAGCACCTTATGCCAATTTTTGTATTTTCACCTCCAATATTCACTTGCCTTCCTTAGGTAGGAGCTTGTTGCCAAAATTACTAACACTTATGGTTAAGAGCCATTTGGGGTGGAATTATTGTCAAGTAAGATCGAAAACGGTTGACATCAATTTCAACCCACACATTTCACGACATAACTCAAACAACTCAAAGAGTGGACTTATTCTTTTCTACTTTACTTAATCACTTTGAAATCAAGGGGGTGTGCACTCAAAAAGTGGCCAACACCCATCCTTTTAATTAAAAATTTAGTAAAAAGGGAAGTTATCTCCTTCCATGTTACTTATTTATATTTACTTACTAGTCAAATCTGGCATATCACACCTTCAATCTTCTTGATCTAAACAAATCATCTTACCTTTCTAGTATCCAGTTACTCTATTATGGTATAACATAAGGATGTCCAACAATTACCAATGTCTTAAGACTCCCATAATTTCCAAATTCTTAGCTAACCACATAATTCGGCTCCTTATCAATGTTCTCATCAAAAGTTTTATACTTCCAACTAATCCTCATTAACACTTTAGTATTATATTACTATTATACTCTCGATCCCTAAGCCATTTCCATCTGCACGTTGCTTCGTCCATACTTAATGTTTTCGCATACTCTCACACTTGAGTGTCAAAATTTGCAAGGCTTCTTCGATTGTGCCTAGTAGTTAAACTGTGTTACATACTGTCTTGTACCTAGCGACTAACCATGATTGGGTTGCACTTTCCTTCTTTGTTTCTGAATGACATCTAGTTACCCATTTCTAGATCATAAAATTCTAATACTCTTACACTCCTTGCACTTCAATGGGGATCTTTTGTTCGATTCCCAAATCAACTCTCCTCTCTCTTGCATTATTTACTTTCGTAAAGGTTATCTTTCTGTAAAGGAATCAATTTGAGGCTTTACTTGCTTGTTTCCCCAATCATATAACCCATGGATGAACTTAGGGTTTATTGTAATTACATGTTTTTACCCGAGAAGTTCATGCCGCCTTTCTCTTTATCTAACTCATCTCTAGTATTACTAGGGTTCTCTGAGCAAGGGGATTGTCATTCATAAGTTTAGTTCTTATCTCTAAGGTTATTCAACTCTAGCTTCACTATACTGCTACAACCATTGTCTAACAAATGTTCTAAATAAGAAATTTATCCTGACCACATTCTTAAGGTACCTAGCCATTAGGATAGGTTAATGCTTCTTTCCTGAGATTTGCAAGAGTACCCCTTAACTCTTCTTCATTTATGTTCTCTATGTGGGCCTTGATCTTTTAACCATTATAATTTTCACATAACTTAAAAATTTAATTTATCTTGTTTATGGTGCCTCCATCTAAGGTCTATTTATCTCATTTGATTTGCCATGTCAAGAACGTATTTCGATGGATGGCATTCTTTTAGTTATCATCAAGAGTATTTTATTGAAAAATTAACTCCTCATACTTGATTTGATTAGGGCAGTTATTGCGTTTTAGGTTCCAATTGAATGGTAACCTCGTAGGTACAAAAGGTCTAGTTTTTCGTTAATAGACATCGAAATTACTTCATATGAATAAATAGTTGAATATTTCACAGCCCTCGGGGTTTTATTTAAGCCATAAATATTATGACTAATAAGTTCAAATTTCAAGGTTTTTAGTGACCCTTGGAACCCCTTGAATTGCTATATATTGATCTATCGATCCACAAGCATTTTCACTCATGTTTCACTTTGTTATTTCGCAAGTTCCACCTAAGTGTTATACTTTAAACCATAGTTTGTTTGCAACTAAGTTATGAATGTAGCCCATGTTCACCAGTGTATGAACCTAGGGCTCTGATACCAAAATGTCATGCCCAAAATTTAGGGCAAAAATGAAACAATTTTTTTTTAAAAAGATACTAATTTAATTAACAGTTCACTCTTGCGACAAGCGTTAATGAAATTTTCATTATTAAATTCGAGCTAATTCTGAAACGAACTAAGCATCGATAAATTGTTAACTTTTTAATTGCGGAAAACCTACTGGTTAAATTCTATCTCCAAGAGATACTTAGACAATAGGTTTATTAAATTAATCAAACTAAAGGAAATAGGAGAGGTATTTTAATTTATCTTCCAATATGACTATATAGTCCTTTCAAATTTTATTTTTTTTAAATTTCTCTTTATAATTTATCCCAAATTAAAATCAGGATTATTTAAATATATACATATATTCATATTTGAATATGCATATATTTATATATTAAAATTTAATTACTATACCAATGCTCAAAAATTCATATATTTACATATATATATATATATATATATATATATATATATATATATATATTCCCATATATATATATGGAAACACATATATATATATTTTACTTATATGGCAGATATTTTAATTCTAAATTTGAATACGATTATAATTTCCTAATTAAAAAAACCATATTGTTGCCCAACCCTAATTAGGGTTCTAATTTCTTTTATAAATATTTTCTAAACTAAATAATATATTTATTCTTTTTTTTTTTTAAAAAAAAAAAAATATAATATATAATAATAATAATAATATATATATATATATATATATATATATATATATATATATATATATATATATATATATATATATATATATATATATATATATATATATATATACACATTTTCATAACTTAAATAAGCATAGTTAAAAAGATGAAATTTATTTCAATATAAATTTATATATGGTTTTTTTTTTTTGAAAGAGAATTTTACATACAAAATTTTAAACCAATATATTCAAGGGAAAAACATTAAGTTAAATAAAAAATATAAACATATATATATATATATATATATATATATATATATATATATATATATATATATATATATATATATATATATATATATATATTTGAATACATCTATAAAATAAGCTTTTAAATCAATGCTAACTAAAATACAATTTAGAGTATTTTTCAAAGATTCATTATACTTTTTCTGGAAATAAAGAAATTCATATTATTTTTTTTTTTCTTTTTTCCAATAAAATATTCAAATAAAACAACTTTTTTCCATTTTAAAATACTTATAATCTTTCAGCATAATTAGACTTCTATTTTGCCTCAAGTAAAAATATAGGTAAAATCTAAATGAAAACAATTCTTTTATTTCTTTCCAAAATACATAAAGCTTTTGCATGCTACACAAATTAACTTTCCTTTTTTAAATAAGCCAGAAGTAGAAATAACAAGCTTTTCTTATTTACAACATCTCTAAGATAATCTTCCAATTTACAGAATGTATTCTCTGAATAGTCACAACAATAAAGCTTCAAGTCTACTTTCACAAAATACAACTTGTTTCTCTTTTCTATAAATGAGGCATATTTCCATAGCAACTTTAAACAAACATCTGCAACTGAATTCAAGTATCTTCAATAACAATCTTCTGTATCTCTTTCATGGTTCCTATTCTCTTTCCTCTGAATTTCCTGCATAATGGAAAACACAAATATGACCACGGAGTGCTCACCTCCCAGCCTAGGCTAACTGGTAGCCACCCCCGAGCTCGGAGAACCAATTCCTAGACGGGTAACAAACAGGCAAACACATAGAAAACAATGCATACAGATATTCCAGACACATTCCCAACCTGGCTTTCACAGCACCACACTTTGGTGATGAACATTTTCAAAGGGTGGTAGTGGACCAAATACCCTAAGGAGAACTGCAAGTATGAAATAAACAAGAAGCCACCTCATGGCACAATAATAATATCAATAATCTCAACCCCTTATTCCTTATGCCCCCCAAAGGCATTCTAGCCTTATATCCCTCCTTATGACCCCCATTGCACAAACAAGCCATGCAGCAAGGGTCACACAAAGATCCCTTGTGATCGCTCTCAAAAGAGAGTCTCTCACTCGAGGGTTGTCACTGCTACCACCCTCAAGATCCTCTTCTCTCCCAAGAGTAAGAGATCTTGAGAAAACTCCCAAAACACAACAATTCATAAAGCAAAAATACCAAAAGATTTTCTAACACAAACTTTCAAGAACACAGATTTCTTATACCAACAACTTCCAGACAAAAACAAGAACAAGATATTAAAAATAATAATTGAAGCCAACCTTAATCTGCCCAAAGGTTATTATGATATTTGATGAAGAGTTGCCCAATCCACAATTCTCTTTTCTTCTACCCTTAATCAATTTTTTTCTATTCCATAACATTATTTTCTTTTCAAATTTTCTTCTGTCTCCAAAAATGGAGAGTGGGTGATTACCCTGCTATTCCCAAAAATCTTCCTTAAGAAGTTCACTCTCTGAGTTCTCACAGGATTCTAAAAAAAAAAAAAACCAAAAAGAAGAAAGAAAGCAAAAATGCAAAAAGACTCTCAATCCAAAAGGAAAAATCTTGATTTGATTTAACTTCAATTTTCAATTTTCGCACAACCCAAAAAAGCCAATTTTTAAAGCGTTAAAAAGATCATTATAAAGTAGAAACTTGCCTAAAATTACCCCTAACCCCTAGGTATACCTTATGGGCTTTAGGAAACCCTATTAAACTACCCCTAGGTGTTCATTTAACCCATTTTAAATCCTTCTGAAGTTTATTTTCGGGTCAAACATAAGTTGACCACCCCAAATATTATATTCCCAAAGTATTTATGACAACACATTATTTTATTTATGAATAACTATAATTAAACACTTTCCCACCAAGAGACAAAATAAAACATATAAATTTAAATCCACACATGTGTCAAGTGACACCAATAAAACACCTTTACAAAAATAAAACATGAAATTGCCTCTCGTGGTTTTTACATATAAAATTTAATTAACACTTAACACTCATGCAGCATATACTGATACGAATAAAATACAACACAAACGGGGTGTGGTCTCTCCAAATAGACAAACCCTGGCTTACGAACATACATAAGTCTAGGTTTGATTCTCCGTAATTTCCATGGTCACATGGTAAATTTCCTGCGCATCTCAATTTACACATTAGTACTTTCAAATATCCACATATAATGTAATTCAAAGGAATAACAATACACATCATCACTTGCATACAATTTTCATCTGCACAGATTAAATACATCTTTTATCAAGCAAATTCACATAAGCAGTTTCATCCCAATTCACATAACTTAACCATACATCATAATTCTATATTCATAGTAAAGTCGTGCAATTTCAATAATGGCATACCTCCTCTCAAATTTATCCTATTCTAGGATCATCTAGAGTTCTGTATCTATAAAGCATATAAATGAAGCATCCACATTCATAAATGTTACCCAATCACAGAATCATACACGTTCTACATTCAGACATAGCTAACATATGTTAAATCAAGATTATCCAGTCATTGAATCTTTTAGGATTTCAAATTCATAATATATCAAAATGCACACCACAAGGTGCAATAACTCTATAACTTGGTTCAATTACCTTTCTCACCAATCTATCTGTCTAACACAGTCCATTCTATTGAATTATAAAGCATTTATTAATAGGTCAAACATGGTCAACTAAGTAAATCAAAGCTTGGTTTGGGGAGGGCCTTACAGCTTCTCTAGCTCTGCATTCATTGAAAATATTCTTATCCAAGTTTGCAAGAGCAGGAATTCCAGATGCCATATCATAAGGTGTGTATCTTTTCTCAGTGATCTCCCAAATATCCTTGCCAAGACATCTAATATGAGTCTCCATTTGAATTTTCCATATCCCATAATTTGTTCCATCGAGCTTAGGGATTTCTCTTCTGAAAATAGTTGCCAGTGGATTTGAAGTGTTAGCTACCATAGGATCTACCTCAAGACGTTAAGCTTCTGCAAAAGAAGAACAAATCTTTGATACTAATTTTTAGGATAACTAGTGAACAACTGAGAGGGGGGGTGAATCAGTTGTTGACAGATTATATCACTAAATCCACTTAAGTATTGGTAAAGAAGAAATAGATACTGGTAAACAATACAACTTAACAATGAAATAGATAATCAACATAATGCAACCATACCAAATAACCCCATGATTTGTACATGGAAAACCCAGAAAGGAAAAAACCATAGTGGTAATCCTACCCACAGTTAGATGATACTTTTGTAGAAAGTATGTGATACAATGAGGGGCTTGCACATGCAGGAAGGCACACTGCCTAGAGTGTATTGTTCATTACAAAAGAGTCTCACTGACTATAGAAAGGCAACAACCATCTCAAGATAAATGGACAACAATCCAGAATAACTAACTACTAGAGATAGCATCTATCATGCCTGATTAGAGTCCTAGTTAAGCTCAATACCGAAGGCCTTTGACCTCTTCCTTAATCCCAATTTGATCACCTATGATTGGCCACATCTCCTTTGCATATGTATTACATTTCAATACCACAAACATCTTTTCATTCCCATCATATGATCTATAATGAGATCTTACATCATTTTATAACAATCCTAAGGCCTAAACCAATTAGGTTGGCCACCTAAAAGATATTACAATAAGATCATTACATAAGTCCATAATACAATGATATTCCATGCCATCTTAAGACCAAAACAACAATAACTAATCCATAGAACATCTTGAAACATCCTAGTAATGTGTAGAGTACATGTTAACATGATACTAGTCTATAACCTAGATAGGTATCAGACTTATTCTGGGTCCACTATGCCAAAGTAATGTCTTCAAGCAGTTGAAGCATGAACAAAGAACATCTTCAACATCTTGAAATCCGTCTAGAATCTGCACCAACACCACTTATGCATCCTCTTAAGATTCCTCAATGAAAGCTCTGTCGGTTAAACCTTAAACTAATGCCGATAAGGGTTTACAAGAGTGTATGATACCATCCGATTACCAAGTCAATGCCATCTGACCAAAACATGCTTTAGGAGAATATAACACATAAAACCAAACATACTCCATTGATCCAAACATATCAGAAGTGTCCAACAAATAGTCTCTTCTGTCACTAACACTAGATCTTGTACCAGTAACCAAAACCTATCTACCGATAACCAACCATAACAGCTAGTGTTGACATCAATGACAAAACATCAATGCAACACATAATAAATTCATCCATAATGCCAAGAAAGAGAAACAAACCTTTACAGTCAGCAAAGATACCGATAAGAAGATCTATGCTGAGGCTTTAAGAAATTAGTCTGTGAACCAAAATTCTCACAACTAAAAAGGTCACACACATTAACGGTATTAAAATCATAAAGGAAAGCCTGAGGTGGATAATGAAGGATTCAATAGAATTAATAGAATGAGGAAGATATCCAGTGAGACAAAGGTTTGTCTGTCCAAAGCATTAAGACTGGTATGTACCCAATTTCCAACGTTATTGCTACCGGTGTGATAAGCTTGGACATAGAGTTGTCGATTGTAGACTGATGAATAAGCCCCTTGTTAGTTTTGAGAGTAGAAATTCTTTTTTTGCACTTCGGGGTATGGATTTTATTTGTTATCAGTGTAATGGATCTATTCATAGAAATTTTGAATGTAGCAGAAGTCAATTGGTGTCCTACAATAGTTTTAAAGATTCATCATTTAATGTTAATATAAACTGTTATAATTGTCAGAAGTTTGGGCACATTGCAAAACATTGCAAACTCAAGACAACCAAGATAAAGAAGTCAATACCGGATCATGAACTAGTAGTTAAACTAGAATATGAAATTGCAGCAGACAAGAAGAAGGAAGATAAACTGGTTGGGTTGAAAAAGACAAGAATAAGGCATAATCAAGTCTGATTGTGCAGATTGCCCTGCATGCAGAAAGGAGGAATTTATGGGTTGTAGACAGTGGATGTTCCAATCACATGATCGCTGACAAAAAGAAATTCATTAATCTAGAAGATTGGAATGAAGGCTTAGTAAGATTTGGAGACAACTCCTCCATCAAGATAAAAGGAAAATGCACTCTGAATATAGATGGCAAATTGAAGGCCCATGATGTATATTATGTGGAAGGTTTAAAGAAAAATTTACTAAGTGTAAGTCAAATGTGTGATAAAGGTTACAAATTCACTTTTGACTCTACCGGTTGCCAGATAAGAAAAGAGAGTACCAATCAGATTGTTGTAGAAGGGAAGAGAATAGATGGAAATTTCTACAATCTGAAGGAATTCTTTGAGTCCCAATGCATGATGGGACAAGTGGATGAGAGCTAGTTATGGCACAAGAGATTATGTCATGTAAATTTTGATAATCTAGTTGCAGTAAGTAAAACAAACTCTGTCAGATATATACCACCAATCACCAAACCGGTAAGCATATTTTGTGATGGATGTGTAAGAGGAAAGAAAACTAAGTTGAGCATTAATTTTAAAGAACGTAATACTTCAAGGCCACTTGAATTGGTGCATATTGATGTATGTGAACCAACCAGAACAAGAGTTCTAGCCAATGAAAGATACTTCATGCTCCTCCTTGATGATTTTTCAAGAATGACATGGGTCACTTTCCTATAGGACAAATCTCAAGCCTTTAAAAGATTCAATATTTTTTGAAAGATGGTTGAGAGGAAAAGTGGTTGCAAGCTGAAATATAAAAGATTAGAATGGGCTAGAGAGTTCATATCAAATAAGTTTGAAGATTACTATGACAAACATGTAATAAGAAGACAATATCCAATGCCAAGAATACCACCGCAAAATTGTGTTGTAGAAAGGAAAAACATAATAGTCAAGGAGATGGAAAGAACCATGCTAATTGAGGAAAACATACTGGATACATACTGGAAGGAAGTAGTTCACACTATTGTATATAGCTTGAACAAGGTTCAACTGGGAACACACAACAGAATGCTAACTTATGAATTATGGTATGACCAGAAGCCATCAGTTAAGTACGTCAAAGTGTTTGGAAGTAAATGCTTTATAAAGAGAGATGTGGAAGGCTTAGGTAGCTTTGATTCTAGGAGTGATGAAGGTATCTTCTTAGGCTTCTCAACTCATATCAAAGCCTACAAATGCTACGACAAAAGACTAAGAAGAGTCATTGAGAGTGTGCATGTAAGAGTTGATGAGGATATGCATAAAGGAAGACAAGAACATGTGAACTGGTATAATGATATTGGTGATGAAAATAAAGTGTAGAGTGACAATGACCAAATGCAACATCAAATAAGTCCCCCAACCAATATGTGCATAAAATTCACACAAAAGATCAAATCATACACAATAAGAATGACGACGTCTAGACCAGAAGGAGACTTGCCCAGAATGATGAACAAGTCAATTTATCCCTCATGATTGAAATGGAACCCAAAACATTTAATGAGGCCAACAAAAGTTAGAAATGAGTGGATGCAATGGAAGAGGAACTGCAGTAGATTGAGAAGAATAAGACTTCAGAATTAGTTCCTAGACCTGAAGACAAGAACATTATTGGCACAAAGTGGTGTTGGCCATTTGGTGGAATTGATTATGTGTTGTATTGATGTCAACACTAGCTATTTGGATGCTTTACCAGCACCTTTCTGGTCTCGGTAGGCTGAGTGGTTTCTGGTTAACTTGGATCTAGTATGATCTAGTAGGCTCTAGTATAGTCTGGTGATGGAATTGGCTTGTTCATAATACTTATACTCATACTTGGTCAGTTGGTTTTGGTCTAGAGATCAGATGCTATCCTTCTTGCTTAGAAGATTGGTTTTTGGCTCCGGTAAGGGTTTCATCGATAGAACTTTTGATGGAGATCTTCAATGAATTGCATAAATGGTGTTGGTGCCACTTCTGATATAGTTTCAAGATGTTGTTGGTGATCATGTTCGAGACTTGGTGGTTGGATATCATTGTTGAAGCATGTGGACCTATACTTGGTCCCTGTTGATCTAGGTTATGAACTGACTTTAATGTAATGTGTGGATATGACCTCTTGATGTATTTATGGGATGTCTTATGTGTTGATATTATTTGTTTGTTCTAAGGCTGACATGATTTGTAATTATGTAATTAGTTTATTGTCTGTTGGCTGACTTTATTTTTTATGGTCGAGGTTTTGTATAAATAGATTTAAGATCTCATTGTAGATCATCATGGTTAATGTAAGAGGTCATGACCAAGAAATGTAATGTAAAAATAATGTAATATCATTCAAGCAGAGGAGTTGGTTGATTATTGGAGATCGAATTGGGTTTATGTAAGAGGATTTAGTCCTCTGTTATTGAGCTTAACTGGAACTATACTCAGGCATAGGAGATGCTATGTTTTGCATTTCAACACTTATCGAGATCATAGTCTATATTTATATGTAGTCAGTGAGGCTCCTTTGGTGATGAGAAATGTTCTCTAGGTTATTGGCCTTCCCGCAAGTGCAAGCCCTTGCATTGTAATTCACATACTGCATAAGTATTATCTAACTATGGGTAGGCTTCCCATCGTGGATTTTTCCTTTATCGATTTTTCCATGTACAAATATTGGTGTTGTGTTGATGGATTTTATTCTGTGATTGTTGTTTATGCTTAATTGGATTAACTACTATTCTGATAATATTGTTTTGGGTTCTAGTATCAAATTTTAATTGCTAATACTTCTGGTAATTTGTGACAACCAATTCACCCCCCCTTTCAGTTGACTTCTAGTTATCTGAATTGTCTAACAATTGGTATCAGAGATTTGGTCCTCATTACAAAAAGCTTAACCACTTGAGGAAGATCCTATTGCGACTAGCAATTCAAGTTCATCTAGTTCTTTTGGAGATATTTTGAGGCTCATCTGAGATATCTTAGCAAGGAGATTTGGGAGATCACACAGAATGGTGTCACACCCTTTAATCTGAGATCTAGTAATCCTTCTCTGGATAACCAGGAAAAGGAGATTGAGAATGATTGTAGAGCAAGAGAAGCCCTCTTGTATGCACTTTTTTATCAAAAAATAATGGGATTGATAGACAAATCATCTAGAAAGGCTAGATGGGATAAGTTGTAGACTCTTAATGAAGGTGACCCTATCATGAAGATTGCTAAACTTTATGGTTACCGGGTGAGATATGAAAACCTGAAGATGGAAGAAGATGAAAGGATTACTGCATTGATGGAAAGGGTAAATGAGATTGTTATGGGAATTCAATGTTGTGGTGGAACTCAGAGCGAAGATGAAATTGTTTCTAATGTCCTTAGAGCCCTACCATTGTCTTACAAAATGAAGGCTACTACCATTTATTAATTGAGAACAATGGCTAATACATCTGTCAATAGATATACTCTAGTTGGTTAACTATCTTCTTTTGAGCTTGAGGAATTTGGACCTTCTGGAGCTATGAAGACTGAACCAGCTTTTCATGCATCTACATCTACAACCAGTAAGCAAGACTGGAAAGATTTATATGCAAAGGAATTAGAAGATATGAAGAGAGAATATGATAAGTTTGAGCAAATTGAAGAACTATTTGCTAGAAGAGTACCAAAAGGATTGGTAAGAAGTAAGTATGAACAAAAATCACCTTTTAAATGTTTTGCATGTAATAAGATTGGTCATTTTGCATGTAGATATCCTGAAAGAAATTCAAGATTTGAAGAAAGAGTTAAAAGATCATTTAAGCCTAACCTTGGATATCAGAACAAGTATAAATACAAGAAAAATAGAGACAAATCATGCTACATAGTAGATGGGGAAGGCATTACTAATTTAGATGATGAACTGATAGAAGACTCTACTAGTGGATCCAACAATGGAAAAGAATGGGTATTCTTGGCTATCAAGGAAGATGATCTGGCATTGGAAGAGAATGTACCTGAGGAGAAGGCATTGGATACTAAAATTGAGGACAAGGATGAATGGGTAATTAACAGTGGTTGTTCACATCATATGACTAGAGATAAAGGGAAGTTTTTGTCTTTGCAAGAATTTGATGGTGGACTAATTAGATTTGGAGATGACAAAGCATGTATAATCAAAGGAAAAGGAACTATATCATTGGATAGTAAGAACATTACTGACAATGTTTATTCTGTTGAAGTTTTGGGGCATAATATTTTGAGTGTAGGACAATTGGTAGATAAGGGATTTCAATTACAGTTCAAGGATGGAAAATCCAAACTCATTAATAGATCTGGCTTGGAGATTACAATCGGTACACAAACAAAAGGTAATATATTTAATTTGAACTCTAGTGAGAAGACATGTTTGATTACATAGATTGATGAGAGTTGGCTATGGCATACAAGACTGTGTCATGTGAATTTTTATTGCATTGTGAAGATCAGTTCAACTAAGGAAGTTAGGGATATACCTAAGATTATGAAGCCCTATAATCTGGTATGTAAAGAATGTCAAATGGGTAAACAAGTAAGAACTTCTTTTAGGAGTATACAAGAAAAATCAAATGATGTTCTTTATATTATTCATACTGATTTGTGTGGCCTTTCTAGAGTTAAAAGTTTTCATGGTGATACACATTTCATGCTAATCATTAATGATTATTCTAGAATGATGTGGGTTACTTTTTTGAGAGAAAAATCTGAAGCATTTGAAAAGTTTAAAATCTTTAAGGCTAAAGTGGAAGCTGAGATAGGATTAAAGATTAAATGTTTGAGATCAGATCATGGTGGAGAATTCACATCTAGTGAGCTTAATAATATTTGTGACAATAATGGTATAAGAAGACAATTTTCTGTTCCCCGGACACCTTAGCAGAATGGAGTTGTGGAAAGGAAGAATATAACTATATTGGATGCTTCTAGAACAATGGTGATGGAAGCTAATCTACCTTATATCTATTAGGGAGAAGAAGTTAGTACAATGATTTATACATTCAATAGAGTACATATAAAAGGAGAAACCGGTAAGACACCTTATGACTTATGGTTTGGAAATACACCTACAGTTAAGTATTTCAGAATTTTTGGTAGGAAATTTAATATTAGGAGAGATGATAATATTGGGAAATTTGATCCTAGAAGTGATGAAGGAATATTTCTTGGTTATTATAATGAAAGCAAACCATATAGATGTTCTGATTGATTGAAAAATAGGTTTTAAGGACCCAAAACCATTACAACATAGTTATAAAGAAAGCTGAGAAAATAGAGTCCACATACAAAGCGACTGGTCAAAAGACCAGCGAACAGAAAAAATAGCTAAACAACAAAAAACAACAAAAAACCCAAAGAGACACTACATAGTAATTTTCTTTAGTAGATCCTCTGCCTTAGTCACCAGCTCATCATAGGTCGCCCCAACTTCTTTTAGCTCCTCCAGGTCCTTATTCACTTTCTTTTCCTTCCTCTTTCCATGGGTGCGGGTTCTGGGACCTTGGGCTTCCCCTGTTCCTTCTGCATCTAGGTCAATTTCCTGGGTTTCCTTTTCATCATCAAGCTTGCTGATGAGGGTAAGGGTGTTGTTGGCTGAGATTTTCAAAGTGTTGAGGCTCTAATCCACAATGTTCTTGAGGCACTCCTCTATCTTGTCCACTTTGGCAACTGTGTCTGAGAGCAATTTTTCACTAGTTTCCTCTAGGGTCTTTCTATCCTGTATCTCCTTTTCAATTTTTTCAAACTGGGGATTAAAGGCATCTCTGATGTCTTCCGCTTTAGCAATTGTGTTCTTTAGATCTTCAATATAATCAGCCATAGTGTTCCCCTCTCCAATGTTAATAGTCTCCAGTATCAAGACTCTATTGCAGAGTTTTTTGTACTCATCCGCAATTTTCTTATTCCCATCAATAATCCATTCTATGGTTTTCATAAAACCCTTCAAGGCCTCGAGAGGTGGACCAGGAGAGGGAGTCACTTTTCCAGGGGTTGTCTGTTCATCTTAAGAAATATGGAGGGAAGAAATAGTATCGATGGCCCTGAGAGTCTCCTCCATAGTCTCCACATATAGGCTTTATTCAACTTCCAAGGCCCTTGTTTGCTTGTCCTCTTCCGGTTCCTTGCCGGTCTCCTCCAGTTCTTTGCCAATCTCCTCTATTTTCTTTTGCTTCTTCCTAGGCTGGACTTGGTTCTTACTTTTTTCCTTCAGCACCCCCTTAGGGTTCTTCTTCTCCTTAGGGACATCAGAGTACTCTTCTTCTAAAGAAATACTAATCAAGGGTTTGCTTTGGGGTTTTTTTCTCTTAGAAGAAGAGGGTCTTGATTTCCTCTTCTTACTACTCTCATACTCTGAGTCATCAGAGCTTGCCTCATTATTAGTTGAGGAATCATTGTCTGATTCCTCCTCCTCTGAAAAATTAGAATCTGACAAATCATCTTCCAAATCCATAGAGAGCTGCATTCGGTTGATTTTACTGGCCTTTAAATGGTCATAAATGAGCACCATAAGTCCCTGGTGCATTGCAGTATCACCTCGAGGATTTTCTTTATAGGCTTTTAGGGAGGCATTCATAGAACAAAGCAAGAAGTAAGGGAAATTCACCTTATCATTATGCCTAAAATGATTTAAGAGGAAAAAATGATACCCATACACTTTCATAAACCTACCATCTAGCGTTATATATCTCATTAAAACAAAGAGAATTTCTCGCCAGGGTTTTGCAAAAGCCCTAGGCGGGTAATAGGTTTTACTCAACTTTACTAGTCTTTTCTTCTCTTTCTCTGTGACCGAGTACCTTTCAATGGATTCCCTGCCGACCTTCCTATCTCTGTAGAAGTTGTAGCCCTCCCTTTTGAGCCTCGTTGCTTTAGCTATTAAGTCTTCATCAATTTCCACCAGCTGGTCGCCCATTTTAAGCATGCCCTTCTTCCAATTTTTGTAGAAGAAGCTAGTTATCTTTCCATCCCAACCATGGAGTCTCTCAATGAAGCTCGAAAGACCACCGTTCTACAAAATTTCCCACACCTCTTATTTCTGTTTCCACTCCTTGCAACTACTTGGCTCATACTTTCTCCTGTTTCTGCCCATGGTGTCGTTTCTCACAGTCAAGTTTAGACTACAGAACTGGTGAAATAGAAAGTTTTTCAAAGTTAAAACATAAACCCAGAAAGCATGCGTAGCAATTATGTTTTGATGGGTTATAACACATGTTCTGCTAGCTTTGATATTATAATGAGTAATTCCCTCATTATAGAAGTAACTCGAAGTGCTTACTTTAGTACTTATCATAATTGCCCTGTCAATCAAGAGTCTTTGGGGTACTTCGATATTTTTCATTAATTATGATTTGTTTGACATCTTCAGGGAGACCGCTCTCACCTGTCCACGTGGTAATTGTCTCTTTCTTAACTGCCACGTTTGCAGCCCAATCAGCAGAACAGTTGGCCTCCTGATAAATATGGGATATGTGGCATTTTTTGAAGGTTCTAATGATATCAATGGCAAAAAAAATTATATTGTGAATCGACCAAGAGGGCTTTGATGTCCCATTGAGACACTTAATTATATTATTGGAATCCCCTTCTATCCAGAGATAGGGACAGTTCCATTTTTTGGCTAGAATAATGCCTTGAAGGGCTGCCATAGCTTCCGCTTTCTGATTGGTTTGAATGCCAATAGGGATAGAAATCATACCTTTGCAAATGCCTCTGTCATCTCTGAGAATATCTCCACAGCTTGAGGGACCTGGGTTTCCTTTGGCTTCTCCATCAAAATTGATTTTGAGCCAACCTTGGGGAGGGGTTTGCCATTTAACTTCAAGCCTTTTATTATAACTGATATTATGACCATCAGTGATCTTCATATTCCAAGCTCTTAAGATATTTGACTCCAAGGAGTTGTTATAGTAACAAGAGACTTCCATAGTTCCCATATTTTCCTGAATAACCCTCTGAATTTTCTGAAAAACAATGTCTTGATTTAAGGACACATCCCTAAATATTCAGTTGTTTGTTTCCTTCCAAAGACCCCACAAAATGTGTGGAAGAGAGAGCTGCCACATACATCTCAGAAAAGAGTTGGTCCAATGAATTTGCCAGGAGGAGAACAAATCTCTGATGTTACTAGGAAACACCCAAGCTAGACTAAAGCTCTTGAGGAAGCTTTCCAAAATAGAGGTTGAGAAAGAACAGTGGAGGGCAAGATGGTCCACTGAATCTTCCTTTTGAAAGTACAACACACACCTGTTTGGAAGGGAAAAACCTCTACATTTTAGGTTGTCAACAGTAAGGATCTTATTCTGGAGAATAGTCAAAAAGAACAAATTGATTTTGGGAGTGAGACTTTTTAACCAAGCTTTAGACGAGAAGGGATTCATAGGAGGGGAGGGGGAGAGGATACAATACATAGAAGATACAGTAAAAATACCTTTGGGGTTATATTTCCAAATCAGGGAATCCTCTTCCTTATTCAGCCAAATAGCAGACAATTGGGTTTTGAGCTTAGAGAGACTGGGATGAATACTATCAATGTTCTGCCAGTTGTTCCCATTCTAGTAATCTACCACTAAGGTACCAAAAGAGCTAATACAAGAGGGGGCATGGGAAGCCCACTCATAGAAATCCATAAGGGGTTTGTCAAAAAGCCAGGGATCCTCCTAGAATCTAACTTTTCTACCATTTCCAAGTTTCCATGTCACCCCTTTAGCAATCACATCTTTACATTTAGAAACATGGTTCCAGATATGTGATCCATTTATGCTGATATCCGAATTAAGAAAAGAAGAAAGAGAAGATGACAAAAGAGAATACTTACTTCTCCAAATTTTGCACCATTCAAAATCAGAGTGAAACCATCTCCAAGCTTTTTTAGACAAGAGAGTTTCATTTAAAGTGTGAATCCTCTTGAGCCCCAGACCACCTTTGCTTTTTGGCTTGTAGACCTGATCCCATGCCACCAAGGGCATTCTTTGCTTTTCCTCAACCTCAGACCATAGGAATCTTCTTTGAATTTTCTCAATAGCTTCAGCATACTTGACTAGAATTCTGAATAAGCTCAGAGCATAAATGGGGATACTTTGGAGAGTAGCCTTAAGGAGAAGGAGCTTACCAGCTTGACTTAAGAGAGCCCCTTTTCAACCTGCAAGTTTTTTGTGAAATTTATCTACTAGCAAACTCCAATAGGAGTCAGGAGGGGCCATCCCCATGGGGAGACCAAGGTAGGTAGCAGGAAGGTCAGCAATCTTACATTCCAGAATTCTACTGATCCTTTGTTGTCTTCTCTCCGGGGTATTAATGAAAAAGACATCACTTTTGGCCTAGTTAATAAGCTGCCCCGTAGCAGAAGCATATTTACACAAAGTACTCTTTAGAACTTTAGCTTCTGAGATGCTTGATTCCCCCATAATTATTGTATCATCAACAATCTACTGGTGTGAACAAATAAGGTCAACAGAAGAAGGTTTGAGGCCCTTAAAGGATCCTATCTGTACCAAGTTTTCCATGGTCCAACCAAAGCATTCTACCAAAATAATGAAAAGGATGGAGGAGATAGGATCTCCTTGCCTAAGACCTCTTGAAGCTTGGAAAAAGGTTGAAGGAGAACCATTGAAAAGAATAGCAAAGGACGCATAAGTAGTAAGATGGGAGAAAAGATCCACAACTCTTGGGGAAAACCCAAAGGAAGAGAGAACTTTCTAAAGAAGAGACCAGTCAACCCTGTCATAGGCTTTGGAGAGGTCGAGCTTAAGGATGAGGCCCTGCTTCTTTGCTTTATCAAGAGAGTGAATATTCTCATGAACAGTAATAATGGAATCAAGAATTTGTCTTCTAGGAACAAACCCATTCTGCTGGTGTTTAATTAAAGCCACGAGAATAGACAAGAGTCTAGAAGTCAGGACCTTAGATATGATCTTGCAAAAGGAATTGTAGAGGCTAATAGGTCTGAACTTATCCAAAGAGTCGGCACCTTGAGTCTTGGGGATGAGAGCAATAAAAGTACCATTGATTTCTTTCAAGAGTTTTCTAGCCCCAAAGAATTCCTTAACCCCATTAGCAACATCAATCCCGATAATGTCCCAAAACTCATGAAAAAAGAGCATTGGGAAACCATCAGGACTAGGAGCTTTGTTTCCATCAAAGGAGAAAACAACATTTTTAATTTCTAAGGTGGAAGGAATGGAAGAGAGAAATACATTACTTTGGGCATCAATGAGATGAGAATGTTCTAGAGAAAAGAGGACTGAGCTTCAACATCCAGACTTTGATCCCTCATTAGGAGGTTCGAGAAATACCTCTTAGCTTCATTCCTGATTTCATCTTCCTTGACCAACTCCCCACTGTCCACAACTAACTTGTTAATCCTGTTGGCTGCTTTATGTTTGATGGCTGACATATGGAAGAATTTTGTATTCCTGTCTCCTTTTAGCCACATGCATCTCGATCTCTACTTCCAGAATATTTCCTCTTTAGCAATAATGTCATGGTATTTCTTAAGAATCTCATTCTCCTCAGCAATAGAAACAGTACTGAAACCATCCTTATGGATCTGGTCTTGTATTTCTTTAAGGTTTTCCTGAATTTTACTCTTAGCCTCAAATATATTCCCAAAGTTGTTCTTATTCCAGATTCGAATGTTTTCCTTCACACTTTTGAGCTTCTTAACAACTTTGAACATTGTCATTCCCTCAACTTGGATACTCCACCATTTTTGAATATATTTTTTAATGTCGAGGTGAAGAGTCCACATTTTTTCAAATCTAAAGGGATAGCTTTTTCTTCTATTGATCAGATCAACATTGAAAGTGATTGGAAAGTGATTGGAACCAACCCAAATATGTGCAGACAAAGAACATAAATACTAACTGTACCAATCATCAGAAATTAGAGCTCGGTCAAGGCGCACTTGAATAATTTCATTACCATTTCTTCTATTAGTCCAAGTGAAATTACAACCCTGTATCTCCAAATCATTAAGAGCTAAGGAATAAATAAAATCCATAAGGGCCATCCTAATTTCTAGCTGAGGAGGACTGCCTATAAATTTTTCCTCCTCTTTCAAAGGCGTATTGAAATCCCCCATAATAATCCAGCTTAGATTTTTGAAACTTTCCCTAGCCTGTCTAATCCTTTTCCAAAAAGAGTTTCTAGCCTTTAAGGTATTAGGAGCATAAATGTTTGTGAGAACCCATGAAAAGCCATCTTTAAGATGCTCAAATTTAATACAAGAAAAATTACTTTCCTGAATAATGACCTGGCTTTTAACAGTGTTGAGATTCCAGATGGTTGCAATGCCTCCAGAAGCACCCTCAGAACTTGCCCCACTAATATTACCATTTTTGAAGAACTTCAAAGATTCAACTTTTTCTCTACTCATTTTGGTTTCTTGAATAAGAAAAATGTCAGGATTGCTATCTCTTATCATATTCCTAATAATATCATGTTTATGGGGATTGTTTAGACCCCTTATGTTCCAAGAAATTATCTTCATAGCTACTTACCAATTCCCAGCTCCTTGAGAGTCTTTTGAGTTCCATCTGCTATGTTCTTGCTAGCCTCCATATCTCTAACTTTGTGGTTAGAGGGTTGTCTTGGGGAAGAGGAGATGTATCCCACATCAACTTGAGCTATTCTACTGGATTTCCTAATCGGGGATGTCGAGGGTGTTGCTACTTTCTTACTCCTGTGTTTAGGCTGTTTCCATTCCGTTTTTGACACAAGAGCCACTTCCGGATTGATGAGGATTTTGAAATTTCATCTTCATTACCCCATTTAGGAGTTCTGGACTTAGTTGAAATAATGTTTGTTGTTCTTGAGTTCTGATCCAAATCTGAAAGACTCAATCCCAAAATTGCACACTTTTGGGCTTCTTGCATTTCAGAACTAGGTATTGCTACCGAAGAGTCTGTCCTTTCAACTTGTGGATCTGGGATCTCGCCTTCCTTAGAATGGTAGTCTCTAGCTTC
Source organism: Cryptomeria japonica (assembly GCF_030272615.1). Lineage (NCBI taxonomy): Eukaryota > Viridiplantae > Streptophyta > Pinopsida > Cupressales > Cupressaceae > Cryptomeria > Cryptomeria japonica. Next base: position 200,502,718 of record NC_081408.1, on the reverse strand, counting down.
CACTGCCTTGTTTTCATATGTGTCATCAACCACTTCATCTTTTGCATTTAGAGGATCATTTTGATCATTCAAATCCTTTTTCTGAGTTGTTTTTATGGGACTAGCTTTGGTTGTTTCATTTCTATCTGCTTCCTATACCGTGGGGCTGAAGATAGAGTTTGAGGCTTCCTTCTGTTCCCCCAAAGGAGAAAAGCGATTGGAATTTTCTTCCTTATTTTCTATGTTTTTAACTTGCCACACTCATTTCTCTGGCACATTCTGACTTTCAATCTAAGGTTTTAACTGATTAGGCTCCGCCTTTTGCTTTTTTGGGCAAGATTTTGCCCAATGACCTACCTTTTTATAGTGGAAACATGCAAAAGGAATAGTTTCATATTCTATATGTTGCTTCCAAGTTCCCATTTTTGAAATTAGATCAATTTGTTCCGACATATTTGCCTCAGGGGCTACTCCAACACAAAACCTTGCATGGGCTAATCTTCTTTTTGAGGTAGTGACTGGGTCTATAGAGAGCAGCTCACCAAAAGAACTTGCTATTCCAGAGAAGATGCTTTCTCTCAATACTCAAGAGGCAATCTTGGGAGTTTTATCCAAACTAGAACCTACGCTAGAAGAGAATCGTTCATGTTCAATTTTGGATGCCATTTTCTTAGAACCAGGGCTATCTTTCCCACCATCTAGGGACTCCTGCACAAGATCTTAACCTTATCTTCTTCACATGAAAAAGAGAAAGACAGAAGACCTTTGGGTAGTGTTGAGACCTCAACATTTCCTTTAAGGGCCCATTTTTGATTAACAAAGGCCCTAACAACTTCAATGTTTGGGCCCGGACCCATAAATTTTCCTACCAAGAAATTCGACATACTGTTGATATTATGGTCTAGAACCTAGTCAAGGTTGGAGATAGCAAACTTACCACCAGAAGGGTCAAAAATGTTCTTAATAGGAGGAAGGGAGGATTTACTAGTTGGTCTAGTTCCAAAAAGGGAAGACCATTTTTTCCCCTCCCTCCCGTTATCCATGAGGTCAACTAGTTGCATGGGCCCCCCATTGGACCCTTCCCCCAGATGCCCAAAAGAATCCCCTGTCATGGCAAATAGAGTACCATAAGACTGTGAGTCAGCAATAGGAACTAGGAAGTCTGAGGGCTTGTCCTTATCATCAATAGGACCAGCGCCATTGATCTAGCCTCTCTCACCATTGGAACCAGGGTTCCCGCCTTGCTGGAAATTTGAATTTTGAGCTCCCGCTCCCACTCCCGCTCCCGCTCCTCCCATGATTCTCCTTCCCAAACCATATAGATGTTATAACAAGAGATTGCAAATAATTGTAGAGAGTGCTAATGTCAAAGTAGATGAGCTGAACAAAAGTCAAATCAAAGTTTATGAGAAGGAACCGACAGTGGAAATGAATATATCTGAACCGATATCACCTTTATCAGAATAGAGTGTTGAACTAGTTACTCTAGTAGTATTAGAGAATTCTATAGTAACTGAAGAACAGGGAAGAGGAATAGAAAGTCAAAAGACTCCTAGGTATGTGAGATTGAATCATTTAGAAGATTAGATCAATGGTAATAAGTGATGACAAGAAGAAAAATGGAAAATAATGGGGTATGTTTAATTTTAAAAGTTGAATCGGTATTAGTAATTGAGACATGTAAAGATGAACATTGGTTAAAAGCTATGGAAGAAGAATTAGATCAGATTGAGAAAAATAACACATGGACATTGGTTCCCCAACTTAAAAATAAAAATGTTATTGGAACTAAATGGGTTTTTAGGAATAAATTGAATGATGATGGTCAAGTCATGAGGAATAAGGCAAGATTGGTTTGTAAAGGATATTCTCAAAAGGAAGGAATTGATTATGGAGAGACTTTTGTACCTATAGCTAGGATTGAAGCTATAAGATTATTTCTTGCCTATGCTACTTATAAAAAATACAAGGTTTATCATAAGGATGTTAAATGTGCATTCTTGAATGGGGATCTTGATGAAAAAGTTTATATTGACCAACCTAATAGTTTTTCACTATCAAATGATACAAATATGGTTTGCAAGTTAAGGAAAGATTTATATGGATTGAAACAAGCACCTAGAGCTTGGTATGCAAGGTTGGATAAATATCTTTTGAGGCTTGGCTTTACTAAGGGCAGTGCTGATAGTAATTTATATTATAAAATCACTGATGATGATACACTAATTGCTGAAGTATTTGTTGATGACATTATTTTTGGAGGTGAAGATAAATTATGCATAGAATTGTCTTAGAATATAGAGAAAGAATTTGAGATGTCTATGATTGGTGAGATGAAATTCTTCATAAGTTTGTAGATTATTCAGACTAATAAGGGCATTTTTTCTATCAAACTGAATATGATAAGGAATTGTTGAAGGAATTTGGTATGAGAGATTCTAAACTGGTAAGTACTCCTATGGTTACAAGTGATAAATTGACAAGAAAAGATGTTTCAACACTGGTAAATCCTACAAGATTCAAATCTATGATTGGAGGTCTACTTTATTTGACTCAGACTAGGTCTGACATTATGAATGTTGTTTGTATTGTTTTAAGATTTTAGAGTGATCCCAGAGAAAATCATAAGATGGTGGTGAAAAGGATTTCTAGATACTTGCAAGTGTGTGTTTTAAAAAGTGGAATAAGAATCTGCAAGCTGTAAGACACAACACTTCAATTAAGTCATTACATGTATGGTGAGACAAATATAAGCATGAGTATTAAAACCATTACAAATCGACTAATTTCCTTATAAAAGATGTGAGTATAAGATTTCTCTCACATTTGTATAAGCAATACCAGTGACTAGACTACACCAAGATGAAGGATTTAATCTATGTGAGCATGAGATTAAGCTAAATGGATGCAAGATGGATGAAATATTCAAGCAATATGGAATATGCAAAAAGAAATTAAACTAAGATGTAATAATCTCAAAAAGAAAGAAATATCTTCAATGACTCTAGAGAAAAAAAGTGTATAATAACAAATCTCCAGGGTGTTTTGAATGAGAGCTCAAAGCTAAATTTATAGAGAATCACAAGAGAGATAAAGAAAAAGCACAATTTAGGATTAATTGAAACAATTGACAAATCAGATTCAGTTAACCATGAGATAGATTCCAATTATAGTTTAATTGAAATGCATTCAAAAAAGAAGTTTGAGTTTGGATTAGTGATAGAATTAATTCATTCCATGCACTTGAGATAAAAATAGGTAATTTCATGCAATATCTTTAATTTATTCAAGAAAAGAGTGTTTTCAATGCAATTGAACTTCTTTTTCTTAAAAGCTTTGAGTTCCAATTTTAGAGAATGATTAAATCCCTTTTAATTGGTTTTCTGATTTCAATTTAGAAAAATATCTCAAGTTTGATTTCTCTCAATTCAATTATTTTATTCTATTTTCAATTTAACTCTTGATTTGTAATTAATTCTTCTTTTGTAATAAATTAATTCCTTTTTTGCATGATTAAATGGTAAATTTACTAATTAATTAAATATGCTAGGATATTTAATAAATTAAATAGAATAATTGATCAAATTGATTTTCTTGGAGCAATTCAACTAATTAAATAAATATTTAATTAATATAGAGTAATTGATTTTTCCTATAATATTTGATGATTGAAGAATTAATTAATTAGCTCAAGATTGATTTAATTGCCTTTGGTTAGGACCTTGGTGATGTTGTCAAGATTAGTGACCCATGGTTTAGGTGACCATTTTTAGGGTATTACATTTGCCCCTCTTTGAATTAATGTGCGAGCAGTGCGTTGGTTCAAAGAATATGTTGATGTCCAGGAGATACTAGTTCTGAACTTGATTGATCACGAACTAGATGAAGAGCAAGGTGTTTATCTTGATTTGAAGCGATGAAGCTGAATAGAGTTGATTAAAGCAATACCGATCTTGAACTTGATTGAACTAGGACCGATAGAGAGAAAATATACCAAACTTGAACTTGATTGATCAAGAAGCGGATCTTACTGATCTAGAACTTGATTGAACTAGACACAGTGAGTGAAGATAAAATCGATCTTGAACTTGATGGATCAGGACACAATGAGTGAAGATAAACTGTCCAGCTTGATTTGAAGTGACGAAATTGAACACCTGCTTAGATTGAGTGTGTGATCAAAGATACTCTTTAAAATTTTGATTGAGTTTAAATGAATAATCAACTTGATGAAAAGCACTGAAACTGATTAACGTTAAAAGACTGATTCAAATGAAGACAAATATCAACTTGATTTGAAGCAATGAAACTAATATGCCCCTAGTGATTGATTCGATTCATATGATTGATAGATCTCAACTTGATATGAAGTGATGAAGCTGTGATGTCCCTTAGCAATAAGAATTTGATTTTCTTTAGTTGAAAAGATTTTTTTTTTGCTCAACTTTTGATGAAGATTTGAGAATTTTCTCAACTTTGAAGATGTGAGGTCATAAGGTCATGAGGATGCCCCCTCAGGAGAAAAATCAAAGATAGGAAGGGTACACGATTTTAGGCAATTGTTTAGCAATGATTTTTTTTTTAGCACAAAAAATGATTTAGAGGAATATTTGAAGATTTGGAAATGATTGATGTGAAATTGAGCACAAATTGAAGAAAGAATGAGCTTTTGATGAAAAGTGCTAAGTGGTTCAAATTTTGTGAAATTGAATAGGAGAATGATCTCGAATTTCAATTTCGATCCCAAAAATGGAATCAAGCTAAGGGTACAATTTTCATGTCTATCAGAGCAAGTTGAAAAATTAGGGTTTTATCTATATAAGGGGTAAAAGTGTCATTTTTGATTCATTTTGACCTCTCCAAGTTTAAAATCTGAAAAACCTTATGCGAAGAAAAATGGTGGTTCCCACACAGAAGCATCAATTCAAGCACTAGAGATGAAATAACCGACCTTGAAACTATGAGCCGATAGTAAGTGTCCAATCTTAAGCCTCTTAATCATTTCATTTTTGAATATTTTTGTTGATTTTTTGAATTTTTAGGCATGTAAAAGTTAGGCTTTGTCAATTTTTTGTGCGAGACAAAATCCTATCTCATATGAAAAACTAGTATAATTTCTTGTGTCATTTAAGTTGACTAGTTTTGTCGTCTCAAATATACCCTTGTATCGTATGAGAGTATGTTTAACAGACCATTTTGTCATCCTAGGGCTTGTCTTGTGTACTATCAGACTATTTTGTCATCCTATGCCCAATCCTAAATCATACGAGTTTCTACCTCTATTGTGTTATGTCATTTAAGAAACAATGAGCATTTTGGAGGGTGCAAACTTAAAAATTTGATTTTGCAATCGATATTGTTGGGTTTACATGATGTTGTACTTCTCTTATAGAATGATTTGAAATGTTTTCTGATGATTTGTTGTTTTATTCTTGCAGGTTCAACTACCTCATGTTCTTTTCAGATGTGTCTATCCACCGACCATGACATTAGTTCATGATTTATTTGATATAGACATAGCACATATTGATTTATGTGGATTGAATCACCTTTTACAGATGCCAGATATCGATGTGAATCACGAGATGCTCATTGCACTTGTAGAGAGATACCATTCTGAGCATAACTCATTTTATTTGCCATTTGGGGAGATGACTATCACTCCCAAGGATGTATATAGGATTCTCTAGATTCCATTTGCTAGAGATAAGATGGATTATGATTCAGCACAACATCTTGGCCTATTAGCTTTGAGGCAGGTATTCCATGATGCAAACATTCTTATGTGGGCTATCAGTTGGGATGACATGATGGCCAGGTACAGTGAGCAGTTTCCACTGGCATGCATCCTAGCAGGGTTTATCAATTGTTTCCTTATTCTAGATAGGGGACAATAGGGTTTCTTATGTGGCTAGGGCAAGATTCTAGAGAGGCTTGTGGAGCACCCCCAAAGATTAGGATGGGGTAATTGTATTCTAGCACTAATGTATCGTGAGATGCATGAGATTGTCTACCAAGAGGGGAAGAGTATTGCTACAGGTGTTTTGATATTACTGGTATGGGCTTCCGAGCACCTCCTAGTTTACAGACCAATTATGGATGATGTCAGAGATCCACAACAACCCATTATTTACAGATATGTTGGATACATTACTCAGCCCCATCTGGGCAAGACAAATTATTGGAGATGATAGTTGTATGACTTGGTAGCTATGATATAGAGACCGTACAGGGGTCTTGAGACTTGGTATGATTGGAGAGCTATTTGTAGGGACCTATTCATGACCCAACCTCTCATAGGAAGATCAGTCCTAGTGGTTGAGTGGTTTGTTGTTACTCAAGTGATGAGGCAGTATGGTAGACCTCAGGAGATCTCATAGGAGTTTACTGCATACACGCGTTATGCAGATGAGGAGAGAAAGGGATGGACATCGAGGCTATCATACACCCTAGGCATGCAGGAGCTAACTAGGTTACAATGGTTGAGATGGGATTAAAATAGAGGATATTGTAGATGCGAGGATATTTCCTTAATATAAGGATTGGTTCCAGCAACACCCTTTCCTGAGATTTACTAATATAGCAGAGAAGGAACTTCATATAGAGGAGGTTGAGGATGATGCCCCCATGCATGGACAGGGATAGGGACATGGGTAGGGACAAAGAGCCAAGAATCTGAGGTGGACAGGTTATGATCATGGCACTAGTAGTAGCAGGGTTCCAGCTGGTGGTAGGCCGCAGTAGAGAGGAGAGGGTGGATCCCTAGGGGCTATTGGCTTGAGATTGGGTGGAGCTAAGATGATGGAGGGTGGAGGAGAGGAGAGAGTAGCTACCAGATAGCTAAGATAGAGGAGAGATGAGTAGGGTGGAGCCAGAGGTGGAGATGGAGGCAACAATGGAGTAGGGGGCAGATGCAGCATGGTCAATGAGAGCATATTTGGCATGTCTACAATCACAGTTGATAGTGGCACAGAGTCAGCTAGTAGAGTGAGACCGACAACTAACAAAGATGAGGGTAGAGAAAGATCCTTTGCGGCAGGAGGCACTCCATCAGATGAGTTGGGCAGCCTACTATGTTGCAATATATAGCGTAGCGGTTCCAGTAGCGCAGCAAGTTGTACCCTACTCATAGTACATGGTACGGTCTAAGGGAGGTCGAGCACCTCTTCAGGATCTTGATCAGCAAGCTCCACCTCCTCAACCACCTGGCGATGAAGAAGTAGAGAGCTAGATTTTTTTTTTGTATAGCTCTTAGATGTTTTTGTAGACACACCCATTTTTTGTAGCCCATACAATTCTTACTCCTATTGGAGTTTGTATATGTCAGTTGACATAATTTTGTACCCTGAGACTTTATCGTTATATATACAAGACCTTAATTTGACTTCATTGTACTTGTGTCGATCAATTATGAGATGTCTATCTATATGCTTTATTCTATATGTATGCATATCTTTTCAGTATGGATGTAATGCAAATGAATATGGATGTTTATTTTTTTGTTTCTTTTCATGTGAAAATAATGATGAAAATGAGTAATGAGTGATGTGATTTTGTTTATTTTTTAATATGAATGCGAATGAGTGATAATGAAATGAATGAATCTATATAAAATTCTTATGTTTGCAGCTAACATCTCAATACACAAGAGATCATTGTTACCATACCGAAATCACTCTAAATTCACAAAATGCAGAATGAAATGCAAAATGAGATGTAAAATGAAATGCAACCTAAACCTAGTCACTGGTTTTGAAATGCTTAAGTTTCATCACTGAGCATTAAAAAACATAGCAGGCATATTAGAGTTCCTTTCTTTTCATGTGCAATACTAATTATCTTGTCCACAATGAACCTTTTTTCATTCATATCCTTGGATAGATTTCATAGGGACCCGGATTGCATGATAAAGAAATTCCCTCAAAACAGACAATGAAATGATGTGAACCTCCTTGTAGCATACAAATAAGCAGAGTTGAGGTATGTGTGGTGATTTCACCTTAATGTGAAAGCACTTATCATAGACACCCAGCTAATTAGACGTTTCCAGATTATCGGAATCATTCCTACAAGAAGAAAACAAAGAAAATATTATACCCCTAATCCTTGCTCCTCTTAGTCAAGATAGACTTCCTTGAGTTACTCAGAGGGAATAATAATCGAAAACCAATATAAAAGACAACACAGAAAGAAATATTTCATGCATATCTCAAAATGTTTAGTGATTGTTTTCAGTAATGTTGTTTTGCTTGTGTACTTAGTGATAAAACTCTTCAGTAGTTAGGAGATAGGTGACTGACTCAGAGTGGATGATCGGGTTTCACTGACGTAAAGTTGACTTGGTGTATACTGTTTAGGACATGTAATGTGCTTTGTTGATAACCTAAGATTAGGACATTAATTAGTTTCAAGCCATGATGGTTCCAATGAACCAGGATGTCACAAAAGTGACTAAAATATATGTACAAGTGAAATCAAAGATGCTGGAAAGTAGGAAATGCCAACGTTGCATTGATAGATGGAGCACTTGAGTACAAGAGGCGCCTGTTTGCTAGGTTTTCACCTACTTGGTAAAGATCTTCTTGTTTTTTTACCAAGGTTCATGTTTCCCAGATTTTCACCAAGGCATTTTCTATCTTTTTCCTTTTTTTTCTTTTTTCTTTTTCCCTTTTTTTTAGCTTTTTCTGATTTTTATGATTTTTTAAATATTTTTTTTAAGACTTTTTCTGATTTTTATGATTATTTTTTAGGACATTTTTCAGCTATACAGGTTGCTGGAGCAGAGAATGCTAAGTAAAGAATTTCTTCAAATGGATGATGTTAATCAGTTCATGGAGTTGTTCTCCTTCTGATGTTGAGATATGATAGGCACCAGAGCCAAAGATTGCAGTAACAATGTAGGGACCTGGCCAGTTGGGTTTAAAATTCCCTTTGTTGTCTCGAAACTATTGACTTTTACGATTTTCTCTCAAAATTAGGCCACCAACTTGAAATTCTCATTGTTGAACTATCTTGTTATATCCTCTGGACATTCTCTTTTGATACACTCTCAGCTGATGAAATGCCACTTGCTGACGTTCATCCAGCGATTTGAGTTCTCGCAATCTAGATATTCTATGGTCTTTATTAGTAACAAGACCTTGCAAAGAAACTCTTAGAGATGGTCATTCCACTTCAATAGGTAATACTACTTCAGACCCATACACCAAAGAAAAAGGTGTAGCCCTAGCAGGTGTTCTAATACTTGTTCTATAAGCCCATAATGCAGGATTGAGCTGCAGATGCCAATCCTTCCTAGATTTGTTCATTGTTCTATGTAAGATAGTCAGCAGGTTTTTGTTAGATGCCTCAGCTTGTCCATTACCTTGAGAGTAATATAGGGGTGACCAGTGTTGTTTAATTTTAAATTTCTCATAGAGCTCATCTAGATCTTTATTCTTGAATTGTCCTCCATTGTCAGTCATGATGGATGAATGTATCCCATACCTGCAAATGATATAATTAAGGATGAACAGAGCTACCTATTTACGAATTTATTTGATGAGCAGAAACACCTCTACCTACTTAGTGAAGTACTCAGTGGTAATTATGATAAACTTGTGTCCATTGGATGATCCAGGATATATTTTACCAATGAGATCAAAGGCCCATTGCTAAAAAGGCCAATGTGTAATGAAGGTGTTGTTCTCAAATTCCGATTGCTTTGTTTTCCCTACTCGAATCTTAGATCTCTATTACTTATGGAGAGAAACAACAAGAAACAAAATAAAAGACAACATATAAAAAGGTTTATACAAAAACCTTCTACACTTCAAGCTTTCACCTAGCTTAGGCGGGTTTACCCTTTGTGATTACTTTTCATAACTGTGATTGGAGATTTACAGAGAAGACAAATACCAACCCCTACAAACCCTATCACTTTGAACATAAAAGAAAGGCTTGTAATCATTTTCATTAATCTCCAAGAAGCTTATAAAACCTAGCAAAACTATACCAGTGCCTTATCCCGGGCTTCAGAGTCACCTAAGACTAAATAAGAATTCTAAATTGGAAATCCACATACATTTCATCATTCTGACTTCACTAAACTTACATATGCCTGACATACATAAATTTTTATCTTTATGCTAAACCTAGTTGTCAGATTCAAGCACAATTACTGATTACTATCAGAGAAATTCTAAGTATATTTAATCTCCCTCCTTGAGAGAGAAACCTAAAACATCTCCATGAATTTGCCTTGCAAATCATTCAATTAAATAACCCTGGATTATCTAACTGAACCAGTAAATCAATTACGCATACAAGAAGATAACTGGAATTTAGGATCAGAATGCCTTGATCTGTATATTTATATCCATCATCGAATCTACATTAACTCAGAATGATCTTTGAAAACCAGAAAGAAAAAACCCCCAAAAATATTTTGCCAGAGATTGTTTACAAAAATCTTGTGATCCTTACAAATCAGAAGAAATTGGGAATATGAAGAGGAGGGAAATTTAGGTCTGCAACCAAAATTGTCAGATGTCTCCTTTTCCAACTGAAAATTATTCCATTCTCCTTCCCATGGAAACTGCTCTCAAAATCTTCCAATTTTGTTGAAATTAACTCCACGTCCACATTCCTCATCTCAAGAGCTTTCCGACAATATATAATACTTCATATTTTGGCAAAAAATAAGCCTCTGAGAGAATTAATCACTCATGTGTGCACAATCATTTAAATTTTTCAATTTTCTATATAGCCTCAACTATATATTTAGTCTGATTTTAATTTTGATTTTTGGCTCTGATTTTGGCTTGACACCTTGCCATGTGGCGGTCTCTGATTGGTCGATGGGGTGCATTGGGTGCCATCTAGGATGACACCTCATCACTCCACCACGTGTCCACCACCAAACTGCTTGCTCATCACCACGTCATCACCATGTGTTACCACTCGATAGGACCTGTGAGCTGGATCTCCACCTAGACCTACCACGCCACCTTTCACTATTTCGCGAAGGGTATTGAGCGAGCAACTTTGGCTTGCGAATGAACATCGTCCATCGGATCATCTCCAAGATGCATGGTCTTTAACTCCTCATTTTCACTGCATTTTTAGCCTGAGCTTTTTGCCATTTCGCAGACCTGAACCAACAAGCATCTTCGGCCTATGAAATTGTGTGCACCGTTGGATCGGCTTGAACCTACATGATCTGTACCCTGCTCAATTTTTGTGGATGCTTTTCGCCATTTCACCTTTCGCAATTTTGTAGAGGGTAACCAGTGTGCATCTTCAGCTTGCGAAATCACGTCGACCATTGATCTGCTTTGGACCTACTCGCTAGTTAATTTGCTCTGTCTCTGCAAAATTTCATCCACCTTGAGATTCATGCCTGCATGGGGTCCACCTGTCACCACTTGTCATCCTTCTCAATCGCCTCAGGAAGCGCACTCATGTGCATGGGGTCCGCTTGGGTGCCCATGAACACCATCCGTCAAAAGCCCTTAAGCTTTGACATATTATATGGGTAAGGTTTTACATATAAATATAAAAAAGTTCCCCTCCACAGTGAATGTGGGATAATATTATTTTGCCTGGGACTATGTTCTTTAAGCTTTCTCTGCAACTTTTCATGGTGTTTTGCTGAAGTTTCTGTTAAATGCCTTGGCCCATTTCTATTCTATGGCGTGCCACAGGAGAATACTAGAAACTTACCTTCCAATATCATTTGTTTGAAGCTTTGAATATCCACGCTGAAGGAGAGGGTTTTATACTTGCCAAATGCATTTGTTTTAAAGTTCATGTTGCCTCTTTCTAGCCACTAGTCAGGGGATAAGATGACAAGTTTTACACATGCAAGTTGCATTTGCGTGAAAGATCACAATGCCCTTTTGCCATTTGCTGGAAGGATGTTGGCAAGGTCATGTGAAGGAGGCTTTACACAAGGCAATGCATATTTCTTAAGAATTTATAATGCTCTTTTAGCATTTGCTGAATTTCAATGTTGCCTTCCAGACTGCCATGCAGGGAGATTTACTTTCTACAAACTACATTTGTTTTGAAAATTTCTATGCCCCCCTTTCATGCCACACTGCCCATCTCAAGCCACATAGGATGAAAGGATGCTGGCAAATGTTGGATTTGGCCCACACCTACCAATGTCATTTGTTAAAAGCTTTTTGTGGACTCACAACTCCATTCCATGCAGGGGAGAAGACTTGGCAGGGGCCTTAGAACCCTAGCGATACACCTGCCAATTGCTTTGGGTTAAAAAGTTCTAAGTGCTGAAGAACCACGCAAATGGAGGAGATGGGTTTACACTAGCCAATTGCATTTCTTTTGAAAGTTTTCTGCTGTTAACTTCAACGCCATCTGCCATATGGTTTACATTTCTCAATACAAATGTGTGCCTCTGCAATTGCATACGAATAACTACCAGCATACCTAGTAGCCAGAAGACTATGAATAATGTTCTTATTAAATAATGTAAATGAAATAGAGCATGAACATATACATTGTACCTCTAAAGGGTAACATTTGTGTTAGAATTTCAACCTGGAAATGTGACATGAGCTCCATCCAACTTTCGGTTCTTTCCTTTGTCTATTAGATACATTTCTACATCTTCTACCAAATATTTATTCTCATTCACTTTGGACAGTGCAGTGAAGGAAAGAGACTAGAGAGGAGAAAAAGTAAAATAGGTTTGCATACTTGTCATTCCTTACCCCGCATGCCCATGAGTAGAATATCCTCCACGCATACTCTGGCTCACTTTTCAACCGAATCAAAACTAATTTCGTTGGGGCAATTCCCTCCTCATTATGAATGATGGGAGTTTTAAAATTTGAAAAGACTTCCTTTGCATCATATAATACGCTCATCTTTCCTGTGCTAATGTCTTTCAACATGATAGTTCCATCCCAATCTCCATGTAGCTCATAAAGTACATCTTGAGATACTTCCATAGATTCTAGTGTTGGATCCCTTGAGACCAAAGAAGGATTTTCCTTTGTAAAATAAGTTTGCCTTCAATCCAGTTTGCTTGCACTGGATTTCTACATTACCAATCCATTCAATTACAGGCTGCACCAAGCGAGCATACATCTTCTTTTCACTATAGGATTTTATCCACTTGATGCTTAGATTCCTAGAAAAAACCCTTTGAAATATTGCAGTATAGTCACCAAGACTAGCGATCAAAAATCTTGTTTCATATGGAATTACACTTCACTTACCAATGAACAACCATTTAAAAATTATGAAATTATCTCAATGAACCAAGTCACAAGTAAAATAAATGCACGAGCATGAGCCAGGTTGGGCCCCAAAGTGGGTCCACCTAAATTTTTTTTGTTTTCATGAAACTGACCTTCGAAATGCTTCAAGAACCTTAAACATACCTCTGGAAATGATCGACATCATTTTCGGATCATCAGATCGAGTTTTGCAATTTTTCAGGCACTTACGCCACATTTTCGCATTTAATTGCAAAGACGTATTTTCCAAGCCAGTCAAAACTCCTTTCTGGATCTCGCCATCTGACAAGCTTGTACTATGATATACAAGGATGAACTCTGCCAAGCAGTTTTTGAAGATGAATCCCAAGCAAAGAGATATTAATTGGCAAAAATGACCAAATGGCTTTGTCGACACTGCGGACCTGACGAAGTCAATGTTTTGGCAACACATGATGCCTTTCTTAGAAATATCAAATGACCTTCGTAGACCCTCAAATTTGAAACATAGGTACCTTGAAGTACATATCAAAACTTAGAATTCTCAGTTCAACCAAAATTCTGACTGGGTGCAAATGGTGCACTCATGAAAATGGCTACATTAACTGATATAACACTGAAAGTACGGATCACTGAAAACAATGACTCAATGAACCCTTTTGAAAACGGATCAAACGGATTGGTAGGAGCCTAAAAATAGAAACATAGCTTGTCATCTATACCAATAATAGCCTGGAATAAACATTCTGTCATGACACTTACTGAGGCAACTTTTACACTTATGCGAAATAGGGCTCTGACTAGCTATCGAAATAGGGACTTGTCAAACCATACAAAGTGCAAACAGTTCGAGCTTTGAAAACCGAGCAAATGGATTCATAAGAACTTAAAATTTTACAAGGTAACTCACATTTATGCATAAAATTTAATCCATTTTGAAATTATTCATGACGATTAACAGGGCAAAATATGTAATCACTCAAAGTAGGCTATGTTGGGGCTATTTAAAATTGAGTCGAGTTTAGAGGCCCATTTCAAAATTTTGCTCTGCATGTCAGAAAAGTACCTAAGTGAGTCAGTTTAAAGGGCCTAGTTTGTGAGAGGTCAAAATGCAGCCAGTTGATTTTCAGAGGGTAAGGCTCGGGATTCATGTCCCACACCTTTCATTTGGCCTATTCAGTGATGTGCAACTTTCAGAATTCAATTTGGATAAGTTTATGAGGCTCCCAGTTTGAGGGGTGAGTTGGAAGTGCATTTTAGGCACAAATGCAGATTTTATTGAGTAGCCTACTTTGAGCAATTAAATCTTTTGCCTTGTTGATCTTCATGGATAAATTCAAAGTGGATTCAATTCTATGCATAAATGTGAGTCAGTTTGCAAAACTTCAAGTCTTGACAAATCCATTTGCTCAGTTTTCATAGCCAAATCCGTTTGCAGTTTGTGTGTTTTGGCAAGTCCCTTTTTCGACAACTAGTCAGAGCCCTATTTTGCATTAGTGTAAAAGTTGCCTCAATAAGCATTATGTCAGAATGTTTGTTCCAGGCTAATGTTAGTATAAATGATGAGCTACATTTCAATTTTCAAGCCTTTATCAATCCATTTGACCAGTTTTCAAAAGGATTCATTTAGCTATCATTTTCAGTTATCCGCACTTCCATTGTTATATCAGTTAATGTAGCCATTTTTGTGAGCGCTTTGTTTTCATCTTGTCAGTCTGGTGATAAAAATGAGAATTCTAAGTTTTAATATGTACTTAAAGGTACCTGTGTTTCAAATTTGAGGGCCTACGGAGGTCATTTGATATTTTTGAGAAAGGCATCAGTTGCCAGGGCATTGACTTCATCAAGTCCGCAGTGTTGACAAAGCCAGTTTGCCATTTTCACCAATTAATATCTCTTCACTCGAGACTCATCTTGAGAAACCGTTTGGTAGAAGTCATCCTTGTATATCAAAGTACACGCTTGTCAGATGGCGAGCTCTAGAAAGGTGTTTTAACAGGTTTGAAAATTACATCTTCGCGATTAAATGCGAAAATGTGGCGTAATTGCCTGAAGGATGTAAAATGCAGATTAATGATCCGAAAATGATGTTGATCATTTCTAGAGGTGTGTTTAAAGTTCCTAAATCATTCTAGAGGTCAGTTGCATGAAATCAATTTTTTTTTTAGTCGGACCCACTTTGGGGCCCAACTTGGCTCATGCTCGTACTTTGATTTTATTGGCAATTTTGTTTACTAAAAGATCATGCAAGGCTTCCTCCACATGTAGCTGTTGGTTAAGGCATTGGAAATCATATGCAAAATTCAATTGTGAAGTGTTGAATATTTCAATGAATGCAAGATAGCAGCTTGTCAGGCAAATTTGATGTGAAGTCAAATAAGGACTAGCAAAAAGAAAGGATAAGTTGATCTATAAGTCGGCTGGGAGGGAGAGATGTCAAGAGTCATCATTTGAAAGGACACAAATTGATTCACCAGCATATAAAAGAGACCCAAGGAAATCAATTCAACCATTTAGATTTCAAAATTGATTGTGATCTAAGGCAGAGCGAATTAATACCAGTAGACCAGCAACTTTCAAGGAGACATTCAATTAAATACAAATAGTTCACATTCCCCTTCTCTCATGTAGTTTTGGCAGAGGCTGAAACTTTATGCAAATTCCATTGGCCTAGTCTCCAATTCTCCAAGCTGTGTGTGGTTTGTAAAAGAGAGCAATAAAAATCAAAGTCAAATGCAATGCTCCGACAATAGCTCCTCCCTAACTTGCATTACCATTTCATCCTCCCAGCAGTCCACATGAGGATTAGAGAAGGGATTGCAGAAGACTCCAAATTGCATGTAGTGCATTGGAGGGCTATTTTGATTTTTTCAAAAACCATGCTAAATGCAAAGACCAGTCCATCCTCCTTTCTCACGTGGCATGCAATGCAATGTGGAATTCAGACCAAATACATTCAAAAACAACTTCCTCTCTGCATGGAAGCCAGTGGAGGGTAAAGAGACTTGAAACCATTTGGAATTTCAAACAGCACTTGGGCATTGATTTATCTAGAGAAAACGTTGGAAATGGATCTCATAAACTTTGATGAATGCACATTGCCAGGCATAAAATTTTGTGTGTTTTATGAAGAGAAATGAAAATTATAAGATAAATGCCAGAGTGCTTGCTGGACATGGCGTTGAAGTTACCAGCAGGAGCAATGTTGGAGTTTATAGGCTGTAGAGGACTCCAGTAAGTCTCACGTGGCATGTTCAGGGGGGGGGGGGGGGGTTTAAAGAGTTTTTTTTAAAACAAAAAGAAAATCCAAGCCAATGCAATTGGTATGCTTCTAGCAAACCTCACCTCTCACATGGTGTTTGAGAAGGAAATCAAGCAAATGTATTGCCCAATTTCTCTCTGTGTGACATGGAGAACACCACCAAAAATCATTGACACTGTAGCAGCAGCTTACTCCCTGCGTGGAAGCCAGTGGGGAGAGGGGAGAGCCAAATACAAAATGCAGTGCATGCGGTGTCTGGAGAATGTAGAAACATAAGGTAAGAGGCATATAATTTCAGCAAATAAACCTCAGCAAATGCTATGGCATGCATCCTTTTTCCCTCACAGTGTTGGGTGGGGCGTTGAGGTTTGAAAATCATCAAGCGAATGGCATGGAGTTTTTGGAAGAGGTTCCAAAGCTCACATGGGCCAAAGGGGGGGCATTTGCAGTTTGACATAAATAAATGCCAGTCAAAGCATCTTCCTTGCTGCGTGGAGATTCGAGAGGGGTTTTATTAATGCAAAACAAATAGCAGATGCAATTCGATACCACATCCTCCCTCTTTGCTAAAGTTTGGTGAATATCCCACAAAAATCGCCATTAAAGTTGCAAAGAAACTTCAAACATGTAGCTCCAGGCATAAGCCTTAATCCCACATGCATTGGGAAGTGATTCTTTTTTGTATTTAAATGTAAATCCTTACTAATGTAATATGTGTAAGCCATAAAAGCTTTTGACGGATAGTGCCTATGGGCGCCCAAGGTGGGCCCACATGCATGTATGGATCTCGAGTCAATGGAGGAGGTGATTGAGCAGCAACAAGGTGGACCCCACGTGACATGCTTCCCGAGGCAAACAGACAAATTTTGTAGAGAAAGGTCACCTTAACCAGTGAGCAGGTCCGAGATGGTCTGATGAAGCATGTGATTTTGCACGTCGAAGCTGCAAAATTGTGAAAAAGGTAAAGATCATGCAAGTTCTAGCCGATTGAATGGTCCGTGCGGTTTCGTAGGCCGAAGTTGCTCACCAGTTAAGCCCTGCAAAATGGCAAAATGTGAAATGGCAAAAATGGCCAAAATGCAGTGGGTTAAAGAACATGCATGTTAGATGTAGATCAACGGCTCGTGCTGCTTCGCCAAGGAAAGATGCATGCCGGATAAACCCTGCGAAATTGCGAAAGCCAAGTGGTGCACAAGTGGCAGGTCCAGTCAGCAGTCCAATAGGTAGGTCCCAGTGAGGTGGTGATGACGTGGCGTAGAGGTGGCTCCTAGGTGGATGACAAGCAAGCGGACACATGGCAGAGTGATGAGGTGTCATCCCAGGTGGCACCTAGTGGACCCCATCGACCAATCAGAAGTTGCCATGTGGCAACACGTCAAGCCAAAAAGGAGGCAAAAATCAAAATTAAAATCAATAAATTACATACTGCAAACTATATCAAATAATTCAAAAATTTAAATGATGTGCACATGTTGAGGATTAATTCACCCAGGGTCTCATATTTGGCCAAAATATGAAGTGTTATATATCGCCAGAAAACTCTCGAAATGAGGAATCTAGTCAAGTAGTTAATTCTGACAAATGTGGGATGTTTCAAAAGTAGATTCCATGAGAGTGAAATTCAGTTAGAGAGGAGATATTTGACAATTTCGGTTGTAGATTTGATTTGGTTCCCTCTCTTTCTTATTCCCAATTCTTCTCATTTTGTAAGGATTCTAGAAATTTGGAGAATGGCTCCATTTTTTCATGGCTTCCAATTCTGAGTATTCTTCAAGATTGTACAGAGCAAGGCTATCCTTTCAGTAATGGAGTTCAATTCTTTGCTATAGGTGTTCTTAGTTGCAGGTTCTTGTGTATGTAAGGCATGCACAAATTCACACATAAGTTGTCTCTGGATTTGTATTTTCATTAAATTCAAATCAAATCCTCAAGGAGGCTAAGATTTGTTATCTCAAGGAGATAATTGTGATTGTTTACAAGGATTCTTCAAGGAAGAATTTAAATTCTATAATAAATCATGAATAATGGAATATAATGTCTGGATTTGATATTTTCTATGAGTGAGCTGAGTAATGCATTTATGCAAGGCATTAAATGCATGAATATTTAATAATGAAGATGGATTTGCAGTATAAGCTTTCATTTATAGTTTGATGTGTGATTCTGTTGCCCTTGGATAAGGCACTGGTCTTACAACTTTGGGGATGTTTTTTTTCAGATCAAACAATTTAAAAGAAAATCTATTTCCCTTTATGTTTAGGGGTTAATGTTCTATCCTTTCAAAACTCTATTTCACCTATTATTTGTATAAGATCCAGCCCATCTGTACATGTTACCTAATTTGGTGAGCTTGTGGAATGGTTTGTCTGCTCATTGTTGATGCAGTCTTATGTTTGTGATTGTTGTACTCAATGCATCAAAAGGGTGTCCCCCCCTAGGTCTAGCAGAACCTGAAGTGTAGGAGGATCATTAGGATCCTATGTTATGTTGTCCAAGCCTTGAAGTGTTTCATTGATTGAGATTGGCTATCTCATAGATAGATTTGCAGGTGTTCTTGGGTTATCACTTTTGGTGAACAACAAAAATGGTGACTTTGCTGGGGAAATGAGAATGGAAATTGCCAAAATTCATCCAGTTAGTCTATCCATTGTGTATGCACAAATTATAAAATGATTTTATGATGAAGAGAATAGTTCTTGTTCTGGATCTGTAACATGATATGCTCTACATGTCATATATTGTATGAAGGAGTAACAATAAAAGTTATATTGCTTAGTTGTGAGCAAGTCCTTGCAGCTGTATGCAAATTTTTTCCCCAATTTCTTATTGGGTGGCAAATCTAGTCTCTGTACTGGTGCTTGAAGGAAGTTTGTATTCCAAGACTTTCACAAGATTAGTAGATAATCTTATGAATCATATTAAGGTGTAGATGGTTTAATTAGCAGATTCATAGATAAGTGCTTTCATCATAAAAACTTGAGAAGAAAAGTGCAGTAATAGCCTAGAAGAGTGTTGATTGCAGCAAGATTGAAAGAGAAACAGAGAATTAAATAAGTGTTGAGTGGCATTCTTCTGTTCAAAATATCCTCTATGCAAGAGGTGGCGACTCTGATGTAAAAGACAATGCTAAAGTGTGAAGTAAATCTCCAAATCTACAAGTCTTACAGTTGCAAATCTCCAGGTATTTTCAGAGGTTTCAAATGCAAAGATGTTTGTTCTAAATATTAGAATGTGTAATGTCATTTTCCCATTTAGTGAACAACACTAGTCTAGAGGGAAAGAGAGGATCTCAAAATTGATTTGCATATCTATGCTGCTAAAATATTCAGTGTATGTTATCTTTCGTAGTATGCAAATGTGAAAGAACTTTATGTCAAGCAATTTTAAGGAATAGATTTGAATAAGGATATGTGCTTGAGGTTTTTAATTCTAGATTGTATAATCATTTGTGGAAGTAGGAAAGAATGAGCAGTGAAGTTTTTCAACCTTGTGTATTTCCACATAGAGCCATGCCTAGTAAACCAGAACAACCATGTAATAGGAAAAGTTTTAGTATGAAGCACTATCCTACTCTAAACTTTGAAGGTATTTTGGGTTACCCAAATCCCATACCCACAGAAATCAGAAAGTATTTGCCTATATTCAGTGGGAAGAAATCAGAATTAGCATGCCAACATGTGAAAAGAGATTCAGATTTGATAGGAGAATTTGAAATTTGTCAGGAAGATGCAAGAGATTGGTTTTCTTTTTTGCCAGTGAATTCTATTACCTCATGGGAAGAATTGATTTCAGATTTCATGGATCAATTCGATGAGAAGGTGAGTGATTATGACTTGTTGAAAGAATTCACTTATATACAAATCAGGGAAGATGAATTGGTACCCACATTTAACATCAGATTTTCACAAGCATTGACTAAAATTTCTAGAAAGTATAAATTTGATAATATGGTATGTCTGGATATTTATATGAGTGCTTTTGGTAAGAAGATGGGTTTCCTATTAAGAAACAAAGAACCTAAGACTTTGTATGAAGCTTTTAACACAACTAGGAATATCGAAAATAATTTGAAATTTGGGATAGCCAAGAGATCTGTGTCTGATGTAGTTTATTATCAAAATGCCTTCAATGGTGAAATACCATGTAAAGCTCAACCAATCATTCCTTGTCTAGGTGCATCAAGCTTTGCAGTTCTGAAAAGTTTTGTTGATGCATGTGTTTTAGATTTAAATGAGAGTCAAGAACCTCTGCTGTTAATGCTGGTCTCCTCTCATAGTGATGATGGAATGATTAGTGTGCAATGTTGTGATAATGCTGATATGGAGATTGATATATACAAGGGATATGTACCATTTGATTTGTATGCCGGTTATGCTGACTATGTGACTGCAAGTTATCAAGTTGACGATGCATCTCCTAAGGTTAACAATAATGAAAATTATGGTAATGATGACCATCAATCTTTAAATGTTGCTGATGTATTTGATTTTCAAATACCAAATACCGAAGGATCACCAAATGTTGTTGATTATGTAAGTGAAGTTGTGCAATATGATGAAAATCAAATTTTGGTTAAGTCTGATAAATCTGAAAATGAAAATGTGAATGATGTTGATGATGTGTTCAGTGCAAGTATACCCAGTGATGAATGTGTTTCAGAATGAAGTGGTGTTGCTGATTATGAGGACAATGAGTTCTATTCCTAGCACCTTGAAAGTATGCAAATGAACAATGAAGAGCAATTTCAGAATGAGAATGATCTTGGCACAAGTGTTTCACTTCCTTTTGATCAGCAAATGAATGCCAGTTATGCAGCTGAAAGTGGTTATGAGAATTCTTATTATTCATCTTGTGAATATGATATAATAGAAGACCAAGTCATGTACCTTAGTTATGAATCTGAAAACGAAAGTGTTTTTGAAGGTAAGAATGTATGTGACAGTGCTGATAATGTTCTATTTTCAGATTTAAATGAACCCACACTTGAATGCTTTCAGAATTTCAAGTACCATGATGAGGATGTGAATGTTGATAATAAGCTTGAACTGGATTTGGAGTCCTTTGCTTTTGATACAAATATCCATGGTGCTGATTTCATTGATGAAAAGGATGAAGTTTCCCCTTGTGTGGAACAAATTTGTAATGCTGATAAAGTTCCGAACAACAGTAACATGGGTTGTAAGAATTTACTTCATGATGAAGACAAGAGGCATGGGTTATGTGATGACTTTTTCAGACCACAAATGGAAGTGTTTTAGGTAGATGTAAGCCTGAATGAGAAAGATTTAGCTGAGGATTTGCTTCAGCCGAAGGTATGCATTCTTTTCCATGAATGGGATGTTGAGAATGAGGAGGTTTTCAGTTTGATAAGCAAGGAGAGTATAGAGTGTGATCAACATAGGGAAGTATCACATCTAAACCAAAATGTCTATGTTCCTTGTTTGCATCAGTTGGTTAGTAGTGTCCCTCATTCTATTGATTTAAATGATAATGAGGTATGTGCTAATGAGTTTTACAATATTGAAAATGAATGTTTTACTTTTAAAGTTCAGCATGATGATGTCCTTGCAAATGGTAGAACTGATTGGGATAGTGAAGTGTATTGCAGCTTATGGGAAGGCCTCTATGGTGAATTGTCTCATGTCTTTACTTGTGTTGAAGTAGTGTGTGATGACAAAGTTCAGAATCAGACAAGAGGTAAGCACACTAGCTGTTATAGTGATGAGACAAAAGAGGTTGATTATAAGAATTATGCTCAGCTGTTATTGAAAAGTGTCTTTGTTTGGATCATGGTATCAAGTGATGAGAATCAGATTTTTGACAGAGGTAAATGCTAAAATTGATTGAGCATCTTATGGTCAGTTGTTAGTATGTTTGAATCTTGTACAGTCACTTTGCTTCAGTTGTGTGATTTTCAATAAAGTGCCCTGCTGTGTGGGTAGAATAAGGAAGCCCTTTTTTTGAAATGAGATAAGAAGACAAGAATTGAGAGAAGAATGATCCATTTTTTGGTGGTTTGCTTAACCATTGATTCCATGCTCTTGTGTTGATCTTGCAATCAACCATCCCCAATCAGAGCCACTGTTGGAACTATTTAAAATTGAGTCGAGTTTAGAGGCCCATTTCAAAATTTTGCTCTGCATGTCAGAAAAGTACCTAAGTGAGTCAGTTTGAAGGGCCTAGTTTGTGAGAGGTCAAAATGGAGCCGGTTGATTTTCAGAGGGTAAGGCTTGGGATTCATGTCCCACACCTTTCATTTGGCCTATTTAGTGATGTGCAACTTTCAGAATTCAATTTGGATAAGTTTATGAGGTACCCAGTTTCAGGGGTGAGCTGGAAGTGCATTTTAGGCACAAATGTAGATTTTATTGAGTAGCCTACTTTGAGCGATTCCATCTTTTGCCCTGTTGATTATCATGGATAAATTAAAAGTGGATTCAATTCTATGCATAAATTTGAGTTAGTCTACAAAATTTCAAGTCTTGACGAATCCATTTGCTCAGTTTTCATAGCCAAATCTGTTTGCAGTTTGTGTGTTTTGGCAAGTCCCTATTTCGACAGGCAGTCGAAGCCCTATTTTGCATAAGTGTAGAAGTTGCCTCAGTAAGTGTCATATCAGAATGTTTGTTCTAGGCTAATGTCACTATAAATGATGAGCTACGTTTCAAGTTTCAAGCCTTTATCAATCCGTTTGATCGGTTTTGAAAAGGATTCATTTAGCTATCATTTTCAGTTATCCGCACTTCCATTGTTATATCAGTTAATGTAGCCATTTTTGTGAGCGCGCCATTTGTATCTTGTTAGTGTGGTGATCAAAATGAGAATTCTAAGTTTTAATATGTACTTAAAGGTACCTGTGTTTCAAATTTGAGGGCTTACAGAGGTCATTTGATATTTTTGAGAAAGGCATCATGTGTTGCCAGGACATTGACTTCATCAAGTCCACAGTGTCAACAAAGCCAGTTTGCCATTTTCACCAATTAATATCTCTTCACTTGGGAGTTGTCTTGAGAAACCGTTTGGTAGAAGTCATCCTTGTATATCAAAGTACAAACCTGTCAGATGGCGAGCTCCAGAAAGGTGTTTTGACAAGTTTGAAAATTACGTCTTCGCGATTAAATGCGAAAATGTGGTGTAATTGCCTGATGTAAAATGTGGATTAATGATCTGAAAATGATGTTGATTGTTTCCAAAGGTGTGTTTAAAGTTACTAAATCATTCCAGAGGTCAGTTGCGTGAAATCAAAATTTTTTTTAGTCGGACACACTTTGGGGCCCGACCTGGCTCATGCTCGTACTTTGATTTTATTGGCAATTTTGTTTAGTAAAAGATCGTGCAAGACCTCCTCCACATGTGGTTGTTGGTTAAGGCATTGGAAATCATATGCAAAATTCAATTGTGAAGTGTTGAAGATTTCAATGAATGCAAGATAGCAGCTTGTCAGGCAAATTTGATGTGAAGTCAAATAAGGACTAGCAAAAAGAAAGGATAAGTTGATCTATAAGTCGGCTGGGAGGGAGAGATGTCAAGAGTCATCATTTGAAAGGACACAAATTGATTCACCAACATATAAAAGAGACCCAAGGAAATCAATTCAACCATTTAGATTTCAAAATTTATTGTAATCTAAGGCAGAGCGAATTAACACCAGCAGACCAGTGACTTTCAAGGAGAAATTCAATTAAATACAAATAGTTCACATTCCCCTTCTCTCATGCAGTTTTGGCAGAGGCTAAAACTTTATGCAAATTCCATTGGCCTAGTCTCCAATTCCCCTTGTTGTGTGTGGTTTGTAAAAGAGAGCAATAAAAATCAAAGTCAAATGCAATGCTCCATCAATAGCTCCTCCTTGACTTGCATTGCCATTTCATCCTCCCAGCAGTCCACATGAGGATTAGAGAAGGGATTGCAGAAGACTCCAATTTGCATGTAGTGCATTGGAGGGTTGTTCTGATGTTTTCAGAAACCATGCTAAATGCAAAGACCAGTCCATCCTCCTTTCTCACGTGGCATGCAATGCAATGTGGAATTTAGACCAAATACATTCAATAGCAACTTCCTCCCTACGTGGAAGCCAGTGGAGGGTAAAGAGACTTGAAACCATTTGGAATTTCAAACAGCACTTGGGCATCTATTTATTTGGAGAAAACGTTGGAAATGGTTCTCATAAACTTTGATGAATGCACATTGCTAGGCATAAAACTCTATGTGTTTTATGAAGAGGAATGGAAATTATAAGATAAATGCTAGAGTGCTTGCTGGACATGGCGTTGAAGTTACCAGTAGGAGCAACGTTGGAGTTTATAGGCTGCAAAGGACTCCAGTAAGTCTCACGTGGCATGTTCAGGGGGGGTTTTAAAGAGTTTTTTTTAAAACAAAAAGAAAATCCAAGCCAATGCAATTGGTATGCTTCCAACAAACCTCACCTCTCACTTGGTGTTTGAGAAGGAAATAAGGCAAATGTATCACCCAATTTCTCTCTGCGTGACATGGAGAACACCACCAAAAATCATTGACACTGCAAGAACAGCTTACTCCCTGCATGGAAGCTAGTGGGGAGAGGGGACAGCCAAATACAAAATGCAACCCATGCGGTGTCTGCAGAATGTAGAAACACAAGGTAAGAAGCATATAATTTTAGCAAATAAACCTCAGCAAATGCTATGGCATGCATCCTTTTTCCCTCACGGTGCTGGGTGGGGCATTGAGGTTTGAAAATCATCAAGTGAATGGCATGGAGTTCTTTGAAGAGCTTCCAAAGCTCACGTGGGCCAAAGGGGGGGCATTTGTAGTTTGACATAAACAAATGCCAGTCAAAGCATCTTCCTTGCTATGTGGAGATTCAAGAGGGGTTTTATTAATGCAATCCTTGTTATGTGGAGATTCAAGAGGGGTTTTATTAATGCAAAACAAACAGCAGATGCAAATCGATACCATATCCTCCCTCTTTACTGAAGTTTGGTGAATATCCCACAAAAATCACCATTAAAGTTGCAGAGAAACTTCAAACATGCAGCTCCAGGCATAAGCCTTAATCCCACATGCACTGGGAAGTGATTCTTTTTTGTATTTAAATGTAAATTTAGTTAGAGAGGAGATATTTGACAATTTCGGTTGCAGATTTGATTTGGTTCTCTCTCCTTCTTATTCCCAATTCTTCTCATTTTGTAAGGATTCCAGAAATTTGGACAATGGCTCCATTTTTTCATGGCTTTTAATTCTGAGTATTCTTCAAGATTGTACAGAGCAAGGCTATCCTTTCAGTAATGGAGTTCAATTTTTTGCTATAGGTGTTCTTAGTTGCAGGTTCTTGTGTATGTAAGGCATGCACAAATTCACACATAAGTTGTCTCTAGATTTGTATTTTCATTATATTCAAATCAGATCCTCAAGGAAGCTGAGATTTGTTATCTCAAGGAGGTAATTGTGATTGTTTGTAGGGATTCTTCAAGGAAGAATTTAAATTCTGTAATAAATCATGAATAATGGAATATAGTGTCTGGATTTGATATTTTCTGTGAGTGAGCTGAGTAATGCATTTATGCAAGGCATTAAATACATGAATATTTAATAATGAAGATGGATTTGTAGTATAAGCTTTCATTTATAGTTTGATGTGTGATTCTATTGCCCTTGGATAAGGCACTGGTCTTACAAGTTTGGGGATGCTTTTTTAGATCAAACAATTTAAAAGAAAATCTATTTCCCTTTATGTTTAGGGGTTAATGTTCTATACTTCCAAAACTCTATTTCACCTATTATTTGTATAAGATCCAGCCCATCTATATGTGTTACCTAATTTGGTGAGCTTGTGGAGTGGTTTGTCTTCTCATTGTTGATGCAGTCTTATGTTTGTGATTGTTGTATTCAATGCATCAAAAGGGTGTCCCCCCCTAGGTCTAGTAGAACCTGAAGTGTAGGAGGATCATTAGGATCCTATGTTATGTTGTCCAAGCCTTGAAGTGTTTCATTGATTGAGATTGGCTATCTCATAGATAGATTTGTAGTTGTTCTTGGGTTATCGTGTTTGGTGAACAACAAGCTACTCAATAAAATTTGCATTTGTGCCTAAAATGCACTTTTAGCTCACCCCTCAGAATGGGTACCTGGTAAACTTATCCAAACTAAATTTTGAAAGTTGCAACACACTACATAGGCCAAATGAAAGGTTTAGGAAACATTTCCTGAGCCTTACCCCTTGAAAAACAACTGGCTTCATTTTGCCCTCTCTCTAACTAGGCCATTCAGACTGACTCATTTGGAAATGCAAAGAAAAAATTTGAATTGGGCCTCAAAAGTTGACTCAATTTTAATGAGTCCCAATAGTGGCTCTGACTGGGGATGGTTTATTACAAGATCAACACAAGAATCTAGAATCTCTGGTAGAGCAGACCACCCAAAAACGGATCATTCTCTTCTCTTCTCAAAAACATGACTTCCTTACTTAACCCAAAGAGTAGGGCACTTTATTGAAAAACCACACAACTGAAAGAAAAGCAATTGTACAAGATATACAAACATGCTTACAACTGATTATAGGCTACCCCACTTTCCTTGGCATTTACCTATGTCAAAAATCTGATTCTCATCACCTGACACCATGATCCAAACAAAGGCACCTTCCAGTAACAACTGAGCATAATCATTATAATCAGCCTCTTTGGTCTCATTACTGTAATAGCTGGTGTGCATTCCTCTTATCTGATTCTGAACTTTGTAATCACACGCTATTTCAACACAAATAAAATCATGAGACAAATTACAATAGAGGCCTTCCCACAAGCTACCATACTTTTCACTATCTGAATCAATTCTATCTTTTGCAAGGACATCATCATGTTGAACTTCAAACATAAAGCATTGATTCTCAACATTGTAATTCTCATCAGCACATACCTTACTATCATTTAAATCAATAGAATGAGGTACACTACTAACCAACTGATGCAAACAAGGAACATAAACATTTTTGTTCAGATGTGATACTTCCCTACACTGATCACACTCTTTACCATCCTTGTTCATCAAGCTCAAAACCTCCGCATTCTCAAAATCTCATTCATGAAAAAGAATGCATACCTTTGGCTGAAGCAAATCCTCATCTAAGTTTTCTTCATTCAAACTTATATCCACCTAAAAACCTTCCATCTATGGTCTGGAGTAATCATCACACAACCCATGCCCCTTACCTTCATCATGAAGTAATTTTTTACAAGACATGCTACTGATGTTTGGAATTTCATCAGCATTATGGACTAGTTTATCATTTACAACATTTGGTTGATCATTTATTTTTTTATACAAAGGGTTAGAAACCAAATGAAAAATCCCTTTATGAACATTATGGCACTGAAGTGGTTGGTCCGTATCTATATCAACATTGAATAAAACGTTAGTAAAATTTCTAAAGATACCATCCGCCCTATCATCATAATCATCTTCATTAGACAAAGAAGAAACTGAAACTAGGCTGGAACAATCCTCAGTGTTCCATGTTTCACATCCATAAGATTTCATCCTATGACCATCATTTTGAAAATCAAGATAATCATACTTATCTTGCCACAACTAATCTTCTTTAGCAATAGAACACTTGTCATCAGCCAAAGAACAAAGATGAATATTGCTGCCATTGACTTCATTTGATGAGTTTTCAGCATGTTCACTAAAATTTTCTGTCATAAAACCATCTATTAGATCAGCATGTTGTTCATCAAGTGTACAAGCATTCAGTTCATAGTCCTTTTCTAAAGAATCCTCTTCACCATATTACAAAAGGTCTTCATTAACAACTTGAAGGCTCTCCAACATTTGAACCTTCTTGTCCACAACTTCAAGAGCTTTCCTAAGTTTTGCAATATTTTGAAATTGTATTACACTTTGTTGTTCCATGTGACATTCTTTAAAAAAAAATTCATCCATGTGTGCTATATTCTCATTGCAATCATGTGTACCATTG
Source organism: Cryptomeria japonica (assembly GCF_030272615.1). NCBI lineage: Eukaryota > Viridiplantae > Streptophyta > Pinopsida > Cupressales > Cupressaceae > Cryptomeria > Cryptomeria japonica. The sequence continues at coordinate 200,474,292 of NC_081408.1, read as the reverse complement.
AGATTTTCTTAATTAACTTTATGCATAACTTTCAAATTAGAAAGATCATCAACATGATTATAAGAAGTGAAATCTGAAAATACCTTTACTTCATCCCCAACACAATTGACATTATCAATATTTAAGTGAGGATCAACTATTGTTTGCACCAAACAACTCTGACTTTCATCATATTGCACATTTTCACTTGCACAAACAACAACACTTGGTAATCCCTCTGTATTTGGTATTTCAACATCAAATACATCAGCAACATGTAAAGATTGATTGTCATCACCATCATTGTTTTCATCATCACTAACCTTGGGAGATGCATGATTAACTTGATAATTTGCAATCACATAGTCAGCATAACTGACATACAAATCAAATGGTACATATCCCTTGTATATATCTACCTATGTATCAACATTTTCACAACACTTCCCACTGATCATTCCATCATTACTATGAGAGATAACCAATATTAACAATAGAGGTTCTTGACTCTCATTCAAATTTGAATCATATGCATCAACAGAACCTTTCGGAACTACAGAGCTTGATGCACCTAGACAAGGAATGACTTGCTCAGCTTCACATGGTATTTGACCATTGAAGGTACTTTGGCATGAAACAACAACAGACATGAATCTCTTCGATATCCCATACTTCAAGTTATTTTCCATATCCCTAGCCGTGTTAAATGCTTCATACAAAGTATTGGGTTCTTTGTTTCTCAATAAGAAACTCATCTTCTCATCAAATGCACTCATATAAACATCCAAACATACTTCATCATCAAGTTTATACTTTCTGGAAATTTTAGACAAAGCTTGTGAAAATCTGATATTAAATGTTGGTACCAATTCATCTTCCCTGATTTGTATATAAGTGAATTCTTTTAGCAAATCACAATCACTCATCTTTTCATCAAATTGGTCTATGAAATCTGAAACTAATTCTTCCCATGAGGAAATACAATCTGCCGGAAAAAAAGAGAACCAATCCCTTGCATCCTCTTTCAATTACTAGACAAATAACTTCATGCACACATCCTCTTGGCAAATTTCAAATTCTCCTCTCAAATCTAAAAATCTTTTCACATGTTGACATGTTGATTCTGATTTCTTCCCACTGAATATGGGCAAATATTTTCTAATTTTTGTGGGTATGGGATTTGGGTAACTCGGAATACCTTCAAAGTTTAGAGTAGCATAATACTTCATACTGAAACTCTTCCTATTACATGGTAGTGACATTTCACTAAGCATGGCCATATGTGGAAATAATTGGGACTAAAAAAGTTCACTACACATTTCTTCCTACTCCCACAAATAATTATGCAACCTTGTGTAGAATAATGAAACTCTCAAGCACATATCATCATACTAATCTATTCATAACATTGCTTGACACAAATCTTTCCCAAATTTGCATACTATAATAGAAGAACATAAACACTAGATATTTCAGCAGAATAGATATGCAAACTAATTTGAAAACCTCTCTTTCTCTCTTTACTAGTGTTGTTCACTTAATGGGAAAACTACATTACACATTCAAAATTTCAGAAGAGATATCTTGCATTTAAAACCTCTGAAAATACCTGGAGATTTGTAGCTGTAAGACTTGTAGATCTGAAGATTTACTTCACAATTCAGCACTGTCTTTTACCTCAGAGTCGCCACCTCTTGCATAGAGGACATTTTGAACAGTAGAATACCATTCAATCACAAATTTAAATTCTTTGTTTCTCTTTCAATCTTGCTACAATAAACACTCTTCCAGGCTATTTAACACTGGTATGAACCACAAAGTCGCCACCCAAATAAGGAATTGGGGAAAATTTTGCACACAGCTGCAAGAACTTCTTACAACTTTCAACAATGAATTTACTGTTACTCCTTCGTAATATATGACATGACATAACACATCATTCTACAGATCCAGAACAAGGAACATTCTCTAACATAAAATCAATTTCAAAACTCTGTGCATACACAATGGACAGACTGGCTGGATATGAAATTAGGCAATTCTTATTCAGCAAATCCCCAACAGAGTCCCCATTTTTGTTGTTCTCAAATTCTAATTGCTTTGTTTTCCCTACTCGAATCTTACATCTCTATTGCTTATGGAGAGAAACAACAGGAAACAGAATAGAAGACAACATATAACAAGTTTTATACAAAAACCTTCTACACTTCAAGCTTTCACCTATCTTAGGTGGGTTTACCCTTCGTGATTACTTTTCATAACTGTGATTGGAGATTTACAGAGAAGACAAATACCAACCCCAGCAAACCCTATCACTTTGAACATAAAAGAAAGGCTTATAATCATTTTCATTGTTCTCCAAGAAGCTTATGAAACCTAGCAAAACTATACAGTGCGTTATCCTAGGCTTCAGAGTCACCTAAGACTAAATAAGAATTCTAAATTGGAAATCCACATACATTTCATCATTCTAACTTCACTAAACTTATATATGCCTGACATACATAAATTTTTATCTTTATGCTAAACCCAGTTATTAGATTCAAGCAGAATTACTGATTACTATCAGAGAAATTCTAAGTATATTTAATCTCCCTCCTTGAGAGAGAAACCTAAAACATCTCCATGAATTTGCCTTGCAAATCATTCAATTAAATAACCCTGGATTATCTAACTGAACTAGTAAATCAATTATGCATACAAGAAGACAACTGGAATTTAGGATCAGAATGCCTTGATCTGTATATTTATATCCATCATCGAATCTGCATTAACTCATAATGATCTTTCAAAACTAGAAAGAAAAAACCCCCAAATATATTTTGCCAGAGCTTTTTTACAAAAATCTTGTGATCCTTACAAATGAGAAGAAATTGGGAATATGAAGAGGAGGAAAAAATTAGGTCTACAATAGAAATTGCCAGATGTCTCCTTTTCTAAATGAAAAGTATTCTATTCTCCTTCTCATGGAAACTGCTCTCGATATCTCCCACATTTATTGAAACTAACTCCATGATTGCATTCCTAATCTCAAGAGCTTTCCGATAATATATAATACTTCATATTTTGGCCAAAAATAAGCCTCTGAATGAATTAATCACTCATGTGTGCACAATCATTTAAATCTTTCAATTTTCTATATAGTCTCAACTATATATTTAATCTGATTTTAATTTTGATTTTTGGCTTTGATTTTGGCCTGATGCCCTACCATGTGGCGGTCTCTGATTGGTCGATGGGGTCCACTGGGTGCCATATGGGATGACACCTCATTACTCCACCACGTATCCACCACCAAACTACTTGCTGATCGCCACATCATCGCCATGTGTCCCCACTGGATAGGACCCGTGAGCTGGATCTCCACCTAGACCTGCCATGTCACCTTTCACCATTTCACAAAGGGTATCGAGTGAGAAACTTCGGCTTGCAAATCAACGCCAACCATCGGATCATCTCCAAGACGCATGGTCTTTAACTCCTCATTTTCGCTATGATTTTAGCCTAAGCTTTTCACCATTTCGCAACCCTTAACTGGCGAGCATCTTTGGCTTGTGAAATCGCACGCACTATTGGATTAGCTTGAACCTGTATGATCTTTACCCTGCTCAATTTTTGCGGACATTTTTTGCCATTTCGCCATTTCGCAGAGCGTAACCAGTGTGCATCTTTGGGTTGCAAAATCAAGCCAATTGTCAATCTGCTTGGGACCTATTCGCTGGTTAATCTACTCCATCTTTGCAAAATTTCGCCCACCTCAGGACCCATAACTACATGGGGTCCACCTATCGCCACTTGTCATCCTTCTCTATTGCCTCGGGAAGCATGCTCGTGCGTGTGGGGTCTACTTGGTTACCAATGAGCACCATCCATCAAAAGCCCTTAAGCTTTGACATATTAGGTGGGTAAGGTTTTACATATAAATATCAAAAAGTTCCCCTCCACAGTGAATGTGGGATAATATCATTTTGCCTGGGACTGTGTTCTTGAAGCTTTCTCTGTAACTTTTCATGGTGTTTTGCTGAAGTTTCTGTTAAATGCCTTGGCCCATTTCTATTCCATGGCACGACACAGGAGAATACTGGAAACTTACCTTCCAATATCATTTGTTTGAAGCTTTGAATATCCACGCTAAAGGAGAGGGTTTTACACTTGCCAAATGCATTTGTTTTAAACTTCATGTTGCCTCTTTCCAGCCACTGTGCAGGGGATAAGATGACAATTTTTACACATGCAAGTTGCATTTGCGTGAAAGATCACAATGCCCTTTTTCTATTTGCTGGAAGGAAGTTGGCAAGGTCACGTGAAGGAGGTTTTACACCAGGCAATGCATATTGCTTAAGAATTTATAATGCTCTTTCAGCATTTGTTGAATTTCAATGTTGCCTTCTAGACTGCCACGCAGGGAAAGATTTACTTTCTGCAAACTACATTTGTTTTGAAAATTTCTATCCCCCCTTTCATGCCACGCTGCCCATCTCAAGACACACAGGATGAAAGAATGCTAGCAAACATTGGATTTGGTCCACACCTACCAATGTCATTTGTTAAAAGCTTTTTGTGGACTCCCAATTCCATTCCATGCAGGGGAGAAGACTTGGCAGGGGCCTTGGAACCCTGGCGATACACCTGCCAATTGCTTTGGGTTAAAAAGTTCTAAGTGCTGAAGAACCACACAAAGGGAGGAGATGGGTTTACACCAGCCAATTGCATTTCTTTTGAAAGTTTTCTGCTATTAACTTCAACGCCATCTACCATATGGTTTACATTTCTCAATAAAAATGTGTGCCTCTGCAATTGCATAGGAATAACTACCAGCATACCTAGTAGCCAGAAGACTATGCATAATGTGCTTATTAAATAATGTAAATGAAATAGAGCATGAACATATACATTGTGCCTCTAAAAGGTAATAATTGTATTAGAATTTTAACCTAGAAATGTGACATGAGCTCTGTCCAACTTTTGGTTCTTTCCTTTGTCTATTAGATACATTTATGCATCTTCTACCAAATATTTATTCTCATTCACTCTAGACAGTACAGTGAAGGCAAGAGACTAGAGAGGAGAGAAAGGCAAATAGGTTTGCATACTTGTCATTCCTTATCCGACACGCCCATGAGCAGAATATCCTCCACACATCCTTTGGCTCACTTTTCGACCGAATCAAAATTGATTTCGTTGGGGTATTTACCTCCTCGTTATGAATGATGGGAGTTTTAAAATTTGAAAAGACTTCCTTTGCATCATATAATACACTCATCTTTCCCATGCTAATGTCTTTCAACGTGACAGTTCCATCCCAATCTCCATGTAGCTCATAAAGTACATCCTGAGATACTTCCATAGATTCTAGTGTTGGATCCCTTGAGACCAAAGAAGGATTTTCCTTTGTAAGATAAGTTTGCCTTCAATCCAGTTTGCTTGCATTGGATTTCTACATTACCAATCCATTCAATTACAGGTTACACCAAGCGAGCATACATCTTCTTTTCACTGTAGGATTTTATCCACTTGATGCTTAGATTCCTAGAAAAAACCCTTTGAAATATTCTAGTATAGTCACCAAGACTAGCAATCAAAAATCATGTTCCATATGGAATTACACTTCACTTACCAATGAACAACCATTTAAAAATTATGAAATTCTCTCAGTGAACCAAGTCGCCAGTAAAATCAATGCAAAGGCATGAGCCAGGTCGGGCCCCAAAGTGGGTCCAACTAAAAAAAAAATTGTTTTCATGCAACTAACCTTCAAAATGCTTCAGGAACCTTAAACACACTTCTGGAAATGATCGGCATCATTTTCGGATCATCAAACTGAATTTTGCAATTTTTCAGGCACTTATGCCACATTTTCACATTTAATCGCAAAGACGTATTTTTCAAGCTAATCAAAACTCCTTTCTGGATCTCGCCATCTAATAGGCGTGTACTCTGATATACAAGGATGAACTCTACCAAGTGGTTTTTCAAGAAAAATCCTGAGCAAAGAGATATTAATTGGTGAAAATGACCAAATGGCTTTGTCGACACTGGGGACCTGATCGAGTCAATGTTCTAGCAACACATGATGCCTTTCTTAAAAATATCAAATGACCTCCGTAGACCCTCAAATTTGAAACATAGGTACCTTGAAGTACATATAAAAACTTAGAATTATCAGTTCAACCAAAATCCTGACTGGGTGCAAATGGCACGCTCATGAAAATGGCTACATTAACTAATATAACACTGAAAGTATGAATCACTGAAAATGATGACTCAATGAACCCTTTTGAAAACCGATGAAACGGATTGGTAGGAGCCTGAAACTGGAAAGATAGCTTGTCATCTATACCAATAATAGCTTGGAATAAACATTCTATCATGACACTTACTGAGGCAACTTTTACACTTATGCGAAACAGGGCTCCGACTAGCAATCGAAACAGGGACTTGTCAAACCATACAAAGTGCAAACAGTTCGAGCTTTGAAAACTAAGCAAATGGATTCATAAGAACTTAAAATTTTACAAGATAACTCAAATTTATGCATAAAATTTAATCCATTTTGAAATTATTCATGATGATTAACAAGCGAAAATATGTAATCACTCAAATTAGGCTACTCAATAAAATTTGCATTTGTGCCTAAAATGCACTTTCAGCTCACTCCTCGGAATGGGTGCCTAGTAGACTTATCCAAACTAAATTTTCAAAGTTGCAACACACTAAATAGGCCAAATGAAAGGTGTAGGACACATTTCCCAAGCCTTACCCCTTGAAAAACAACTGGCTCGATTTTGCCCTCTCTCTAACTAGGCCATTCAAACTGACTCATTTGGAAATGGAATGCAAAAATTTGAATTGGGCCTCAAAACTTGACTCAATTTTAATGAGTCCCAACAGAAGGGTATGAGATCCCTTGCTGGAGCATGTATGAGATTTCCATGTAGCTAACACTTCTCACAAGTTTTAGAAAACTTTATAGCATCCTTCTCCATGTTTGGCTAGTAGTAGCCAACCCGTAGTACTTTTTGAGCTAAAGTAAGACCATTATAATGAGATCCACAAATGCCTTCATGGACTCCTGATAATGCACATTTAGACTCTTCAGTTTCTAGACACTTAAGAAATGTACCATCTAAACCTCACCTAAACAAATCATTAGTAGCAATGACATACCGTGAAGTGTTTTGGGTTAGGTTCCTTTTCTCATTATTGGTAAGATTTTCAGAGATAATCTGGTCATGCAAATAAGAATAAATGTGGTTGTAGCATGATGAGTCATGTCCAATAATAGAATAGACTAGCTGGGTCTCAGGAGAATCATAGGTCAGTTAATGTAACTCTTCCACTAGGAATTCAAAGCAAAAATTAGACTCTTGTAACTGTGGTATGGATGTCAAGGTAGCCATAGCATCTTCTACTCTGTTTTCTAATTTGGGAATCTACTGAAATGATACAAAAGTAAAATATTTATTGAGATCATCCACCATTCTCTTATAAGTCATCAATTTCTCATCTCGAGTCTGATATGTATCATTGATCTGATTGATGATTAGCTGAGAATCTCCGTAGATGTGTATTTCTAGAACCTTCCATTCGATAGCTAGCTTGATCCCATTTACCAAAGATTCATACTCTGTAATGTTGTTTATGCAAGGGAAAAGAATCTTATAAGCCTCTGAGATCGAATACTTTTGAAGAGTAATAAAAAGTATTCCAGCACCGGAACCATTTTGAGTGAAAGACCCATCAAAGAATATCTTCTAGGATTGTTGAGTAAGATGCATTATTGATTCATTTGGAAACTCTATATGCAATGGTTGAGTGTCTTCAAGTGGAGCTTCAACAAGTTGATCTGCAATCACATGTCCTTTGATGGCTTTGCATTCCACATATTCAATATCAAACTCTCTAAGAACCATGACCCATTTAGCGAATCTTCCTGTAAGTGTTGCTCTGTTGAGAAGATATTTGAGTGGATCAATCTTAGCTACTAGCTTGATGGAATATGCCAACATGTAGTGTCTCAATTTTTGTGATGCAAAGACCAATGCCAAGCATGCTTTTTCTATTATAGTGTAGTTCATCTCATAAGACACCAATGAAATTTTGATGTAATATATAGCTCTCTCTTTTTTATTTTCATCTTGTTGTGCCAGAAGTGCCCCCAATGATGAATCAATAGCTTATATGTATAAGATCAATGGTTTACCTTGAATTGGTGGCATCAATATTGGTGGATTGGATAGGTACTCTTTGATTTGCTGAAGGTGTTGTTCACATTCCTGATCCCAGTTATATATTACTCCTTTCCTCAATAATTTTGTGAAAGGTTGAGCTTTGTTTGCTAGCTGAGAAATAAAGTGTCTGATTGATTGGAGACATCCATGTAAACTTCTCATTTAACTAATTTTATTCGGAGGTGGAATTTCCATTATAGCTTGGTCCTTCTTAGGATCAACCTTGATTCCCTTCTTTGAAATGATGTAGCCAAGTAGTTTACCAGATGTCACTCTGAATGCACACTTTTTTGGATTTAGCCAAAGTTTGAATTTTTCCATTCTATCCAGTATAGGGCCTAGCTCTTGAATATGTGTAGATCTATTCATAGTCTTCACTAAAGTGTCATCAACATAGTCTTCCATATTCTTATGCATCATATCATGAAAGATAGTAGTTACCACTCTTTGGTAAGTTGCTCCTACATTCTTTAGCCTAAATGGAATGACATTCCAACAAAAGGTTCCCCATGTAGAGGTTAAAGATGTCTTTTCTTGATCCCCAGGAGCTATTTTGATCTAATTATAGCTGGAGAATCCATCCATTAGTGAGTACATCTCATACCCAATAGTCATATTGACTATCATATCAATGTTTGGCAGTGGAAAGTCGTCCTTCAGACAAGCTTTGTTGAGATCTCTAAAGTCTATGCAAACCCTAATAGATTTGACAGTCTTTGACATAGGTACTATGTTTGAAATCCATTCCACATAGTCTATAGCTCTGATAAATCCCGATTTTAGCAATTTTTCTAGCTTATCCTTGACTAGAAGTGTCACGTGAGGGTGCATCTTATGGATTTTTTGCTTGACTGGTTTAACTCTTGGTGTGATAAAATGATGGTGTGTGATAAAATCAGGATCCAGGCCTGGCATATCAGAGTACGTCCATGCAAAATTGATCTTCTTTTCTGAAAAGAGATGAGTGAAATCTTTCAATTCTTTTGCTAATAGTGATTGAGATAAGTGAATGATGTGTGGTGTCTCTTGACTCCCAATGTTCATTGGCTGAGTTGGCTTAATCAATATAGGAGACCATTCATGGAAGTGACTTGATAGTCTATCAAGTATCTCACCTTCAAGTGCCTCAGAGAGGTTTTCACCCTTAGGTACATCCTTTATTATCTCTTTTTTAGATTCTAACACCGCCACAATGTGGTTTTGGCCATTAGATCTTTTATTTTTATTTTTCTGATTTTTGTGACTAAGATACTTGATGTCTATTTCAGTCATGTCTTCACTTTGTTCATTAGTGGAAGAGTACATGGGTTCAATTGTGTTGAGGTAATAGGCTAGCGTATAGTCATTGTAAAAAGTAGGTACATTCATGTGTTGGTCTTGTAGACTACAGTCAATTAATTCAAGATGTACCATTGATAGAGTGTGGACAGGTTTGAGGGAGTTCATGGTATTGTCATCACAACTATGAATTGAAAGGTCGAGTTCTAGAAGACTACCTTGCATAAATATCTTGAGACCAAGAAGAGTCAAAACATAATTATTAAAGTTCATGTTAATATTTAGTTGACCTAATCCAATAGACCTACTTGTGGCATCATTCTCTATACCAGACTAGACTTCATATCATAATTCAATAGTAACAAGATCAATAGACAGATTCTCATCATTTACATTAGATGATCCAAAGTTTGATGTTGAGTAAACATTGTCATAAAAAAGACTATTGTCAAAGTCATCAGAGTTGTTAGATGAAGTTTCTGAGTCTTCTTCAAGTGATTGAGTGAATGTATGTATGGTATCAACACCAACATCTTTAATGCTACAAGTTCCTTCAATATTTGGCTCATTTATCATTTATATCTGACATACCTGTTGACATAGCCTTGATGGTTCTGTGAGTCCCTATCATCTACTCCATTCAAATTCCTCTAGACTAATGATTGGTTTTGCTTATGTAGCTTCCAATTCTTCTTGTGTAGTCCCATACCTAATTTGTTCTATCTTATTAAAGGAGTATATAATAGATGAACTTTTTTTTGGTATTCTTCCTTCTTTCAGCCCTTGTTCATAGTATTCGTATCTTTTTAGTCTAATTTCCTATATCTCCTTTTCTAGCTTTAAGAGCATCAACTCTTGAGTGTCATCTGTGATATCACTGAACTCTTTTGGAGTTTCTAAAATGGATTTATTGAAGAGGTGGTTTGGACCCCATTCATACTCATTTGAGTCAGTCTCTGAATCTTCTAATTGTTGCCTACCAGTGTATGTGATTGGAACTTTTAGGGGTGCAAACAGTTCTCTGATTCTTTCTACTTCATCTCTCATATCTTCTAGAACTTCAACTCCTTGTATTGTTGTAGATGACACCATTGGAACTTGAGTACTGACTGTTTCTTCTCTCTTGATTGCTAGTTCCTCTTTTTCTTTTCTACACTCTTCTTGAGTTTGTTGAGTGTCAACTTCCTATGATGTTAAAGGCGATATCCTTTTCTTCCACTTAGACTTAGAAGCATGTTTTTGGTTTGATGTCTTTTCTGGATTATATCCCATTCTAGCCTTATCATTTATGGACTTTGTTTGCAGCTAAATTGGTTCAATGATACCCTCTTGACGTTTTCCTAGGGGACCTGTACCTGAATATCCCATGTGTTGGATCATTTTGTAGCCGAGACCATATTGGATTGGAAAAATCTCATAATGTCGTACTTTCTTGTTTTGATTATCTTCCTTAAAAATCCATTTAACAACATCTTCTTCTATTTCATCTGCCAAAGAAGTAGAAGACTTTACGAAAACACCATCATATATGATATTCAAAGTTGAAGTTTGTGTTTTCATAGCCTCTGATGGTTTGCCCAACTATTTTGGTGATGGAGGGAGAGAGACTAATGAAAGTACTAGTTCTATCTTGTAACCATCCATGTCGGTATTTGTAATCTTCAATTTATTTTTTAAGTCCTCCATCAAAGCTTCTGGACTTTCATTTGTAGAGGCTTCCCTATTATGAGGCACAAATGTATCAACACCTTTTGTTAATGCATTATAGGGGAGATTTGTATCAGTTGGAATACTGACTTCAACTCTATTATAAGGAAATTTTAAGCATTGATGGTATGTGGATGGAACTGCCTTCATTTCACGAACCCATGACCTGCCCAGTAAGATATTGCATGACAAAGGAAGATCAAGTACCTGGAAAATGACATATCTTTCGATAGGTCCCACCCTGATTGGTAATGATACTAGACCCTTACAGGTCCTTTCTTCTTCATCATAGGCCTTAATTGTTATTTTCTTGGTTGGATCAATGACATTTTCAAAAAATCCTAGTTGTGTAAGAAGATTGTAAGTACAAATATTCAACCCTGTGCCTCCATCTATCAAAACATGTTTAATTCTATGTTTACGGATCATGGCTTCAATATGCAATGGCTAGTTATGTGGATGATTTAGTGATTTTCCATCTTCTTCAAAGAAGGTCAGATGGTGAGGTGAATTCAGATGACCCACCATAGATTGAAACCGATCAATATCTAAATCTTTTGGAACATTAGTGATGAGCAAGGTATTGTCCAAGATCTCTTTGTGAGAAGAAGAGTTTTTTAGTAATTCAAAGATGGAAATTTGAGCATTTGTCCTTTTCAACTGTTCAACAATGCTATATCTAGAGGATGATGATGAAGTTAGCTGTTTAAATTTATCAAATGTTGATTATTTTTGTTTGTTTGACAAGGTTGGTAGGTTTGATGTTGTTTGAGAAGGAGTTGAAGAACTAGCTCCTCAGAGAGTGACTTTCTTTTAAGAACAGGTCATAGCATTTGCATGTCGTGATTCATTTTGTTTTTCTTTGATTATAATCACATTGCAATATTTAGGTTGGGAATACTCAATCATGTTGATGATGTTGTCATTGTTGGTAAAAGTGTAATTTACTTTGGTATCTCCTTTTGTCTTTGAGGAATCACCTTGTTCATAAACAGGTAAAGGGTCCTTAAATGCTTTGTGATCAACATTTGTCGGGTGATTCCTAACAACAATTTTACCAGCATCTATGAGATCTTGAATCTCATGCTTGAGCTTCATGCAGTTGTTTGTGTTATGACCTTTAACTTGATGATAATTGCAGTATTCATTTTCTCTCCATCATTTTGGTTTGACTTCTGGATCATATGGCTTAGAATTATCTGGTAACGTTATCAAATCATTTGCCAATAAATTTTTGAAATAGGATTCATATGATTCTTCCAGAAGAGTGAATTTGCATCTAGGTTTTGAAGGCCAAGGTTTCTCTTTTAACCACTCTTTTACTTTCTTCAAAGGATTTTCTACTGCGGTTTTAGCTGCTATGAGTGCTTGCGTACCACTAGCCAAGTTAAATATTGTGGGCTTTGAGTTGGTTTTTGTAATGCCCTAAAAATGGTCATCTAAACCATGAGCCCCTAATCTTGACATCATCACCAAGGTCCTAACCAAAGGCAATTAAATAAATCTTGAGCACACAATTAATTTCTAAAATCATCAAATGTCACATGGAAAAATCAATAACCAATATTAATTAAAAATTTATTTAATTAATTGATCATTCCAAGTAAATCATTTTTTAAACAGTTATCCTATTTATTTTATTGAATATCCTAACATATTTAATTAAATAAATCAATTTACCATTAAATCATCAAAAAGAGGAATTAAATTGAAAAAAAAGAACTAAAATTGAGAAAAGAAATCAATTTGAGATAATCTTGAAAAAAAAATTAAAAATTGATAAATAATCTCAAAGAAAGCAATTAAAACAATTAAATCTCAAAATTGAATGAAATAGAGAATAAATCAGTTTTTCCTGATTTTATCTTAATTTTAGTTCAATTTCCTTTAAAACTGAGAAAAGCATCCAATCACATTAATTCACCTGGATTGTGCTTCCTCTTGGAAAATCTTGACTTCTCATCATCATTTGATCTTAGTCATTGGTTTCTTTCTAAATTTTCTATAAATTCAGGCTCTCATCTCTCATTCAAGGATCCTAGAGAATATATTGTTGTTATGTTGTTTTTTCTCTAGTTTCATTGAGAATTGTCATTGAGATATTTCATATTTCTTAAATCATTTAACTTAAATATTCATATATTTCTTAAATCATGTTAGACTAATCTTGCATATCCAGTTTAAATCTTGCATCCATCTAGCTTAAATCCATGCTCATATAGATAAAAAATCCTTCATTTAGGTGTTGTCTAGTCATTGGATAGCTTAGCAATATGAGAGCAATCTAAACTCATCTGGTTTGACAATAGGTGTCAGTTGATCTTCTTTTAATGCAACAAATGCCCATCCACTATCTGCTGGATCTTCATCAGAGTCATCTGTAAACCCTTCATCTGCATAGTAACATGACTTATCTCTGTTTTCTTAAATTTGTATCTCTGATAGTCGGGGTTAGGTTTATATGTTCTTTTTACTTCCTCTCTTAGTCTTGAATGTCTATCAAGACACCTAGATGCCACATGACCAACTTTATTGCAATTAAAATATTTGAAAGGTGCTTTATCTTCATACTTACTTCCTACTGGACCTTTAGGCATCTTCATTGCAAATAGTGCTTCAAGTTCTTCATTTTCTCTCTTGATATCTTCAAGTTATTTTGCATAAAGTACTTTTCAATCAGATTTGTCAGATGATGATGATGATGATGATGATGATGATGATGATGATGATGATGATGATGATGATGATGATGATGATGATGATGATGACGATGATGATAATGATGATTCTTTGAAGGCTATATCAGTCTTGATTGTAGCAACAAGACCAAATTATTCAAGCTCGAATACTGAAAGTTTCCCAACCAAAGTATCTCTAGATACTGATGTATTAGGCATTTTTCTCAACTCATTAATATTTGTCACTTTCATTTTGTAAGCTAGTGACAAATCTCTTAAAACTTTAGAAACAATTTCATCTTCACTTAAAGATCCTCCACAACATTGTATTCCTAAAACAATTTCATTAACTCTTTCCATAAATGCAGAAATTCTTTCATCCTCTTCCATTTTTTAATTTTCATACCTAACCCGGTAACATTCCAATTTTATAATTTTGACAGTGGAATCTCCTTCATTCAATATTTCTATTTTATGCCAAATAGCTTTTGCAATAGATCTGTCTGATAATCCCATGATTTATTGATCTGATAATGCACTTAGAAGTGCTTCTCTTGCTTTGTAATCACTCTCCAAGTCTTTAGCCAAGGTCAGCAGATTAGGTTTATTTTGATTAGGAGCAACATACCCATTCTTTGTAACATCCCATATATCTCTTCCAATGTAATTCAAATGTGTTTCCATTCTGATCTTCCATATACCATAGTTAGTTCCATCAACTTTGGAACTATCCTTCCTGAAGATATTTGCTGCCATAGGATCTCATCAAGCTATTTGGCTTTACAAAAAGAGGACTAGGCTCTAATAACAATTGTTAGGAACTGGGAAGGAGAACTGAGAGGGGGGTGAATCAGTTGTCAATAAATTATAACCCAAAACCAATTATTTCAACTTAAAACTCAGTGTCGGTAAAATAGATTAATGGTTATAGCAATACCGGTACAACTTAATGCATGAAACAAAAAGAAAAACACATCCACAACACATGACACAAAGGTTTTGACATGGAAACCTTGTAAGGGGAAAAACCATGGTGGGAAACCTTACCCACAATTAGATGATACTACTGTAGATAGTAAGTGAATACAATAATGGGTTCTGCACATGCAGAAAGGCCAATCACCTAGAGCTCACTGCTCAATCACAAACTAGGAGTCACACTGACTACAATTGGATGGTTAAATCCAATAACAATGTACTACTTTAGTATAGCATCTACAATGCTAGATTTAGTACCGGTTTAAGCTCTGACCATGATTGCTAAATACCTTCATAACCTTTCCTTCAACCTTCAGATAATATCTATGTTATTTGCACAAGGATCTGCTTATTTTTTCTCTTCACAATGATCTCAACATGTACACATATTTTCCAAATAGGATCTTATAATTATTTATACAAAACCTAAGACCTCATGATTAGGTCAGCTCCCTAAAGATATTACATTTACAAAATAAATCTTGATGCAATACAATATGTTGGCCTCAATACATTTACACATTATCCAATCAATAAACCATTTCCAAAACGTGTCGTGTTGATCTGGAATATGATATCTTGTACCGGTCCATAACCTAGATATATCTACCGGTTAAGGAAAATATGTGAACCCAATCAAACCAGTAAGTAAAACATCAAATGAAAACATCCAATCCATGTCTTTGACATAATCAAATGATCTCTAGATGATAACAAGTCATCATCAACTTCCTAAGCTACAAGTGAAATATACGAGCTACCAATGAAACATATAAGTTGTCGGTGAAACATATACCGGTGACTGTGCATAAGACAATATCCATACTGGGACCACAATGTGTCAGTTAAACAACAAACCAATATAACCAAAGTGCCAAATCAATAATGTAGACCTCCAGAAAGATAAGTGTTGACATCAATGACAAAACCAATGCAACACATGACGAAGTCATCCATAATACCAATACAAGTGTCCTTAATACTAGTGTCTTATACAATGGTCTCATTAATAACCAGTATCTCAATATGTGTCTGTATATTTTTTATAACTGGTGGCTCAATTTCTACTATCTTGATGTTCTTCAAAACTATCAGTGGAGTACCCATAATTCCTTTACCTTTCCTTTCAATCGGTGTATCTACAATCTCAATTTTTGTCTTCGGTGAAGTGAAGAATCTTCTATGCTCTCCCAAAAATTTGATCCAAGCCTTTTGTGTCTCCTTTATCACTTCATTCCTTCTCCCTAACATGCGGCTAGTTATTTTGTGTTTGTTGTTAAAGACCTTTCTATTAGTAGCCTCTATTGTTTTCTCCATCTCATCTAGAGCTATGGTAACACAGATAGCTACAAGTTCCTGGATCTTAATGTGTTTGTCTTCTTGCATTGCAGATAACCTTCTAGCATCTAACATGTTGTATAACTCTACCGATATTTGATTTTCTATTTCAATTAATAATTTTTTTATAGATATTTAAATATAGAAGCACTACTTCCTCTACCTCTCTTTGTTCATCAACTTCTAATGTATCATAGTAAGACTTAACATTTTTCAGTATTCCATCCTTACTGATTTCATCAATAATTTCAGCACAAGTCTTAGGCAGAATAATTGTTACATTACTAGTCTCAAGTGCCAAGTCAATGTCACTTATCTTCCTCCTCCTAGTAGTACCAGATGTAGCTGATGGTGTCGCCTTAGGTGCCTGCTTCTATTTTGGTGATTTGATGGTAACCTTCCTAACCGGCTGCTTCTTTGCTTCCAACTTAGGTTCCCCACAACTCTTTTGAAAGATAACAGTGTATTATCTTCAGATTCAGATTTTGCAGTCACAGGGTCAATGTGAACTACCGGATCCTTCATCTTTCTCCTTTTCTCTAGGAAATCATCAATAAGAGCCTTAATGTCTGTAGAAACTTCATGTACAAACTTGCTTGCCTTTCCTTCTTTTTTTTCCCTCTTCTTTCAGTTGAACTCACTTTCAACCTCAAGAGTCTTTTGTTGTGTAATTCTACAAATTTTTTCTACTTCATCTATATTTGCATCAAGTAGAACTTTTGCATATGCATCAAGAATTAATACATCAAACTCATAGCCCATTTCAACTATCCAAATCTTCTAGGGCTTGATCACCTCCATGAGGGTCTCATCTTTCTTGAACATGAAACATATGTTGGTAGAGAATTTCTCTACTATATGCTTAGGTACTCTTATTCTAGATCTCATAGATTAATGAAAAGCTTTGAAGTAACCCCATAATTTATTATCTCTAAGACTTCCCAATGCAGCAATGTATTATTACCTAAGCTATCTTCCTACCAAGATGTCAAAATCTCATTGCTTCCTTTTAGAATCGGGAGTATCATTCTAAAATTATAATATTAAACATACCAACAAATTTCCATACTGGAAGGTGCCTTTATCACCTTTAATCTTCCCTAAATTGATCAATAACTCCTCAAGCATCTTGTGACAAAGATATAACTTGATATTTTCTCTCATCATCCTATATGTGGCCAAAATACATGAACTAGAAACTAAATTTGGTTGATTAGACTGAGTTACCTTGTAGCCCATGATCATGCTACCAAAATTAATGTCGATGTCAGTGATGGTGCTCACCTTCATTGATCTCTTGTTTGATGTGACCCCAATGATCTTCCTTACAAAGTCATTTGATACTTTCTTGTCTAGATGGTTTCCTATCACTGACAAACCTATAATTGTTCAAATGGCTTCTTTAGTGATTTTGTAGGGTCGTTCCATCCGTATGAATTCCCCATGTACTCTTCTCAGTACACATCTTAATATCTCATCCTCAAACTTTAGAATATCTAGAATATGAGTGAACTCTAGATCTTTGATGTGTTGATATGTTGGTTTGATCTTACTAGATTCTCCCATGAGTTCATTCATATACATCCCCTTGATCTTTGAAGTGCCTAAGTCCTCTATATGATAATTAATATAGGCCCTAACATCTTCTACATATATCACTCCCTCTGAAACATGAGAAAATGATCCAACCAAATCTTCCTTGGTAGCCACATGTGGATACCATTTGAAAATTGGCCTGGGGTGATCCTTAACCTCTATTACAGTTGGATTTGCAATGAAAATAGGAGAAGAAGATGATCCTGATTCCATGATTCAAAAAAATACCTTTAGAATGCTTCCAATGAAAACCTCTAATAAATCCTTCTAGATGTCAGCATGATCACTAAAGAAGAAATTTGATCACCTCTGAATAGCTTTTAGTTGCACTAAGTTGCTCTGAATTTCTCTAAAATCTCTTTGAATGCTGGGTGATTAACAATGAAGTGTAATTGACCTTTTATCCATCTAAAAAACCCTAATATCTTGTTGACATAAATGACTACTGGTGAATGATACTGGATCTCGCTCTGAACATATCAATGCCAGATAATCCTCTCTGATATCTAGAACATCTTCTAGAATCTATTCTAGGGGCATATGCATTATCTTCCATGAAATTTTCCTACCCCTAAGGCGTTTGCCTTAGTTACCAGTTGAGCTCACTACTGGTGCAGGAGAAGTCCCTTTTTCCAAATAGATAACTGGGATATTCCCATATGATGATTGCTCTTCAGTCTTCCTAACCCATCTCTAAGTGTGATCATGCTAGGTTTTAGTAACCTTCTCTTTGCCTTTATCATTTGATCCTCCATTGCCTACCTATGAATTTATGCTTCTGCAGAACTTAGCAATATGTCCAATTTCATTTCATGCATAACATGTAACATTGTTCTTTTGAATTGCTTTGCTAAAACTAGTGAAATTGCTTGACCTACATTGATTGGCCATATGTCCAAATTTTCCACAAGTATAGCATTTTACATTCATTCTGCAATGTTTTGTCTTATGACCAAACTTATTACATTTAGAACATTTACCGGGAGTAGAATCAAGGTTCTAATTTGTTTTGTTTCTACATTGCCTAGCCATGTGTCCAAATTTATTACAAACAAAACATCTACCATTGAATTTATAAGAATTGAATTTTCTTACTAGTGTCTTATGGTTTTGACCATCATTAGCAGTACCAGAACTCTGTCCTTTCTCAAATCCAAGTCTACTAGAATCTCCAATCAGCCTATGTCTCTTCAATAAGTCATCAAGCTGAGCTGAGCTCATTTTGAATTTTTCTTTGTACTCACTAGAAACAGTTAAGTCTTCTCTTAGTATCATCATTTGTCTCTCAAGCTCTTGTTTATTGCTCTAGGATTACACCAAATCAGACCTTAACATCTCATTTTCATGAGTCACCCTACCACATTCTTCAAATTTTTTCTATAGGGATACGACAAGACTTTCTTCCTTTTTATTTCTATCCTCAATCTCCTTAGACATCCTAATAGTCATAGTTTGTATTTCATACTTCATAACCATGTTCTCTTTACTCAATTTCTGACATTGTTCCTTTAGTGCATTTTCATCATCTTGATTTTGCAAAAGTTCCTTCCTCCTAGCTTGAACATATGAAAGTCTCTCTTCTAGGACAAGAACGAATTCCTTAGCGGAATTCAACTCATCTTGAGCTTTAAATTATTCAATCTTTCAGAATCATAATCTTCAAGTGCCATCTCAAGCTGCTTCTCCAAAGCCATATTCAATGATTTCAGTTTTAGGATCTTCCTCAAGCTGTTAAACTTCCTTCGAGGCACAAGACTCTCATACCAAATGTTGGAAACCAATAACACTGAGAGGGGGTGAATCAATGTTATATTAGAATAGAAGATTTTAATCCCAACAAAACATTCATACACCAACCAGTATATTGGTATAAACAAAATTGAAAGAAGTCATGCAATCAATAAGCCAAACACATAAATGAGAAACATAACACACAAATTTATATATGGAATACCTCAAAGAGGAAAAACCATGCTCGGATTTGTGACCCACAATATCAATTCATGGGCCATATGAAGAGATATTACAATATATGATGGGGCATGCACTTGTAGGAAGGCTTATAGCCTAGAGCATACTGCTAATCATAATGGGAGCCTCATTGAATACATAACAATCAAGACAACAATTTGGGTTAAAACCCTAAACCTCAATACCAAAATAACCCTTATAATGAATTCCTCAAATACATAGTCTCTCTGAATGATTTCACATCATATTACATTTTCATGTCTATAATCATATCCTCATGTGTCACAAAATGATCTATCAAACTGACCTATATACCCTATATAATTTACATGCCTTATGTCAACTTACGAAGATATATACAATATCATATTTATATGTCGACTAGATAACATAAATGAATAAGAATTAAAACAATTTGATTATGCTAGATCCAAGATGTGTTGACCTTCGATACCAATGAACTTTTCTATACCATGTCGGTCTGCATTGTCGGTAACCAAAGAAATCTTCTACCCTACTGATACTAGTGTCGGTGCTGGCTTAAAGTCTGTGAAGTGCCTACCAGTACATCATATGAAGCTGGCACCCAAAATCTTATTACCATCAATGATAACATAATGAAACCAACCAATAGAGTGTCAATTGCCAACACAACCAATATACAATAAGATGCAAAATATGTACAAGTGAAGGGCTCTCATCTGATGGAGATGTGCATAATGATTCACTATGAGCATATGCCTTAGATTGGTGACTGATCAATATGATCCACTAACAGATGAGTAAAGTGCAGGTATGCAAGTAAACTAGAAGTGTTAGAAAGCCCATAAGCAAGCTAGACTAGTAGTGTAAAGAGTACCGATTGAGTGATTAGTTGGTGACAGACTCTAAACCAACATAGTGAACTTATCTGAGCTAGATTTAGACAAAGGATGCCATGTAGGAACAAAGTGTCTAACATACAATAGTCGGTGAAGTGTGTTTTAATGAGGCAGTTGAAGAGTCAGTCGATATTAAATGAAGACTGTAAAAATCATGAGTGAGTTGAAGAAGTTTGTGGCTCGACGAAGATCAATGGATGACTCATGTATGCTGATCAATGCATGATATGTGATCTCCTTGTCGACTTGGAGAAGAAAACTACTGGAACATTAATGGTGATTTATACAAAGTAGAGTCATGCTTGTCAAAAATAGAAAACATGTACAGATAGAAGGAGATATGGAAGTGCAGTGTTGCCTTCTTGCAGGAGATTGATCTCAAATGATAGACTTGATGAGATCCAATCCGATTCAAGTCAGTGAATAAAACCCTAAGTGTCCCAAAGTTTGAATCAATGTTTTCGAGGGAAAGTAAATAAATAAATATGCAGATCAAATATCAAAAACATGATGCCAGTTGTGAGAAGGGTGTGTGCTTGAGTGAACATAGTTTAGATCAAACTGAGAAGAGTACTATAACTAAGTATCTGAAGAAGAACCATAGAAAAGGTGTAACCGGTAATGAAGTAGTCACTAGTGAGGAGGGACCTCAAGGAGATCAATCTAGATCAGTCAGCAAGAGTAAACACAATGGAAACACATAGATATGATGGAGGCAATGCAAAATAGATATTTTTATTGCATGAAATTTGATTACATACAAACAGTAACAACCGGGTTTCAATATACCGAGACATAGGCCTAGTAGAATAGGTCACAACTAGGACCTTGAATCGAAAGATCTATCTTCTAGGCACTGTCTATATATCTAATACTCTAATTGATTCTAATTGATTTTCAATTGATTACATTCCAAAGAATTATTACAAATATATATCGATCCAAAGGATTGAGTCAACCCAAAAGCGATAAAAAATTGAAGAACAAGACCTAATGTACAAAATGAACAAGGTTGACTTCCGCCAAGAGATTCCTCTAGAAAATCCAAAGGATCAAATGTAGAAGTTTGGCCACACACCAAGAAACATTGAGATCAATGTCCAAGGCTCTACAAGCTTCGTAATGGGTTCTGATAGATCACTAGAATAGGTCTCAGGCAATGGGTAACAAAAGAACAACCAATAACAAGAAACAGTCAAGGAAACCAGTAGTGATATCTTTCTGAAAAGTGATCTAGATGAGATATAGTTTGGAAGCAAGAAATATGATCAAATATTCAAGTAGAATCCAACTCCACAAGATCTGATGAGCCAAAATCGAGACACAGAGAAAGGAAAAATGAAACTGCAAACAAAAAAAAAAGCATAAAATAAAATTTTTTTGGTTGATGCAAGATTGCTATTAACTGGGGATGCTCATGCATTAGACATCTGGGGTTAATGAAAAAGTGAGCCTCTCACTTTCCTGGGGAGGGAAATCATGGTGGTGTACCTCTTCCTAATAAATCCAAGATGAATCTTCAACTAGTCTTCTCTTCCACTTCACAAGATATTCTTTGTACTGACTATTCCAGGTGCTATGCCCAATCCTATTATCCAAAATCTCTTCAATCCGATCTGGTTCTTTCTGGGGCAATTGTTTCTCCAAGTTTGCAACACTGTCCTCACTGAATTCTAGTTCATGGTACTCATAAAGATCTGCAATGTTGAATATAGTTAAAATACTTAGACTATCTGGTAGCCCTACTTCATATGCATTTCCAGAACTGAACTTCTTCAAAATCTTACAGGCTCCAAACTTCTTCATCTCTAACTTATCATAAGTTCCAACTGGGAATCTCTCTTTTCTCAAGTATACCATCACTGTTAGATAGTTCAAATAACCGAAAGATAACCGAGAGGGGAGGGGGGTGAATCACTTGTCTCAGATTACAAGAACCATTAGCAATTTAAACTTTACTACCGAAACCCAAAACATTAATACCAGAATAGCAGTTAAACCAATTTAAGAATAAACAATAATAATAGAATAAAATCCATCCACATAACACCAAGATGTATATGTAGAAAACTTGGTAAAGGGAAAAACCATGGTGGGATGCCTACCCATAGTCAGATAATACTTATGCAATAAGTATGTGAATTATAATTGAGTGGCCTGCACTTGCAAGAAGGCCAACAACCTAGAGTTCACTGCTCATTATAAAAAGAGCCTCACTGACTATATATAAATTCAGACTTTAATCCAGAGAAGTGTTGAACTGCAAAAGATAGCATCTCCCATGCTTGAGTACAGATTCGGTTAAGCTCAATTGTAGAGGACTAAATCCTCTTACATAAACTTAAGTTGATCTCCAATGATCGACCAACTCCTCTGCCTGAATGATATTACATTATTTGCACATTACATTCCTTGACCATGACCTTTTTCAAAAACCATGATGATCTACAATAAGATTTTACATCTATTTATAGAAACCCTCGACCCTAAACAATCAGGTCAGCCACTAGATAATAAGCCAATTACATAATTACAAACCATGTTGGCCTAATGCCAAATAAATAATATGAAACACATATGACATCCTGAAAATACATCAATAGGTCCTATACACATGTTACATTAAAGTCGGTCCATAACCTAGATCAATTGGGACCAAGTATAGGTTCATACGCTACAACAATGATTCCAATCACCAAGTCTCGAGCATCTTGAAATTCCATCAGAACCTGCACCAACACCACTTATGCAATTTATCAAAGATTTCTATCAAAAGTTCTATTGGTGAAACCCTTGTCAGAACCAGAAACCAATCTTCTAAGCAAGAAGGATAGCATCTGATCTCTACACCAAAACCAGTTGACCAAATCTAAGCATAAGTATCAAGAACAAGCCAATTCCATCACCAAACTATACTAGAGCCTACCAGATCATGTTGGATACAAGTTAACTAAAAACCACTCATCTTACTGTGACAAGAAGGGTGTCAGTAAAGCATCCAAATATCTAGTGTTGGGATCAATTATAAAACATCAATGCAACGAATAATCAATTCCAACAAATGGCAAACAATCTCCCCCTTTGGCATTGATGGCAACACTAGATGTGAAAAACATCAAGTACCAAGAAATGCCAAACAAGTCTCCCCCTATGGAAGACAACCAACAATCTCCCATAGATATTTCTGAAAATAAATATCTCTCGCCTTTTCCTTTTCTTTTTCACATCAATATCACTCCCCCTTTGATATCAATGCCAAAAATCTAAAAAAATATCAAAGTAGAAACATAAGCCTCTGAATCACAAAGTTGACTACTCTCCCTAAGTAGTAGCATCCCACATCAGTGCTAGAATGAATAGTATCTTTGATAATGCATGCTAGACTGATATCAAACCACATCAATCAAGTCTCTATTGGAGGGGCAGAAACTCCCAATCTATCTTTTAGGTACTCAAATGATTCCTCGGACAAAGGTTTAGTGAAAATATCTGCAATATTCTCTTTAGTGTTTGTTGGTATTATGTATAAGGAAACCACAGTGTGGAAAACACTCTCCTAACACCAATTCGAAGGGGAATCAACCAAGTATATCTTTAAATTCTTTTGTAGAACATTAAGATATACATAAAATAATGAAAAACTAATCACACATAAAACACAACAGAGAGTTAACACCAGATTTATGTGGGAAAACCCTTACGGGTAAAAATCCCACCACCAAAGAGAGATCAATTTATTCATAGTTAACAAAAGGTTACAATAAAGTTATAGATCCTCTTCACAAGCATTTTCTCTTAGAATCTATGTTTGGATCACAGTCATCACCTATGCAGAATACTCAAGCTTCCAGCAAGACTCCACATCATACATCACATAGTAACCTCTCTCACCCCCTCGGTTACATCTTTGGCAACATATATATCAGCCATAGATTACAATGTATTGGTTAAGAATAACCATTATGGAGTCCAATAGTCTATCATTTAGTAACATCCATCCACCTAACCAACATCTAGCTACTCTGATTACATCTTCTATGTCAACTGTTCAACTGTTAGTTTGCACCAATCAGCTAGACATCTAACTACCTGTGTTGGTCGATATTCGTGAGAAAACAATTATCCCACATGCACCCAGGAATCATACCAATTCATATTCAAATACACTGGCAGGAACTTCTAAAGTGACCACGAGCTCATCTTTTACCTCTAACCCGTTTGAGCCCATGACCCACCCAACTCATCGACATAGCATCAGATCATCGACGAGACCACTTCCAAGTTACCCCGATCTCCGATAACCAAGAAGATGGGTCCATCAATCCATAAATGTAGCACCCAACAAGTTCTCCCAATCTCTAATGATACCCTGATCACCAAAGGTGACTCCATCGTGTCATTGGCAAGACAACCAAACTAGCTATCCCAATCCTTGATACCAATGAAGGTGGACTCATCAGGTATTGGTGTAACAATAAACCATGTCATTTCGATCACTGATAAACCAGTGACTCCACTAATGTGGCTCTAAACAGATCGGATCCATCGGCTTATCGAGATATCCTTCAATAGGTAGACCCAATCTCCCAATGACACCACAATGAATCGATTGGGCCACTGACATAGCTTCCATCTTGTCAACCCGATAGCCGATGTGAACCTAAGGCAACTCCATTAGGTATTGGCAAGACAACCAAATAGCTATCTCGATCGTCCGATCTTCCTTTATCTGCTTGATCTCTCTTTTTGTGCTCCACCATGTGGCAGCCCCTAATTGGCTTTGGAGTCCTTGCCTTGCCACCTTAGCATGACCTCACTAATTGCCCAAAATGAAGCTCTTCTTTTTGCACATGCTTTGTCGCCAAGCCACGGGGAATAACTTTCGATCATCTTCCCATCGCGGTATAGCGACAACCATTGGATCATCTTGGACTTACTCACCCAATAGCCGATCACAAGAGGAGGGTTCCATTGGCTCATCAGAAAGAGTCACACTGAAAACAATTCCATTGAGATTGGTTACTCGATTGGGTATCGACGTAAGGCCAAATAGGTCCACCCTATAGCGAATGCTACCCCGTTGACCAAATACGACTTTGTCAAGTCATTGGGATGACTTCAAACCTACTTCTTTGAGCTCTGTTACAATTCAAGACATAGGAAGATAGAATCATCAAGTATCGGTATAGTAAACTAAGACCACTCCTGATGACTGATATCTACTCTGATATGTCAAGTTCATTAGCAAAGGTTATACCGATATAGCTCACATATTTTCTTCACATTGTTTCATAGGCCATAATTAGCCTGATAAGTATGAACAAAGGTCAAGTGAATTAGAGGCACATTTCCAAAAAAATCCCACTTGACGAGGAATTCACTAGACTGCCAAACACTTATAGACATAACTGAGAAACATGGACTCTAAATCCCATCAATGTTGATATACCACTTGATCATAAATCATCACGAAATATAATTTACTGTGTGCATCATTGAGATACCTACAGAGTAGTCACATCTCATTCATGGACATACCTACCTTTTTATGTAGAGGATGGAGGATCTGGTTGCAATCTTGCAAACTAAAGTATAATATGGACCCAAACCCCAATACTCCTATGGTGTTTCAAATGCTCAAAGTGCCTCAATAGGCTCAAAACTTGTCTTCACATTAATCAGGTGTTTCCTCCACCTCCACACACATCAAATAACTTCAACTAACATGTCTCTAAGGTTTTCAAACCCTCAACTCATCAACTGATACAAAAACCCAAATCTAGCCCTTCACTAGGCCTAGTCTCCTGGTAGCCGACTGGACTATTTTTGGCTCTTTTCACACATTTCCCAAAACACCAACCAATTTTAGGACTGATTTAGATACCCAATATCAACCTCTATCAACACCCAAAATATTTCTTATGGTTGTTTTGGAACAAATCATTCAAAAAACTATTGTTCCTAGTCACCGTGAGGGATAATTAGGTCAATTTTGTGAAGGAAGTACCCTCCAAACTTACTTCCAGACTTAACCCTTCTATGAAATCTCTTTTTATGGTCTCAATCCAAGTATTTTCCATGTTTTAAGTCTTGGTTGCACTCCTAGATACCCAAACTCCAAAAACCTCACTAAATCAACCTTACAACTAGGGCTTTCTCAAAATCCCACCTCCAGTCACTTCTAAGACTCAACCAAAGTTAAAACACCTTCACAATGGTGTGTCTAGACACTTCAAAGCATAAAATACCCCCCTTGTTCAATCAGATTCTCTACTGCTACACTCTAGCCTCCATTTTCACTCATTTTCAATCACTTTTCTTCAACTTTCATGCAACTTTCATTGTGTACACCTGCACTCTTCACTCCTTATTTTCAATCATGGGTTAGTAAACTATTGTACATTTAATTAGGCATCTACCCTATGAGAATCAGACCTTTACATTCATAGGATGGATCCATACATGCTTGGAAACTCACAAAATTAGTGAGAAATCACTGATTTTCCTAGGACAGTCAGCAATAAAACAAAAATGATATCTTTTCAGAACTTAAAAACATGTTATTCATGTAAAGAATAGTCTATGGAGTCCCTATAACATAATAATATCAGCCCCTTCACTTAGCAATGCAAGAAAAACATGAAAACACAAGATTTTGATAGCAAATAAAGAGGTTTTTTATTGATTTTTTGGAACAATCCATACAAATCCGTACCAGCATCATCCAACCACACAAAAATGACATTAGAGACTTTATAAGTCCTTCCCCAACCAACTCCAACCAATCTCCAACTGATTAGAATGATTAAAGTGCTTAAACAAGTCATAATCTACTTTCCCTCCAAAACTGGAACTAACCGTTGGAAATCAAGTTTTTAAATTTAAACTTCATTTCTAATGCTTCAATCAACTAAAACCTATCAAATCAATGGGTTTTAATCATTATATTATCATTTAAAGCATATTATTCAACCTATCTAGACTCTTAGGCATCATTAACCCAATTACATAGCTTTTTGGTCCTTAGGCCTTTATCAGGACCTTTAGGACTTTTACAATTTATTGAAATCAATATTAAATAGGCCATTATAGGCTTCAATACATTCCAATTGAATTAATTTGATTCATAAAATCTTCCTGGTATCTTCATTGTCTTCTTAGTTTTGCAGGTTTGCCAGGGTGCTCCTGCACCATACTCCCCACCAATTAAAATACTCTTGTCCGAAGAGTGATGTTGCTGCCTCCAAACATCAGATTGTTTTTGCCCCCTTACAAATCTTGATTGAGGGATGAAATAATCCCTAAAAGTCACCTTCTTTTTGCTTCTCAAACCTGTAGTCACATCACACATTAGATTAGAAACAAAACATGTATTTTGCTGCTCTTGTTTAGGACATTGCTGCTCATAACCAGTCTATACATCTGCTCTTCTCTGATCCACTTGTTGTACCTACAACTTCTCTTTCACACTCACATATCCCTACTCAACAATAGGACATTTTACTGAGCCAACTTGCACAAAAGATAAATCCCATAAATCATCATGAAGAGGACTATTCTTCCTCATAGTCTTCTGCAAATTAACATCTTCCTTCCAACCAGTATCTTCTTGTCTTTCAACCTACCTTATCATTGGTAAATGCTCCCCAAAACATATTATAGGATTCTCTTTCAAGACCCCCAAAGGTAAAGGATTTAACTTATATTTTTGACCATATTTATGAACCAAATATGTGTTATCAAAACCATCATGTATTGTTCTTCTACTATGTTGCCAAGGTCTTCCTAATATCAAATGTGCACAAGTCATAGGGACCACATCACATAATACCTTATCTTGATATGGACCAATAGAAAAATTTACATAAGCCTTCAAACTAACGTCTACATGCTACTATTAGGTAACCCAAGTGGCCTTGTAGGGATTAGGATGATCAAATGGTACAATTCCTAACTTGGTTATCATATCAAGAGACACAAGATTACTATGTGATCCTGAATCAATGATTACCTTACATATCTTTCCTTTGCATAAACAAGTAGTTCTGAAGATTGTTACCTTTGGTTCTTGCTGAAGTTTCTCACCTTGCCTTACCATCAAGAAGTCACCTTCAAGGACAGGGTCTGCTCTCTTTGATTCTTCTTTCTTCTCATCTTCTTATACCATATTCACTCTTCTATCTCTGGCTTGATCTGATTCAATCCACTTAGGACATCTAAATGATTGGTGCCCAATCTCATTGCAATGAAAACACTTACTTGTAGAGATTCCACTTCCTCTTCCAAATCCGCCACCTCTATGGTTGTATCCTCCTCTTGGTTCTGGAAAACTTTCTTTACCTTTCTCATTGCTGCCTTGCCCTTGATCTCTATTACCTCTTCCTCTATTAGAAATGCCTCCTCTTCCACCATTACCTAATCTTTCTTGTATTCTTTTCACCTTCTCTTCTGCTCTAATTGCCAACTAATAACATTCGCCTATTATTTTCGGTATTTGTAGACCAATCTCATCTTGGAAATTAAATCTTAAGCCATTTATATACCTAGCTACTTTCTCATCTTCTTCCTCATATCCTCCTCTGATACCAAGCTTGTGAAATTTCTCAATGTAAGCCATTACATCCATCTCTTTTTGTTTCAAATTCTGTCTCATCCTCTTCACATGAATGGTATAATCAGATGGTAGGAATTGCTCTTTCATCAAACTTTTCATTCTTGACCATGTAGACACTTTTGTTAATCCTCTTGCCATCCTAGCATTCTGAAAACTAGTCCACCATGTCAATGCTATACCTCTCAACTTAGTCTTTGAAAATTTCACTTTCCTCTCCTCTTCCATTTCTTCAAACTCAAAATAGTTATGCAAGCCATCAAGCCATCCTTACACCTCTTCACTATCCATCTTTCCCTGATAGATAGGCAAATCAATATGACTCTTACCTCCACTACCTTGTACTGCTTTCAACAATCTAACAAATCTCTTTACTTTAGGGTCTTCTACACCATATGCTGGTTGCTCATGCATTTCATGCATTTCTTCTTCATCATTGCCTTCTAGGTTGTCTTGCTCTTCTCTTCTCCTATTCCTCTCAAGGTTATCTATCCTTGATTGCATATCTTCTCTCTCCCTTCTCCATTATCTTTCTACTCTTGCTGCATCTTGTTCCCTTCTTTCCCTTCTTTCCCTTTCTAGGATTTCCTTCAATTCTTCTAGTTCTCTTGCCAACTGACTCTTAGGTGCCATAACTAACTTTACCAAAACTGCACCAGATCTTTTACTGATGCTCTGATACCACTTGATGTAGAGGATGTAGGATCTAGTTGCAATCTTGTAAACTAAAGTATAATATGGACCCAAACCCCAACACTCCTATGGTGTTTCAAATGCTCAAAGTGCCTCAATAGGCTCAAAATTTGTCTTCACCTTAATCAGGTGTTTCCTCCACCTCCACACACATCAAATAACTTCAACTAACATGTCTCTAAGGTTTTCAAACCCTCAACTCATCAACTGATACAAAAAGCCAAATCTAGCCCTTCACTAGGCCTAGTCTCCTGGTAGCCGGTTGGACTATTTTTGGCTCTTTTCACACATTTCCCAAAACACCAACCAATGTTATGACTGATTTACATACCCAATATCAACCTCTATCAACACCCAAAATATTGCCTATGGTTGTTTTGGAACAAATCATTCAAAAAACTACTGTCCCTAGTCATTGTGAGGATTAATTAGGTCACTTTTGTGAAGGAAGTACCCTCCAAACTCACTTCCAGACTTAACCCTTTTGTACAATCTCTTTTTATGGTCTCAATCCAAGAATTTTCTAGTTTAAAGTCTTGGTTGCACTCCTAGATACCCAAACTCCAAAAACCTCACTAAATCAACCTTACAACTAGGGCTTTCTCAAAATCCCACCTCCAGTCACTTTTGAGGCTCAACCAAAGTGCAAACACCTTCACAATGGTGTGTCTAGACACTTCAATGCATAAAAGACCCCCCTTGTTTAATCAAATTCTTTGCTGCTACACTCTAGCCTCCATTTTCACTCATTTTCAGTCACTTTTCTTCAACTTTCATGCAACTTTCATGGTGTACACTTGCACTCTTCACTCCTTCCATACATGCTTGGAAACTCACAAAATTAGTGAGAAATCACTGATTTTCCTGGGATAGTTAGCAATAAAACAAAAATGATATCTTTTCAGAACTTCAAAATGTGTTAGTCATGTAAAGAACAGTCTATGGAGTCCCTAAAACATAATAATATCATCCCCTTCACTTAGCAATGCAAGAAAAACATGAAAACACAGGATTTTGACAGCAAATAAAGAGGTTTTTTATTGATTTTCTGGAACAGTCCATACAAATCCATACCAGCATCATCCAACCACACAAAAATGACATTAGAGACTTTATAAGTCCTTCCCCAACTAACTCCATCCAATCTCCAACTGATTAGAATGATTAAAGTGCTTAAACAAGTCATAATCTACTTTCCCTCCAAAACTGGAACTAACTGTTGGAAATCAAGTTTTTAAATTTAAACTTCATTTCTTATGCTTCAATCAACTAAAACCTATCAAATCAATGGGTTTTAATCATGATATGATCATTTAAAGCCTATTAGACCCTTATTCATCCTATCTAGACTCCTAGGCATCATTAACCCAATTACATAGCATTTTGGTCCTTAGGCCTTTATCAGGACCTTTAGGACTTTTACATAATTTATTGAACTCAATATTACAATAGGCAATTATAGGCTTCAATACATTCCAATTGACTTGATTTTCTTCATAAAATCTTCCTGGTATCTTCATTGTCTTCTTAGTTTTGTAGGTTTGCCAGGGTGCTCTTGCACTACCTTCTACTAATATTCCACTACTACTGGATATACATAGAAGCTATCCACTAAGAAAACCATATAATCTATCTCATAGAAAAACATAACTATGTGTCCCAAGAATACAAAACTCTCAATCCAAAAAGGTTAACCGAATGTACCAACATTTGTCACAAACATAGCTGGAAAAGCACCTACAACAAGTGCTAGCACATCCAACTATACATACCTCCAAGGTATACTATATTTCCATGTATCCATGAGTACCTTTAACTGATCAGCCCAAGCCAAAACTCTAAATGAAAAAACCACAATATCATGAACTATCAAGCAAATGATCAGTGTCCTTATAACACAAAACGAAGATCAATGTCAAAATTCCAACTACAGAATCAAGAACTTAAACATGACAACCATGATCTAAAACATCTCATCCAAAGAGATAACATGCTCTATATGAGCACCTCCATATTATGCCATAACGCTAAATGCATCTGAAGAGTGTACCACAACACAATAAAAACAACTTAACAAGAATAACATGTTAAAACATAAACAAGATCTCTACCAAGGACTTATGAATCCTCAAGATGTCACCATCTTTAGTCACATGAAGATCATCCACCATCAAGTGATGAATATACATCACTACCAAACATGGTACCAAGTCTTACATGGCATCATGATAAACATCTTCTTCATGAAGATTGAACCAGACATCAATAGATGTCTAACTTGCCAAAGCATCTCATAAGGCATCTCCATCATCATTCTAAGAGGACCCAGAATTAGAAGAACTCTTATTTTTCTTCTTCTCTCTGCAATCCTTTTGGATATGACCAGTCTACCCACAATTCTAGCACTTCGCTTTGGACTTTGTTGTTTTCCATTTTGAAACTTTTGTTTCTTCTCTTTAAAAGTGAAAATTACTATCTCTGTGCTGCAATGGAAGAGAACAACAAAAGTTTGAAATAAAGACAACAATATGAGGTTTCAGAATTAGAAACCTCCTACACTTTAAGCTTACAAGAGTTTGGCCAGGTGAACCCTTTTAAAGACTATTTTCTCAAAAAAATAGTAAATGATTTGCAGAAAACCACTGTAAATTCCCGCAAACTTTCCTTACTGACAAGTACAACTAACCTAAATGGAAAATGATTTGACTTTTTAAAAGAGGATGAAAAAATGCAACAAAAACCAATAGATAAACCAGTGCCTTATCTGGGCAACAAACTACAACCTGACAAGAGAAACTAGTATACAAATCACAAGTTCCCGATCTATCAACTCTGAATATGCCTGACATACACAGAGTCCTAATTTGCATTAGACTTCATCATCCAATCCACACCGAGAGTACTGATATCAATGACTTTGTTCAAAGTATTTTATATTTTTCTTCTTAAGAAAAAGACTCAGAACAATTTAATTAGATGCCTAACAAATCATTCAAATGAAAAATCCTTGATTACTTAAGTGAAATAAACACTAGCTCAATGACATAGAGACAATGCAAATCTAGACTTTTATTCTCTGGACTGTATATTTAATTCATCTGTCAAAAGGTTACAAGTACTTCATTTTTTGACTCAGAAATTGCTAAGACAAAGGCCTGTATTAATTTTGCCAGAGTTTAGCTACAAAAATTTGTGTCCCCTTTTCTAGGTAGCCTTGGTATCCTTTTATAGAAATCAGGATGCAACAAGCTTCAGACCACCTAGAAGAATAATCTTACCCTAACAATCATTTAATGCAAAAGTTACATATCTATGCCATTGCAGTTGAGGGAGAAACCTAACATTATTTATGGGATACGTGCCTCATTAATTCACTAGGCATTTACTTGAAAAATGGCCAAAAGGGCAGGCTCCTATTACCCAAAAATGATTGCAACAACCGATAGCTTCATAATGTCCATGGATCATCTTGTGCCCAAGAATTGATGAGTTCTTATCAAAGAGAAACATACCATTATGTTCTTTTCATATCTCCCTGTAGATCTCTTAGGTGCCTCTCACCAACCCATTTTCATCTTGAAGCAATGCCAGATGCAACTTGCACAAGTCTGCCGATATTTCTTTTGAATATTTAAAATTATTTGGTACCAATAGATTAGGAAACCTTCTCTCTGAGCACTTTTCCTTTAGTCACCAAGTCACGACCTTTAAAGTTCGGATGAGTTTCCATCACGGTATAGTGACAACCATCTGATCATAAGAAACTAACACACCTTTTAACTTCCCTGAGTAATCCACTTAGAAACAGGCCCCACCACCTAGTCTCTGGTTGTTAAAAACTAAAATGCTACCACACTTGGCCAATAGAAAATCCAATCTTTCTGACTAAAGAATAAACCTTGAGATCCTGAAGTCACTCTCCCAACCATGGATCTTCCTTGAACTTCTTATTCTTTACTTCCTCCGAACTACTCTTCCTTCTCTATTGGGCCCCACTGCTTGGTCGCCATGTCGTGATGAATAACTATCAAGCACTTTTGGGTTGTGGTATAGAGAGAGCCACGAGATCAATAGGAACCTTCTCGATCTTTAGGAAGCCCACCAAACACATAGGAAAAGATACAAGACTTAGGAAAAATTAAAATTTATCAGAACCTACGCAAGCCTAGACTTAAAAGGGGGCCCCTCTTGACGACGCATAGACCCTTCCACTTAAGTGGACAAATGATGAGAAAAGACTTTTAATCAAAAGCAAAGGGATATTTTGAACCTTGAACCTTGAACCGATTTGCAAATTGCTCAAAATAGACATAACACATTCTCACTTGCTTAGTAAAAAATATTACAAAGTCACAACTCACACAAGAGAAATGATTGAACCTTGAACCTTGAACCAAAAAGGTTCAAGGGTTCAAGTTCAAAGCAAATTACAATAATGCGCTTTCCTTACCATAAAACAAAGCCACAAAGAGGAATCCATAAAGCAAGGCTTCATTAGGTCACAAAATTTAGCCTAATTTTTATGAGTCCCAACAGACTTCTTTCCAGGAGACTTAGAACTTTCCTCTAACTTGGATTTAGACTTCTTGTCCTATTTCTTGCCTCTAATGGTGAGAACCTCCTTGACCATCTCAAAAGATTTTCTTCATGTTTCTTCTTATAGTAATGAAAAAACCACACCTTCTATTGTGATCATGGTTGTTGTGCTCCCAATGGTCATTACCAGATGATCCCATGTGTTAGGCAGAGAACATAACAGAAGCATACATCGATCCCCATCATCAATCTTGACTCCTATGGAGGTTAACTATGCAACAATCATGTTGAAAACATTCAGATGATCTTCTAAAGATGAACCCTTGTCCATCTTCAAGGAATACAACTTCTTCCTCAAGAACAACTTATTTACCAAAGACTTTCCCTAATAAATATCACCAAGTTTATTCCACAGAAGATTATCTGTCTTCTCCTCATGAACATTTAACAAAAAAAAGTCTTCCAAATAGAGTTTGATCAACCCTTTGGCTTTTCTGTCTACAAGGTCCCAGTCCTCTTGTTTCATTCCTAAAGGTTTACCTCTTGCCACTGCAATCCAGAGATCTCTATCAACTAGCGAATCTTCAACTTTAAGTTTCCACAACTCAAAGTTGGAGCCATTGAACTTCTTAATGTTCATTCGCCTAGAGGTGTTCGCCATCTTAAACTACAAACATGACAAATACACACTCCACTAGACTCCCATTGAAATCATAATTGGCACAAAGAACCAACCCTACCCAACAAGGATAACAAAATAGGCCAAGCTTTGATACCACTTGTAAGGAAAGTAGAGTGTGGAAAAGGCTCTCCTAACACCAATTCTAAGGGGAATCAAGCAAGTATGTCTTTAAATTATTTTGTGGAACATTAAGATATACATAGACTAATGAAAAAATAATCAAATAGAAAACACAACAAAGAGTTAACACCAGATTTACGTGGGAAAACCCTTACGAGTAAAAAACCCACCACCAAAGAGAGATCACTTTATTCACAATTAACAAAAGGTTACCATAAAGTTACAGATCCTCTTCACACGCATTTTCTCTCAAAATATATGTTTGGATCATAGTCATTACATATGCAGAACACTCAGGCTTCCAAAGGGACTCCACACCATACATCACATAGTAACCTCTCTATTATTCAGTAACATCCATCCACCTAACCAACATTTGGCTACTCTGATTACATCTTCTATGTCAATTGTTCAACTGTCAGTTTGCACCAATCAGTTAGACATCGAACTATTTGCATCGGTCTGTATTCATGAGAAAACAATTATCCCACATGCACCCAGGAATCACATCAGTTTGTATTCAAATACATCGGTAGGAACTTATAAAGTAACCATGAGCTCATCTTTTACCTCTAACTGGTTTGAGCCCATGGCCCACCCAAATCATGGGCATAGCATTAGATCATTGGTGAGACCACTTCCAAGTTACCCCGATCTCCGATGACCAAGAAAATGGGTGCATCAGTCCATTGGTGTAGCACCCAACAGTTTCTCCCGATCTTCGATGATACCCCAATCGCCGAAGGTGACTCCATTGGGTCATCGACAAGACAACCAAACTGGCTACCTTGATCCCTGATGCCAACAAAGGTGGACTCATTGGGTATTGGTATAGCAATAAACCATGTCATCCCAATCACCGATAAACCAACAAATCCACTAATGTGGCTCCAAATAGATCGGCTCCATCGGCTTATCGGGATAACCTTCAATAGGTAGACCCAATCTCTTGATGACACCACAACGACGCGATTGGGCCATCGGCATAGCTTCCATCTCGTCAACTTGATAGCCGATGTCAACCTAAGGAAAGTCCATCAAGTATCGACAAGGCAACCAAACAACTATCCTGATCATCCGATCTTCCTTGATCTACTTGATCTCTCTTTCTGTGCTCCGCCACGTGGCATCCTCTGATTGGCTTCAAAGTCCCTACCCTACCACCTTAGCAAGAACTCACTAATTGCCCAGAATGAAGCTCTTCTTTTTGCATGTGCTTTGTTTCCAAGCCACGGGGAATAACTTTCATTCATCTTCTCATTGCTGTATAGCGACAATCATTGGATCATCCCGGACTTGGTCACTCGATAGTCGATCAGAAGAAGAGGGTTCCATCGGCCCATCATCAAGAGTCACATCGACAGTTGTTCCATCAGGATAGGTTACTCCATCGAGTATCAGTGTAACTCCAAACAGGTCCACCCGATAGTCGATGCTACTCGGATGGCCGAAGATGACTTCGTCGGGTCATCGGGATGACTTCAAACCTACTTCTCCAAGTTCCATTATACTTCAAGACATAGGAAGAAAAACTCTTTGGGTATCGATATAGCAGACTGAGACCACTCCCAATGACCAATACCTACTCCGATATGTCAAGTTCATCGGCAAAGGCTCTAGCGATAGAGCTCACAGATTTTCTTCACACTATTTCATCTGCCAAAGTTAACCTAATCATTATGAACAAAGGTCAAGTGAATTAGAGGCACATTTCCAACATTACGGATGTGTTGCACTTGTTTTTTCATTGATGTCAACACTTATCCTTCTGGAGATATACATTATTGATTTGGCACTATGGTTATATTGGTTTATTGTTGAACTGACAGATTGTGTTCACCGGCAAATTTAGTGACTTATGCACAGTCACCAGTATATTGTTCACCGACATGTTATATGGTTCATTGCCACCGATGATGACTTGTTATCATCTAGAGATCACTTGATTATGTTGAAGACATGGTTTGGATATTTGGTTTTGGAGTTTTAGTTATTGGTCTAATAAGGTTGACATATTTGTTGTTACTGGCAGATTGGTCTAGGTTATGGACCGGTATGCGTTATCTATTCCAGATCAGCATGACACATTATAGAGATGATTTATTGATTGGATATTGTTGTAAATGTATTAAGCCAACATGATGCATCGCATCAAGACTTATTTGTAATTGATTTAATTGTAATATTCTTAGTGAGCCCACCTAAACATTTGGTCTTAGGTTTTGTACATATGTAAGATCTCATTTGTGAGATGAGATATGATATGGTATGTAAGGCTATGGTATGGCACTGTAACATGGTATATGTGAATATTCAAGATCATATGAGTAGACCATAGAAAAGGCTCAAGGAAGGTTTGAAGGTTTTTATCAGAGCTTAATTGGTACTGAATCCAGCATTAGAGATGTTATTTTGAGCAGTACATTATTCTAGGATTTAACCATCCTACTGTAGTCATTGCGACTCCCATTTGAGAAGTGTGCTCTAGGCGATTGGTCTTTCTGCATGTGCAAACCCCATTTGTATACACATACTATCTACAGTAGTATCATCTAATTGTGGGTAAGGTTTCCCACTATGTTTTTTCCCCTTACAGGGTTTCTGATGTAGAGGTATGGTCTACACAACTTGGAAAAACCCAAATTGCTCACTTGCTCAATAGGCAACACTACCCCTTTGGGAAAATAGGTTCTCCCAACCAGACCTCACACCTTACAAGAACAAATATAACATCTCAACACATATTTTTCCTTCCCCATAACCCCCCATTGAGACATTTCACAAAAGTCACCATTAATGGATTAACAACCCCACAGGCAAAATGCTCAAAAAGTGCTCAAATGGCTCACTCCCCTCCAAGAAAGGTTTATATGTTTCCCAAAGCCTTGTACAGGTTTGATAGGTCTAATGGATCATAAAATATCAAAATCCACCCTCTGGTTTTCTCCTCCAAGTCCCCAAGGTATCCAAGCCCAATTTGGCTCTCTAGGCCCACTAGTCTCCAAAAACAACTTTTTGGCTTACAACACAAAATCTCCAAAGGACACCTAGATTTTATTGCACACATCAAATAGACTCCCCTGTGTAGCACTTTTTCCAAAAGGAAAGGGCTTGAAGGCTTCAACAAACCACATTTCTACCAAACCCTCAATGATGACAACAAGGACTAATTCAAGCACTTAATGAAGGAAGTACCATTTTTACACACCATATCAGAAAAGTATGACTTTGAGCATTTATGGGAATCCAAAATAATGCCAATTCCAAGGTTTTATACACTAGTTTACAATTCACCAATAGTTATGGGGTTTTTTGTGTCTTTTTACTACTTTTGCATTGCCAGCCACATAGAGATGTTTGGCTTCTTTTAATTTCTGCTCTTTCCAAACACTTCCTCCAGGTTTGAAACAAAGAAAATCTTAAAATACAGTCCCAAAGCTTCCATCCAACCGAGTTTTATATTTTTTTCATGGTTAAAATGGAAGAAAAGGAAAAAGAAATGTGAAACCCTAGGTTAATGCCCTTTCACAGCCTGTCTTCACTAAAACTTTGATATCTCACTTATTTCTCCACTTAAAATGCTCTAGTTGGACTCAAATGAAAGGTATTTCACCCCTCTAACTCATCATGGAAGAATTTTTCAGTTTTCAGATCGTACAAGCCCGTACCAACCAAAATAGAAGCAAATTTGCAGGAAAATACAGAATTTTTATTGCTTCAAATTATCAACTTTCACATTATTCTTCAACCAACCTCCAAATTGGTTTGTTGAGGCATAATATAGCCATCCCAACATGTTCCAACCGAAATCAGGTGGTTGTGAATGTTAGGAACTGATTTTAACAACTTTTCAAAAAGTTGTTCACCAATATTGACAACATTTGTCAATTTTTTGACAATTTTGTATTTTACCAACAAACTATCTTCAAACATAGACCTAGGAGCCTAAACATATTATTTTGGACCTAATTAGACCAAAATACACTTGAATCACTAAATCCACACATCCTAAGTCCTTTTGACCATAGTTGACCATAGAGTTTATAAAGCACCCTAGGCCACTAGGCCTTACAAAAATGGACTATGAGGACTTTATTATCCAAAATAAACATGAAAATGGGATTCTAAGGTCCCTTACAACACCTTGAAACAAAACATGAAATTCATTGAAGAAGAAATGATTAATTTTAGTCTTGTGCCCCTGCACCATACTCCCAGGGTGGGCTGATCTCATTTCCACATGAGATAAGTTGGTCCAATGAAGTACCATGCTTCAGAATCTCTGCCTCATCCATCCATACAGCCTCTTCAACAGGTTTTCCTACCCATTTCACAAGGTATTGTTTGTACTCTTTGTTTCTGGTCTTCTTGATGACTTTCTCATCAATGATTTTCTCAAGTTTCTTTGGTGCATGATGAGGTATGGCAGCCATATCCTCTTGAACTTCTTCAATCTGAAAGTCCATACCTGCAACAACATTACCTTTATATGGTGTTAGATCACATACATTGAAAATAGGAAAAATACCAATATTAGGAGGAAGAGCAATCTCATAGGCATTCAACCCATGCTTCTTCAACACTTTGCAAGGACCCACTTTCTTCATGAGTAACTTAGTATGCTTCCCCTTTGGTAATCTTTCCTTCCTTAAATACACCCACACCATATCACTAATCCGAAATTGTACATCTCTCCTCTTCTTATCAGCAATCTCCTTGTACTTTTGAGAGCTCTTTTCAAGTGCCAACCGTACTTGATCATGGATCTCCTTCATGCTATCAGCAAATTGCTCTCCATGAGCACTTATTTGCCCATCATGTGGAAGGTCTCTCAACTCCAAGATGCCTCTTGGATTTTGCCCATACACAATCTGAAATGGACTCCTTCCTATACTCCTATTCACAGAGTCATTGAATGCAAATTCATCTTGTGGAAGTACAACATCCCACTTCTCTCCATATTGCTTTGTCAAACATCTTAATAGGTTTCCCAAGGACCTATTCACAACTTCAGTTTGCCCATCTGTTTGTGGATGGTAGGCTGAACTAAAGTTCAAGTTTGTTCCCAACCTCTTCCATAAGGTTCTCCAAAAGTGGCCAATGAATTTCACATCTCTGTCAGACACAATTGTTAGAGGAAGTCCGTGAATCCTCACAATCTCTTTGAAAAACAAATTTGCTACATAGGTTGCATCACTTGTGCTCTTACATGGCAAGAAATGTGCCATCTTACTGAACCTATCAACAACAACAAAGATGCTATCAAATCCCTTTTGAGTCCTAGGCAGCCCCATTACAAAATCCATACTACAACTTTCCCAAGGCCTTGTAGGTATGGGTAATGGTTGATACAAACCAACATTGGTGGAAGTACCCTTAGCCTTTTGACAAATGCTGCAAGTCTCTACAAATCTTCTCACATCAACCTGCATTTTAGGCCAATAATAATGTCTTCGTACCTGCTCAAGAGTTTTATCCAAACCAAAATGTCCACCCATGCTTCCACAATGTTTTTCTTTCACAATGTTCTCCCTCATTGAACACCTAGGAATGCATAGTTGATGTCCTTTGAACAATAAACCATCTTGGATCAAGTAATCAGCATATTCAACATGGTATGCTTCAGAAAAATCAGAACAAACTTTATAAATTTCATGAAAGTCTTCATCACCTTCATACATACCTTTCAAGGAGTCAATCCCCACACTTTGCAACTTCACCTCTTGCACTGTCAAGGATCTTCTACTCAAGGCATCTACCACCTTGTTTGCAACTCCCTTTTTGTGTTTGATTGTAAAGGTATATGCTTGGACTGATTCTACCCATT
Organism: Cryptomeria japonica; assembly: GCF_030272615.1. NCBI lineage: Eukaryota > Viridiplantae > Streptophyta > Pinopsida > Cupressales > Cupressaceae > Cryptomeria > Cryptomeria japonica. The sequence goes on along the minus strand of NC_081408.1, from coordinate 200,433,186 downwards.
TCATATGCTTGTGACTCAACTTCTCTTGGCTATTCAAGAAGCTAAGTGCCTGATTGTCTGTAAAAACAACAAACTCTTTTGGAAGGAGGTAATGCCTCCACTTTTTCAAAGCTTGTACAAGTGCATACATTTCCAAATCATATGAGGAATACTTTCTCTTTGCCTCATAAAGTTTCTCACTAAATAATGCAATGGGCCTACCCTCTTGACTCAAAATAGCCCCTATTGTAACATTAGATGCATCACATTCAATAGTAAAAACCTTTTGAAAATCTGGAAAAGCAAGTATAGGTTGCTTTGCTACCTTTTGTTTGAGACTTTGAAAAGCCTCCTCAGCCTCCTTGGTCCATACAAACTTGCACTTTTGTCCTCCCTTGATTGTATCTAGGATAGGTGCACAAACTTGGCTAAAGCCTCTTATAAACTTCCTGTAAAAGGAAGCCAAGCCATGGAAGCTTCTAACTTCAGTCATTGACCTTGGAGAAGGCCAATTCAAGATGCTCTCCACCTTCTTAGGATCCATCTTGACACTTCCACCTGAAACAATGAAACCAAGATACACCAACTCTTCCTGCATGAAAAGACACTTGTCTATATTGATTAGGAGCTTAGCCTCTTGCAATCTTTTAAGGACCAAATTCAAATGCTGCACATGTTCATCTCTATTTTTACTGAATATGAGAATATCATCCAAGTAAACAATGACAAATTTACCAAGAAAAGGTTTCAAGACCTCATTCATGAGTCTCATGAATGTACTAGGTGCATTGGACAAACCAAAGGGCATAACCCTCCATTCATAGAGGCCTTCATTAGTCTTGAATGCTGTCTTCCATTCATCTCCAGCCCTTATTCTAATCTGATGGTATCCACTCTTCAAATCCACCTTTGAATACCACCTTGCACCCCCTAGATGATCCAACAAGTCCTCAATCCTAGGCATAGGGAACCTATACCTGATAGTGATCTTGTTAATGGCCCTTGAGTCTATACATAACCTCCATGTACCTTCTTTCTTAGGTGCTAGCACAGCTGGAACAGCACATGGACTCATACTTTTAGAAATCAAACCCTTATCTAAGAGTTCCTGGATTTGTCTTTCCATTTCCTCATTTTGTTGGGGTGTTAACTTATAGGCAGCCTTATTGGGAAGTGTAGCCCCTAGAATCAGATCAATGTTATGGTTAATCTCTCTAATAGGAGGTAAGGAATCAGGTAACTCCTTGGTTACAATGTCTTTGTAGGTCTCAAGCAAATCAGCCACCTCCTTTGGTCCTATCCTCCTAGATTCTTCCTTCTTTTTGTGCACCTTCTTTTCTTCCTGTTTTGGCAACACAACCAAAGCATAACAAGGAGTATCCTCCTCTTTCAAGCATTCTAAAAACTATTTCTCACCTAAAAACATGATTTTAGAGTCCTTTGCTTCTTCACCATTATCAGGTAGGGGTAGTAAAGTTACCTTCTCACCTTTATACCAAATGGTGTATGTGTTCTTCTCACCATCATGCCTTGACTTCATGTCATATTGCCATGGCCTACCAAGCAGCAAATGGCATGCATCCATGGGTACAATGTCACAAAGTACCTTGTCCTTGTACTTGCCAATAGAAAACTCCACCCATGCTTGTTCTTCAATGATGGTTTGCTGCCCCTTTGTAAGCCATGAGACCTTGTAGGGTCTTGGATGCTTAATCCTCTTCAATTTTAGTTTCTCTACTGCCTCAATGGACAACAAATTATCAGTAGAACCTGAATCAATCATCACACTACATACTTTGTCACCACTTCTACAAGTAGTTCTAAAAAGTGCCTTCCTTTGGGGTGGCTCTAGTGGACTAGGTGCTTTGATCAATGTCCTCCTCATCATCATGATCTCTCCTTGTTCAGGCTGCACAAAAGATCCATGAGAGTGAACACTATGTGTGTCTTCATCTCTCACCAAATTTGCTCTCCTTTCACCTTGTTTGTTTGCTTTCTCTGGACATTTGGATGCAACATGCCCCATTTGATGACACCTATAGCATTTTATGCCTTCTAGGCCTTTTCCACTACCTCTTCCTCTAAAGCTTCCTCTCTTTCCTCTGAAAGATCCTCTAGAGCTGCCTTCCCCTTGTTCATTTCCTTGACTTGATTCACCAAGGTCTTTAGAACCTTGTCCTCTTCCTTGAGACATATTTCTGCCCCTATTTCCAAAGTCTTTTTACCCTCTCCCTCTTCCACTTTGATCACTCTTCCTCTTGAGTTTCTCCTCAACCTTCAAAGCAAGTTGAAAGCATTTTTGGACTGTGGGAGGGCTGCTTAGACTGAGTTCATCTTGAATGGTAATTCTCAACCCTTGCAAATATCTTGCAAGCTTCACACATTAAGGCTCCACTACCTTGGACTTCATCACCAATTTATGGAACTCTTGAGTATAATCTGAGACACTCATCTCCTTTTGTCTCAAACTCATTCTCCTCTTATGAATTTGGACTTCATAATCATCAGGAACATATGCATCCCTGATCAATGCAACCATCTTCTTCCAAGTGGTCACTGGATTCTTCTTCTCCTTCACCCTATCATCTTGAGTGAAATTCCACCATGTAAGGGCTGGTCCCTTCAACTTAGACTTAGCAATCTTAACTCTCTGATTTTCAGGTATATCTTCACATTCAAAGAAGCTTGTGAGGGCATCAATCCAATCCACAGCAGCATCTAGATTCAAGTTTCCATCATAGGAAGGTAGGTCCAACCTAGATCCATGGTCCTTCTCTCCATGGCCTTCAAGGTCTTCACAAGTAGTCTCTGATCAGTAGGCACTTCTTCTTCTTTATCCTGCTCAAGGGGTTCCTCATCACTCCCCTCTTCAACAAAATCAGAGTTTCCACCACTTTTCGTACGAAGTTCCCCATTAAGTCTATCAACCTCCTTCTGCAAGGAATCAATCTTGTGAACCAAGTTTTGATCCTTCAAAAACTTCACTATTTGTGCATTAGTCATCCTTGAGGACAACTCACCCTCTTCTTCTTCCCCTAACATGGCTAAACTGAAACAATCCTTCTCCCAAGGATCACACTTGCTCTGATACCAATTGATGTAGAGGTATGGTCTACACAACTTGGAAAAACCCAAATTGCTCACTTGCTCAATAGGCAACACTACCCCTTTGGGAAAAGAGGTTCTCCCAACCAGACCTCACACCTTACAAGAACAAATATAACATCTCAACACATATTTTTCCTTCCCCATAACCCCCCATTGAGACATTTCACAAAAGTCACCATTAATGGATTAACAACCCCACAGGCAAAATGCTCAAAAAGTGCTCAAATGGCTCACTCCCCTCCAAGTAAGGTTTATATGTTTCCCAAAGCCTTGTACAGGTTTGATAGGTCTAATGGATCATAAAATATCCAAATCCACCCTCTGGTTTCTCCTCCAAGTCCCCAAGGTATCCAAGCCCAATTTGGCTCTCTAGGCCCACTAGTCTCCAAAAACAACTTTTTGGCTTACAACACAAAATCTCCAAAGGACACCTAGATTTTATTTCACACATCAAATACACTCCCCTGTGTAGCACTTTTTCCAAAAGGAAAGGGCTTGAAGGCTTCAACAAACCACATTTCTACCAAACCCTCAATGATGACAACAAGGACTAATTCAAGCACTTAATGAAGGAAGTACCATTTTTACACACCATATCAGAAAAGTATGACTTTGAGAATTTATGGGAATCCAAAATAATGCCAATTCCAAGGTTTTATACACTGGTTTACAATTCACCAATAGTTATGGGGTTTTTTGTGTCTTTTTACTACTTTTGCATTGCCAGCCACATAGAGATGTCTGGCTTCTTTTAATTTCTGCTCTTTCCAAACACTTCCTCCAGGTTTGAAACAAAGAAAATCTTAAAATACAGTCCCAAATCTTCCATCCAACCAAGTTTTAGATTTTTTTCATGGTTAAAATGGAAGAAAAGGGAAAAGAAATGTGAAACCCTAGGTTTATGCCCTTTCACGGGCTATCTTCACTAAAACTTTGATATCTCACTTATTTATCCACTTCAAATGCTCTAGTTGGACTCAAATGAAAGGTATTTCACCCCTCTAACTCATCATGGAAGAATTTTTCAGTTTTCAGATCGTACAAGCCCGTACCAACCAAAATAGCAGCAAATTTGCAGGAAAATACAGAATTTTTATTGCTTCAAATTATCAACTTTCACATTATTCTTCAACCAACCTCCAAATTGGTTTGTTGAGGCATAATATAGCCATCCCAACATGTTCCAACCGAAATCAGGTGGTTGTGAATGTTAGGAACTGATTTTAACAACTTTTCAAAAAGTTGTTCACCAATATTGACAACATTTGTCAATTTTTTGACAATTTTGTATTTTACCAACAAACTATCTTCAAACATAAACCTAGGAGCCTAAACATATTATTTTGGACCTAATTAGACCAAAATACACTTGAATCACTAAATCCACACATCCTAAGTCCTTTTGACCATAGTTGACCATAGAGTTTATAAAGCACCCTAGGCCACTAGGCCTTACAAAAATGGACTATGAGGACTTTATTATCCAAAATAAACATGAAAATGGGATTCTAAGGTCCCTTACAACACCTTGAAACAAAACATGAAATTCATTGAAGAAGAAATGATTAATTTTAGTCTTGTGCCCCTGCACCAGTTTCCATGTCAAAAATCTTTGTGTTTGTGTGTTGTGGATGTTGTTTCCCTTTTTGTATCATGCATTAAGTTTCACTGGTATTGATATAAACTATTAACATGCTAACCAACATTAAGTTAGGTTTACTGGTATTAAGTATTAAGTTGGATTAAATTATAATTGGGTTGAAATTCATTGATAACTGATTGACCCCCCCTCTTAGTTATCCTTCTAGTTCCTAACAAACTTAATGAATATGGTAAGGTAATCAGGAACAAAGCAAGATTAGAGTGTAAAGGATATTCACAGAAAGAAGGAATTGATTATAATGAAACCTTTGCACCGGTAGCTAGAATTGAGGCAGTCACATTATTTCTTGCATTTGCAGCTCATAAGAACTATAAAGTATATCAGATGGATGTAAAATGTGCATTTCTGAATGGTGATCTTGAAGAGGAAGTTTACATTAAAAAGACTGATGAATTTTCATTGACAAATAATAAAGATATGGTTTGCAGATTAAGGAAAGCTTTGTATGGATTGAAGCAAGCTCCTAGAACTTGGTATGCTAGATTGGACAAATATCTTTTGAAGCTTGTTTACACAAAAGGTAATGTTGTCAGTAACATATATTACAAAGTGACTAATGATGACATCTTGGTTATTGAAGTTTTTGTTGATGATATCATTTTTGGAGGAGAAGATGGATTGTGTAAGGACTTTGCTAACAAGATGCATGAAGAATTTGAAATGTCTATAATTGGGGAGATAAAATTCTTTTTAGGATTGTAGGTTTCACAACCTAATAAAGGTATATTCATGTGTCAAACCAAATACTTGAAGGAACTATTGAATAAATTTGGTATGGAAAACTCTAAATTGGTAAGTATTTCTGACTATAATTGATAAATTGACATTGAAGGATGATTCAGCTCCTGTTAATTTGACAAAGATACAAATCTATGATTGGAGGTTTATTGTATTTGATACAACCAAGACCTGATATAATGAATGCAGTATGTATTGTTTTAAGATTTCAGAGTAATCCTAAAGAAAATCACGAATCAATAGTAAAAAGGATTTTCCAGTATCTACAAGGCACAACAAAAATTGGTTTATGGTATCCTAAAGTTGAAAAATTTGATTTATGTGCATACACCGATGCAAATTGGGCAGGAGATGTAGATGACAGAAATAGTACCATTGATAGTGCATTCTTTCTTGGTAGCAGATTGATTTCATGGATAAGGAAGAAGCAGAGTTGTACATCATTATCAATAGCAGAATTATAATATGTTGCAATAGCAACTAATTGTACTCGGGTATTATGGATTAAGCAAATGTTAAAGGATATAAAGGTAAAATGAAAAGAACCTATAATAATTTATTATGATAATTCAACAACAATTGATATATCAAAGAATCTGGTATTTTACTCTAAGACTAAACATGTTTCTATCAAATACAATTTTCTGAAAGAGAATGTTGAAGCAAAATAAGTAAGATTGGTTTATGTGAATACTAAAGAACAGATTGCAGATATATTTACTAAGTCTTTGCCTAGGGAAACCTTTGAATATTTTAGAGATCATCTTGGGGTAATACCCTCACTAGTAGAGACTTAGATGATTGGAGATAGGCATCAAACTGACAGAAACTAACATAGAAATTTGTTTTTCCAGCTTTGATGGAGGAGACCTACTTCTCAAGGGGAGTAGTTGGTTATATGTTCTGGTATTTTTAATTGCTTTGGCATTTGATGTCAAACGGGGAGAGATATCTATGGAAAAACTTGTATTTTGGAAGACATTATTCATTGGGGGAGAGACACTTACTCTTTGTATTTTGGTCTTGATTTATGGAGATATTTGGTTTTTGGTTTTTGGAATTCTATTTTGGCACTTAGATGTTTTTCCATCTTGTGTTGTCATCAATGCCAAAGGGGGATATTTGTTGGTATTATGGATGTGGTTCACTAGTTTTGTCATTGATGTCAACACTTATCCTTTTGGAGATCTAAATTATTGATTTGGCACTATGGTTATATTGGTTTACTGTTGAACCAGCACATTGTGTTCACCGGCAAGTTCAATGACTTATGCATAGTCATCGGTATATTTTTCATCAGAAGGTTATATGGTTCACCGGCACTGATGATGACTTGTTATCATCTGGAGATCACTTAATTATGTCAAAGACATGGTTTATATATTTGGTTTTGGTGTTTTGGTTATTGGTCTAATTAGGTTGACATATTTATTATTACCGACAGATTGGTCTAGGTTATGGACTGCTATGCGCTATCTATTCTAGATCAGAATGACACGTTAAGGAGATGATTTATTGATTGGATATTATTGTAAAAGTATTGAGCTGACATGATGCATCGCATCAAGAGTTATTTGTAATTGATCTAATTTTAATATTCTTAGTGAGTCGATCTACACATTTGGTGTTAGGTTTTGTATATATGTAAGATCTCATTTGTGAGATGAGATATGATATGGTATGTAAGGTTGTGGTATGGTACTATAACATGGTATGTGTGAATATTGAAGATCATATGAGCAGACCATAGAAAAGGTTCAAGGAAGGTTTGAAGGTGTTTATCAGAGCTTAACTGGTACTGAATCTAGCATTGGAGATGCTATTTTGAGTAGTACACTATTCTATGATTTAACCATCCTACTATAGTCATTGTGACTCCCATTTGAGTAGTGTTCTCTAGGCGGTTGGCCTTTCTACATGTGCAAACCCCATTTGTATACACATAATATATGTAGTAGTATCATCTAATTGTGGGTAAGGTTTCCCACCATGGTTTTTCCCCTTATAGGGTTGCCACGTCAAAAATATTTGTGCTAAGTGTTGTGGATGTTATTTCTCTTTATGTTTCATGCATTAAGTTTCACCAGTATTGATATAAATTGTTAATCTGCTAACCAACATTAAGTTTGGTTTACTGCTATTAAGTATTAAGCTGGATTAAGTTATAATCAAGTTGAAATTCATTGATAACTGATTCACCCCCCCTCTCAATTATCCTTCTGGTTCCTAATAGTGTTCACATAAACCGGTCTAACATCATTTGCTTCCACCTTCTCCTTCAAAAAGTTATACTTGATAGATATGTGTTTTGTTTTAGAATGAAATACAAGATTCTTTGATATATCAATAGAAGCAGAGTTATCACAATGAATAACTACCGATGCATTACAATCCACCTTTATATCCTTTAGTATTTTCTTCATCCATAAAACTTGTGCGCAGTTAGTAGCAGCAACAACATACTCTGCTTTAGTAGTAGATAAAGAAGTACATGACTATTTCTTGTTGATCCATGAAACAAACTTCTTTCCAACAAAGAAAGCTCCACCAGAAGTACTTTTCTGGTCATCAACATCTCTATCCCAATCATCATCTGTATATGCATATAAAGTAAATTTATCATCCTTAGGGTACCATAAGCCATATTTTGATGTACCTTGCAAGTATCTAAAAATCCTTTTCACCACCATCTCATGTTTTTCTCTAGGATTGATCTGAAATCTTGAAATAATACAAACAACATTCATAATGTCAAGCCTAGTCTAAGTCAAATAAAGAAGACCTCCAATCATAGATTTGTATCTTGTAGGATTTATTAGTGCAAAAATATCTTTTCTTGTCAATTTATCATTGGTAACCATAGGAGTACTTACTGGTTTAGAATCTCCCATACCAAATTTCTGTAATAATTCCTTAGGATATTTAGTTTGGTAGATGAAAATACCTTTGTCAATCTGAGTAATCTGCAAACCTAAGAAAATTTTTGTCTCACAAATCATAGACATCTCAAATTTTTTCTCCATATTCCTAGAAAATTCTATGGATAACTTATCGTCACCTCCAAAAATAATGTCATCAACAAATACTTCAAGAATCAGTATATCACCATGAGTGATTTTATAATATAAATTACTGTCACCATTGCCCTTAGTAAAACCAAGCTTCAAAAGTTATTTATCCAGCCTTGCATACCAAGCTCTAGGTACTTGTTTCAATCCATATAAAGCTTTCCTTAACCTGTAAACCATATTTGTATCATCTGATAGTAAAAAAGCATCAGGATTCTCAATATAGACTTCCTCATCAAGATCCCCATTCAAAAATGCACATTTAGCATCCATTTGATAAACCTTGTAGTTTTTATAAGCAACATAGGTAAAAAATAATCTTACATCTTCAATCCTAGCTATAGGTGCAAAAGTCTCTCCATAATCAATTCATTCTGAGAATATCCTTTACAAACCAATCTAGCCTTATTCCTTATAACTTGACTATCCTCATTTGAATTATTCCTAAAAACCCATTTAGTTCCAATAATATTTTTATTTTAGGTTGGGGAACCAAGGTCCAAGTGTTATTTTTCTCAATCTGATCTAATTCTTCTTCCATATCTTTTAACCAATGTTCATCTTTACATGTGTCAATTATTGATGCCAGTTTAACTTGTGAAATTAAACATACCTCATTAGTTTCCAGTCTTCTTATTGTCATCACTCCATTGCTATTATCTCCAATGATTTGATGTTCTAAATGATTCAATCTTACATACCTAGGAGTCTTCTAACTTTCTATTCCTCTTCCTTGTTCTTCAGTTACTATAGAATTCTCTAATGTTTTTGGAGTAACTAGTTCAACTCTTTGTTCTGGTAAAGGTGCTACCGATTCAGATATAATCATTTCCATTGTTGGTTCCTTGATTTGATTTTTGTTTAGCTCATCTACTTTGACATTAACACTCTCCATAATTCTTTGCAATCTCTTGTTATAACATCTATATTATTTTCTTTCATTACAATAACTAATAAATATTCCTTCATCACATCTAGGATAAAATCTCCCAATAATATAATCTCTCCTGATATAGCATTTGCTACCAAAAAATCTAAAATACTTAACTGTAGGTGTATTTCCAAACAAAATTCATAAGGTGTCTTACCAGTTTATCCTTTGATATGTACTTTGTTGAATGTATAAATCATTGTTCTCACTGCTTCTCTCTAGTAGATATGAGGTGGACTACCTTCCATCATCATTGTTCTAGCAGCATCCAAGATAGTTTTGTTCTTCCTTTCCACAACTCTATTCTGCTGAGGTGTCCAGGGAGCAGAAAATTGTCTTCTTAGACCATGTTTGTCACAAAAGTTATTAAACTCACCGGATGTGAATTAACCACCATGATCTGATCTCAAACATTGAATCTCCAATCGTGTCTCAGTTTCCACTTTAGCCTTAAAGATTTTAAACTTTTCAAATGCTTCATATTTTTATCTCAAAAAAGTAACCCACATCATTCTAGAATAATCATCAATGATTAGCATGAAATATCTATCACCATGAAAACTTTTAACTCTAGCAGGGCCACACAAATCCGTATGAATAAGATAAAGAACATCATTTTATTTATCTTGTATACTCATAAAATAGGTTCAGATTTGTTTACGCATTTGGCATTCTTTACATACCGGATTATAGGGCTTCATAATATTAGGTATATCCCTAAATACCTTAGTTGAATTGGTCCTCACAATGTAATCAAATTTTACATGACATAGCCTTTTATGCCATAACCAACTCTCATCAATCTATGTAATCAATCATGTCTTCTCACTGGAGTCAAATGAAATATATTAACTTTTGTCTATGTACCGGTAGCAATCTCCAAGCCCATTCTGTTAGTGATTTTGCATTTTCTATCCTTGAACTATAATTGAAATCCCTTGTCTACCAATCATCCTACACTCAAAAGATTATGCCTCAAACCTTCAACACAATAAACATTATCAGTATTGTTCTTACCATCCAATGATATAGTTCCTTTTCCTTTGATCATACATATTTTGTCATCTCCAAATCTAACTAAACCACCATCAAAATCTTGAAAAGACAAAAACTTCCCTTTATCTCCAGTCATATGATGTGAACAACCACTATCAACATTCATCCTTGTATTCAATTTTAGTAGCGAGTGCCTTATCTTCAGGTACATTCTCTTCCAGTTTCAGATCATCTTCCTTGATAACCAGGAACACCCATTCCTTCCCATTGTCAGATCTAGTAGCAAAGTCTTCTTTTGAATCATCATCCTAATCAGTAATGCCTATTAGGATAATCAATGAACAACTAAGAGGGGGGCATGAATTAGTTGTTAACAAATTATAACAATTAATCCACTATACAAGCTTAAACTGGAGCACATAAACATTAAATACCAGAATAGAAAAAATAGATACCGGTAAACAATGCAACTCAATAATAAAACAAATGATCAACACAATGCAACCATACCACATAACACCATGATTTGTACATGGAAAACCTGGTAAGGGGAAAAACCACACTGGGAAGCCTACCCATAGGTAGATGATACTTCTACAAAAAGTATGTGTTCCAATGAGGGGCCTACACATGCAGAAGGCACACTGCTTAGAGTGCACTGCTCATTACAAGAGAGTCTCACTGACTACAGAGAGGTTAAAATCACCTCAAAATATTTGGACAACAATCCAATAGAATGAACTGCCAAAGATAGCGTCTACCATGCCTGATTACAGTCCTAGTTAAGCTCAATGTCAAAGGCCTTTGACCTCTTACAAAAACCCAATTTGATCTTCAATGATCGACCAAATCCTCTACTTGAATGATATTACAATATTCACACATTACATTCCCTTTCCATATCCACATTCCTATGTTCTACATTGAGATATTACATTGATTTATACCAACCCTTAGGCTTGAACCAATTAGGTCAGCCACCTAAAGATATTACAATAAGTTCATTACATATATCCATATTAAACTGATATGCCATGTCAGCTTAGACCAAAACAATAATAACCAATCCATAAAGCATCCTGGTAACCTATAGAGAACATGTTAACATGATACCGATCCATAACCTAGATAGGCACCAAACCTATCCTGAGTCCACCATGCCAAGGTTAAGTCTCCTAGTAGTTGATGCTTGACCAATGATCACCTTCAACATCTTCAATTCCATCTAGAAGTCACACCAACACCACTTATGCATCCTATCAAGAATTCTCAATAAAAGCTCTACTAGTAAAACCTTAAACCTACGCCAATAAGGGTTTACTAGAGTGTATGGTAGCATCCAATTACCAAGTCAATACGATCTGACCAAGACATGCTCCAGAAGCATGTAACACATAAAAATCCATTTATCCAAACATGTCTGAAGTGTCCAATAGATAGTCCCTTCTGTTGGTAACACTAGATCCACTGTCCATAACCAAAACTTGTATGTTGGTAGCAACTAGTTCTGGTAGCCAATCATAACTTCTATTATTGACATCAATGATAAAACATCAATGCAGCACACAATCAATCCTTCCATAATACCAACAATCTCCCCCTCTGGCATTGATGGCAACACTAGATGTGAAAAACATCTAAATACCAAGAAATGCCAAACAAGTCTCCCCCAATGGAAGACAACCAACAAACTCCCCTTTTGAATAATATATTTGTATAGCTCTTAAGTTTTATTTTTCACATCAATATCTCTCCCCCTTTGACATCAATGTCAGAGATATAACATAGATATCAAAATTCTGTGAATCTCAAAGCTGACTACTCCCTCTGAGTAGTAGCACCACTTCATCAGTGTCGAAATGAATACTATATCTAATAATGCATGTCAGACTGATGCCAAAATGCATCAATAAAGTCTTTGTCAGATGGGAAGAAACCCCTAACTTGTCTCTCAAATACTCAAATTATTCTTTAGATAGTGGTTTAATGAATATATTTGCAATCTACTCTTTAGTGTTCACATAAACCAATTTGACTTCCTTTTCTTCTACCTTGTCCTTCAAAAAGTTATACTTTATTGATATGTGCTTAGTCTTAGAGTGAAATATCGGATTCTTAGACATGTCAATAGCTATAGAGTTATCATAATAGATAACTATTAGTTCACTACATTTTACCCTGATATCTTTCAACAATTGCTTCATCCACAGGACTTATGTACAATTAGTTGTTGCTGCAACATATTCAACTTCAACAGTAGATAAAGAAATGCGTGACTATTTTTTGTTGATCTATGAAACCAGTTTCTTTCCAAGAAAGAAAGCTCCACTAGAAGTTCTCTTCCTATCATCTATATCTCCTGCCCAATCCGAATCTATATATGCACATAAAGTGAAGTTATCATCTCTATAATACCATAAGCCATATTCAGTTGTGCCTTGTAGATACTGGAATATCCTCTTTACTACACATTCATGATTTTCTTTAGGATTACTTTGATATCTTGAAATAAAACTCACAACATTCATAATATTTGGTCTAGTATGAGTTAGATATAACAAGACACTAATCACAGACTTATACCTTATTGGATTTACCGGTGCAATTGTATCTTTGATAGATAATTTCTCACTTGTCACTATAGGGGTACTTACTGGTTTGGAATTATCCATACAAAACTTCTTCAACAATTCCCTTAGATACTTTGTTTGGTAGATAAAGATGCCTTTGTTAGTTTGAGTAATCTGCAAACCTAAGAAAAATTTCATTCACCAATCATGGACATTTAAAATTCATTATTCATGTTGTTAGCAAATTCCAAGCACAATTTATCCTCTCCTCCAAAAATGATATCATCAACAAATACTTCAATAATCAAAATATCATCATTAGTAATTTTGTAATACAAATGACTGTTAGCACTCTCTTTAGTAAAACTAAGCTTCAAAATAAATATATCCTACCTTGCATACCAAGCTTTGTGAGCTTCTTTCAATCCATATAATGCTTTCTTTAACCTACAAACCATATCCTTATTATCTGTCAGTGAAAATCCATCAGGCTGCTCAATATATACCTCTTCATTTGTCATCCTTCTTCTAGTCATAACTCCCTTGTTCCTATCTCCAATGATTTGATCTTCAGAGTGGTTTAATCTTACATCCCTTGGAGTCTTCTAAACTTCAGGTTCACTAATCTGATCATTAATCATAGTTGAATTTTCTGACTGTACCGATGTAATAGTTTTAGTGTCCTATACCGGTTGAGGAATTGTTGGTTTAGTTATGATAATTTCCACTGTCGGTTCCCTGTTATATGATATAGATTTATTTCTATATTGCTCATCCACTTTGACATTTGCACTTTCCACAATTTTCTGCAATCTTTTGTTATAACATCTATATGCTTTTCTTTGATTAGAATTGTTGGAATTATGGATGAATTAATTATGTATTGCATTGATGTTTTGTCATTGATGTCAACACTAGCTATTATGAATGGTTACCGATAGATAGTTTTTGGTTATCGGTAGAAGATCTAGTGTTACCAGTAGAAGAGACTACCTGTTGGACACTTTTGGTATGTTTGGATCTATGGAGTATGTTTAGTTACATGTGGTATGTTCTTCTGGAGCATGTTTTGGTTAGTTGGTATTAACTTGGTAATCAGATGTTATCATACATTCTTGTAAATCCCTATAGACATTGGTTTAAGGTTTTACCGATAGATCTTTCACTAAGGAATCATGACAGGATGCATAAGTGATGTTCGTGTGGCTTCTAGATGGATTTCAGGATGATGAAGATGTTCTTTGATCGTTCTTCAACTACTTGAAGATATTGCTTTGGTGTGGTGGACCCAGAATAGGTTATGTGCCTATCTAGGTTAAGGACCGGTATTATGTTAATATGTACTCTACATGTTACCAGGATGTTTTCAGATGTCTTATGGATTTGTTATTGTTTTTGGTCTTAAGCCAACATGTTATTGTTTTTGGTCTTAAGCCAACATGGCATATCATTGTAATATGGATTTATGTAATAATCTTATTGTAATATCTTTTAGGTGCCCGACCTAATTGGATTAGGCCTTAAGGTTGGTATAAAATTATGTAAGATCTCATTGTCGATCGTGGCAAGGAATGTAATGTGCGAATATTGTAATATCATTTAGGAAGAAGATTAGGTCGATCATTGAGGATAGAACTAGGATTAAGGAAAAGGTCAAAGGCCTCTAGTATTGAGCTTAACTAAGACTATTATCAGGCATGGCAGTTGTTATTTCTGGCAGTTTATTATTCTGGATTGTTGTCCAAATATCTTGAGGTGGTTTTAACCTCTGTAGTTAGTGAGACTCTTTTGTAATGAGTAGTATGCTCTAGTCAATGTGCTTTCCTGCATGTGCAGGCCCCTTATTGTATCACATACTTTCTGTAGAGAGTATCATCTAACTATGGGTAGGCTTGCCACTGTGGTTTTTCCCTTTTTGGGTTTTCCACATACAAATCTTAGTGTTATGTGGTATGATTACTTTGCATTGATTATCTATTTAATTGTTGAGTTGCATTGTTTACCGGTATCTGTGTCTACCAACATTTGTTTCTACTTTATAGGTATTTGAATATTTATGTGCTCCAGTTTAATATTGTATTGTGGATTAAATGTTATAATCTACTAACAACTAATTCACCCCCCCTCTTAGTTGTTCACCAGTTATCCTAACAAGAATAACCAAGAAATATCTCTTCCTCACATCTAGGATCAAACTTCCCAATTAATTCATCCCTTTTGATATAACATTTACTTCCAAAAATTCTAAAATATTTAACATTAGGTGTATGTCCAAACCATAAATCATAAGGACTTTTATTGGTTTCACCTTTGATGTGAACTTTGTTGAATGTGTAGATTGTTGTACTCACTGCTTCTCTCCAGTAGATATGAGGCAATTAGGCTTCTGTCATCATGGTTCTTGTCCCATCCAAAATGGGTTTGTTCTTTCTTTCCACCACTCCATTCTGCTCAGGAGTCCTAGGAGAAGATACTTGTCTCCTAATTCCATTTGTCTCACAATAACTGTTAAATTCATGAGAAGTGAACTCATTGCCTTGATCTGATCTTAAACATTTGATTTTTCAGTCCAGTTTCAGTTTCTACTTTTTCTTTAAAGTTATTGAATTTCTCAAAAGCTTCAGACTTCTCCCTAAGAAAAGTTACCCTCATCATTGTAGAATAATCATCAATTATCAATATGAAGTACATATAACCTTGAAAGCTTCTAGTTCTTGCATGACCACATAAGTTAGTATGAATCAAATCAAGAACATCATTAGATTTATCTTGTATGCTCTTAAAAGTAGTTCTAACTTTCTTTCCCAATTGACATTCCTTACATACCAGATTATGAGGCTTCATAATATTAGGTATATCTTTAATTGCCTTTGTTGAACTGATCTTGACAATTTTATCAAAATTAACAAGACACAACCTTTTATGCTATAACCAACTCTCATCAATATGAGAAATCAAACAAGTTTTATTACCAATGTTCAGGTGAAAGATATTACCTCTAGTCTGAGTACCAGTACCAATCTCCAAACCAGTCTTGTTAATGTTTTTGGATTTTCTATCCTTGAATTGAAGTTGGAATCCCTTGTCCACCAATTGAAGAACACTCAAAAGATTATTCTTTAAACCTTCTACATAATAGACATTATCAGTATTATGCTTACCATCTATAGAAATAGTACCTCTACCTCTGATAATACATGCTTTGTCATCTCTAAATCTTAATTGACTACCATTGTAATCATGCAGGAACAAAAAAATATTTTATCTCTAGTCATATGATGTGAGCATCCACTATCAATTACCCATTCATTCTTATCTTCAACTTTTTTTGCTAGGGCCTTTTCTTCATTCTTGATAGCCAATTCTAGTTCATATTCTTTTAGGGCATAGAACACCCATTCCTTTCCATTGGCGGATCCACTAGTAGAGTCTTCTTCTGGTTCATCCTCAAAGTCATTAGTTACTTCTTCCTCATCCACTATGTAACATTGTTTGTTTCTGTTGAATCTATATCTATTTTGATTAGGCTTGAATGATTTCTTAATTCTTTCCTCAAATATTGCTTTCCTTTCAAGACATCTAGATGCAAAATGATCAATCATAATATATGCAAAACATTTAAAAGGTTTTTTTCCTTCATACTTACTTCCTTTCGGTCCTTTAGGCACTCTTCTAGAAAATAAGGTTTCAAGTTGCTCAAATTCTTCATCCTCTTTCCTCATGTCTTCCAATTCTTTTACACATAGGGATTTCCAATCATTCTTCCTGATAGATGATGATGATGATGCATGAAAAGCATGTTCAAATTTTGCAGCTCTAGAAGTTCCAAATTCTTCAAGCTCAAAAGTAGATAACTTCCCAATTAGAATGTCTCTGTTAACTGAGATGTTTTTCATTGTCCTCAATTCATTAATTGTAGTTGCCTTCATCTTGTAAGTTGGTAGAAGGGCTCTCAAGACTTTGGAAACTATTTCATCTTCATTTAGAGAAATTCCCATGACAATCTCATTTACTCTTTCCATAAATGTAGCAATTCTTTCATTGTCATCCATCTTCAAGTTTTCATATCTCACCTGGTAGCCATCAAGTTTAGCAATTTTGATAGTAGGGTCACCTACATTCAGAGTTTGCAATTTATCCCACATAACCTTTGCAGATGATTTATTAGTCAATGACATGATCTACTGATCAATAAGTGCACACAGGAGGGCTTCTCTAGCTCTGCAATCATTCTCAATATTCTTGTCCAAGTCTGTAGGAGTAGGATTGCCAAATGCCAGATCATAAGGTGTGTAACCTTTCTCAGTGATCTCCCAAATATCCTTGCCAAGACATCTAAGATGAGTCTCCATTCATATTTTCCATATCCCATATATTGTTCCACCAATCTTAGGGATTTCTCTTCTCAAGATAGTTGTTGGTGGATTAGTTTCCATAGGATCTACCTCAAGCAGTTAATCTTCTGCAAAAGAGGACCAAATCTTTGATACCAATTGTTAGGATAACCAGTGAACAACTGAGAGGGAAGGTTAAATCAGTTGTTAACAAATTATAACAATTAATCCACTATACAACTTTTAACCAGATCATATAAACATTAAATACCGAAATAGAAGAAACAGATACTAGTAGAAATAGATACTGGTAAACAATGAAACTAAATAATAAAACATGTGATCAACACAATGTAACCATACCACATAACACCATGATTTGTATGTGGAAAACCTAGTAAGGGGAAAATCCATGGTAGGAAACCTACCCATAGTCAGATGATACTTCTGTAAAAAGTATGTGATACAATGAGGGGCCTGCACATGCAGGAAGCCACATTTCCTATAGCATACTGCTCATTATAAAAGAGTCTCATTGACTACAAAGAGGTTAAAACCACCTCAAGATATTTGGAAAATAATCCAGTAGAATGAACTACCAAAGATAGCATCTACCATGCCTGATTACAGTCCCGGTTAATCTCAATGCTGGAAGCCTTTGACCTCTTACATAAACCCAATTTGATCTTCAATTATCGACCAAATCCTCTACCTGAATGATATTACAATATTTGCACATTATATTCCCTTTCCATATCCACATTCCTATGTTCTACAATGAGATCTTACATTGATTTATATTAACTCTAAGGCCTCAACCAATTAGGTTGGCCACCTAAATATATTACAATAAGTTCATTACATATATCCATATTACAATGATATGCCATGTTGCCTTAGAACAAAACAATAATAATCAATCCATAAATCATCTCGGTAATGTGTAGAGAATATGTTAACATGATACCAGTCCATAACCTAGATAGACACTGGACCTATTCTGATTCCACCATGCCAAAGTTAAGTCTTCAAGTAGTTGAATGTTGACCAATGATCACCTTCAGCGTCCTCAATTGCATCTAGAAGTCGCACCAACACCCCTTATGCATCCTGTAAGGAATTCTCAATAAAAGCTCTGTCGGCAAAACCTTAAACCTATGTCAATAAGGGTTTACTATAGTGTATAGTAGCATCTAATTACCAAGTCAATACCATCTGACCAACACATGCTCCAAGAGCATATAACACATAAAAATCCATTGATCTAAACATGCCGGAAGTGTCCAACTGATAGTCCCTTCTATCGGTAACACTAGATCCACTGTCGGTAACCAAAACCTGTCTGTCAGTAATAGCTAGAGTTGGTAGCCAACCATAATAGTTAGTGTTAACATAAATAACAAAACATCAATGCAAGACATAATCAATCTTTCCATAGTACCAACAATGCCTTCCTCATCTGCTATGTAGCATGCTTTGTCTCTATTTTTCTTGTATTTATACTTGTTCTAATATCAAAGGTTAGGATTAAATGATCTTCTAACTCTTTCTTCAAATCTTGAATTCCTTTCAAGACATCTAGATCCAAAATCACCAATCTTATTACATGCAAAACATTTAAAAGGTTCTTTAACTATTGGCAATTGACAATTGGATTCACATGTTGTCATTCATGGCAACAAGATTCTATGGAAGTCATATACCAACATTAGGAGGCATTCACTGGAAGATACTGACATTAGGTATCCATGATTATAACTGGCACCACAACCGGTACTAGCACCGACATCCAACACTTCAGTGAAGCTGACATAAAGGAAGTTTTATTTGTAAAATCATTTTGTAATTATTGTATAAGACCGACATTATATATCTTTTGTATTGTAAGCTGACATAAGGAATATTTTTTGTAAAGGGTATATAGGTCAGTTTGTTAGGTCATTTTGATAGGATGTAAGGATATAGAGTATGTGGATGGAATAGGAGAATATAAAATTGTGTTATGCAAAGGATATGTATGTAGATCATGTGTATGTGAATGATATATCATGCAATGATCTGTAGATGTTTTGTAAGGCATTCTTGGAGGGAAGGAGATACTGGCAGAAGTGTTCAGGGATTATGAACTACTACAGAGCATAGCTATAACTGGAACTCTTTTTGGAATTATAG
Organism: Cryptomeria japonica; assembly: GCF_030272615.1. Taxonomy (NCBI): domain Eukaryota; kingdom Viridiplantae; phylum Streptophyta; class Pinopsida; order Cupressales; family Cupressaceae; genus Cryptomeria; species Cryptomeria japonica. The sequence continues at coordinate 200,413,627 of NC_081408.1, read as the reverse complement.
ATGTATATTGTGAGTTCATTATTGCTATTTTACCTCAGCAAAAGCTTGTAGTCAGTGAGACTCTTTAGTGATGAGCAGTGTGCTCTAGGTAGCGTGCCTTCCTGCATGTGCAAGTCCCCTCTCTCTATAATCTCTTTCATATGGCCAGTGAATTGATATTGTGGGTCACAAATCCCACTATGGTTTTCCCTCTTTGAGGTTTTCCACATATAAATTATATGTGTTATGGTGTTCATTCATGTGGATGGTTTATTTGCTTCAAGTTATATGTTTATTCATTTATTGGTTTATATGTGGATGTTATAAAAGCATAAAATCTTATCTTATGGGTAGAACACTGATTCACCCCTCTCTCAGTGTTCTTGGATCCCAACAATTGGTATCAAAGCTTGGTACCTCAAAAGAAGTTTAACAACTTGAGGAAGGTCCTAAAACCAGAATCGTTAGGCATGGCTATGGAAAAGAAACTTGAGATGGCTCTTGAGGATTATGATGCTAAAAGGATGAAGAACTTAAAACTACAAGATGAATTGAATTTTAAAAACGAGGTCATTCTTGTCCTATAAGAAAGGTTATCATCAGCTCAAGCTAGGAGAAAGGAACTTTTGCAAAAATAGGATGATGAAAATGCACTCAAGGAACATTGTCAAACACTGAGTCAAGCAAACATGCTCATCAAAAATGAAATGCAAGACCTGACTATGAGGATGTCAAAAGATATTGAGGACAAAAAGAAGAAGGAAGAAAATATTGTTATATCTCTAAAAAACAAATCTAAAGAATGTGACATATTGGCTTATGAGAATGATATGTTAAAAACTAGTTTGGTGCAATCTTGGAATAATGAACAAGAACTTGAAAGACAAGTAATAACTCTAAGAGATGATTTGACTACTGCAAGGGAGTATAAAGAAAAGTTTAGGATCATTGCTGCACAATTGGATGACTTACTAAAAAGACAAAGGCAGAGTGATTATTCTAGAGGACTTGGATTTGTACAAGGTGAAAGCTATGGTACTGCAAATAAAGGGCAGACAACTAGTATGCAGAACTCATCAGAACAAAGGAAATCGGTAAGGAAATATAAATCTTATAAATTCAATGGTATATGATTTATTTGTAATAAATTTGGCCATATGGATAAACAATGTAGAAATAGAGCAAATCAAAACTACAATTTTGTTCCCGGTCAAGGCATAAATTGCAAGAAATATGGTCATAAAATAGAAGACTGCAGAATGAATGTTAAATGTCATGCATGTGGAAAGTTTTGGCATTTGGCTAATCAATGTAGGTCAAGGAATGACACTAGATATGTCAAAGAAATTCAAAAGAATAATGTTACATATTATGCATGCAACAAAATAGGTCTTATTGCTAAGTACTGCAGAAGCAAGACTCAATCGGTTAGCAATGATAAAGAAATTGAGAAAGGAAAGTAGAAGGTAGATGAAATACAACAAGATCACATCAAGAGATGGGTTAGAAAATCTAAAGAACCAACTGGAGATGCAACTACATCCGTAACTCCATTGGTAGAACAGAGCATTCCTCCACTGGTAGGAATTCAACTGGTAACTGAGAAATATGCCTTAGGGGTTGGAAAATTCATTATAAATCTTGCATATTCCCCAAAGGAGATCGGAAGAGATCTGGAGAGTTGTGTTAATCATTGATAAAGGTTTATGTGGCATAAGACTGTGAAACTAACATCTAGTAAGGTACATCCCTAAGCATTTATGACAGTGAAGGATTGGGGTTTACTCACTGATAAAAGGGGAAAGTGGATTCATTTTCACTCACCCAACATTCAAGCATCTAGAGCAAAGCAAAGGATAATCTCAGGTGATTAAGAGCAAGAAAAGGCATTTTGAAAGGATTTGCAGCAACTATCTGAGAAGCACTCAAATCTTCCAACTGACAATCACTTTTAGGTATTTCTTCAAAATGGCATCTAGATCATCTACTCCTACTTTCATTGCAAATCCCACCATTGTTGAAGTTAAGGATAGATCGAGACTTGTTTTCAAGGAAGTTCCCCTGATAGCCAAGAAGGAAGACTCTGCAAGTGCATTCTTTAGGGTTCCTGATGATGTGATGTATGTTGAAGATGTAAGGGCATATATTCACTACACCTTGGAGGATCTAGGAATATAGGAGATAAAAGGAATGTATCAATCTATGATATTGATCAGCTCTGGAACAATCGAACTAGAATACAAATCCATTAAGGATCTAGGTTTAACTAGTATCCTATACATATCAGAATTCAAAGATGAGGTGATCAGATATGTTTTGAGTAGGGTTCACAATGAATTCATCTGGCTGGATTGGCCCTACATGATAAAAAAGGAGGCTATTCAAGCAGTTACCAACTTACCCAAATGTGGACAAGAACCTGGCAAGAAGATCTCCAACTGTGAGGTTGAGAAGCTCACTGGTGCAACCCATGATGGAAGATCAATGAAGATCAACACAATCAAGGACACAGATGTGAAGTTTGCAAGCATGATAATCAATTATAAGGTAACTCAATCTAGTCAATTGAACTCTATTGCTAGTTATTGAATCCATGTTGCATACCAAATGCTGAGGATTGTTGGAAAATATAACTTGTGTGAATGGCTAAGAAATGAACTAATGTTGAATCTTGAAAAGATTAAGGGTGTTAAGAAAGCAACTTTTTGGTTTGGAAATTGCATTGTCTATTTGATGCCTTAGTTCATAAATGAGCTACCTGGTCTAGGGAAGAAGCATTGGGATCATGACATACTGGTAGGAATTCAAATCAAGGAAGCAATCACCGGTCTTGGTACCGACAAAGATGAAAAGATTTGGGGCTATTTCAAAACATTTCAAGAAAATATGAGGCATAGAGAAAGGATTTCAAAGCACATTGTGGAGAAATACTCTGCTGATATCTGTTTTATTGTGAAGACTAATGAAACCCTCATGGAGGTAGTGGAACCAAGGACCATATGGGTCATTGAGATTGGATATGAGGTGGATGATAACATTCTAGATCTTTATGCAAAGATACTGCTACAAGCTCCATTAGATGATAAAACCAAACATTTTGGCACTGTAGAAGAAAAGGCTCTTGAAGTCAAGACTAGATTTAGCAGGAAGAGAAGAGAGAAGAAAATATATAAGATATCTACATTCATTTAGAATGTGATTCATAGAATAATATTGAAATGGTTTCTAGATCCAAACTAGCAGAACAACTAGTAACACAACTAGCAGTGGCTAGTGTTTTAGAGGTGAAGAGGCTTGGAACTTTCATTTCTACTATCACTTCTGATTATGATCTAGAGGACAATGAACCTCTAGCATTCAAAAGGGTACAAAGTAAGAAATTTGACCAGCAATTGGTAGAGGAGAAAAAGGTGGAGCCAAGGAGGAAGCTAGTAAGAAAGGCAACAAAACCTATTGCACCCCTACCTCCGACAAGGAAACCTATTCAAAAGAGAAAACCAATAACATCCACTCCGGCAACCCCCAATAAGAAAAATAACAGTGATGTTGCTACTGAATCTGGTAAGGCTACAATGACTTGTGCTGAATTGATTGATGAAATAAAAAAGGATGGAATTTTGAAAAATTTATCCATTCATTACGAAGATTTAGAGGACAATGAGTAGAATGAGATTGAAGAGGCAATTTCGTTACACATAGATAAATATAAGAGAGCCTTAGTAGAAATTTTGAGGGAAATTCCTCTATCACTGTGGTGTAGGGGCACCTCATCAACAATAAAATCATGGCTCTGAGGATGAATACTAGGATCATAGTGTTTGTCTTAGTTTCTTGTGTTTATGCTAGTTTCATGTATTCAATAAAGACCCCACCATGTAAACCCATGTCACTAATTAGGCAATTTGATAAGCCAATTAGAACAATGTGGTCAATAAGGGTAGTAAAATGTTTGGTTTTGTGTTTGATAGGTTTTTAGGATTTTTTAGGGGTGTTTGGTTGATCCAAGTGTGTGGATCCCAACCTTAGAGAGTTTAACAACTTTTTATGCAAAAATGCAACTTTTGAAAGTCTAACTTTTGAGCGCAAAAGTGCAACTTTTCAAAATGCGGTCGATGTAATCCTTTCATCGAATCAAACCTCTTCTAAAGTTGGTTGGAAACCATTGGAGAGTTCTATAAGCCTTGGGGACATGATTCCCAAGAGGGTGATTTTGGATTAAAGTTTGAAAGCAATAAAGTACTAAAAATTTGAGTTTTCCCAGAAATTTTGAGTTTACAGAGATTGTATGTCCTTAACTGGCTTGAACTTGACAAAATAATTCATGGAGTAGATGGAGGAATGAATCTTATTTGATTTGGTGGTGGTCTTAGGCTTTGATTATTTCTATTTAGTGATAACCCTCCATTTTTATTACTATAACATGGAAAGTAAGGGTTTGGCTAGGGTTTTAGCCAAAAATGGCCATATCTTGCATTCTAGTCAACTAGAAGTTTCTTCCTTTGGTGGAGTGCAGGATTGACTTATGTATTTTAGGATTTTCATGGGTTTTTGTAGGGAAAACTTGGTTGTTAGGAGAAAGAAGCAAAACTAGGTAGGCATCTCTATGTGACTACCTTCAATAAATTTAGGACAGTCATCATAAAATATGATAGCGGTGGATTCTAGGCATGCAACCTTGGAATTAGAGGTTATTAACCATTCCCCACATTCTCATAAATTTTGTGTTGCATTTGGGATACTGGTAATGGGGGTTTCTTTGTAAATTAGCCCTAATTGCCCTAATTAGGTCTCTAGGCTTCTAAGGGGTTTAGACCCTTAGGCTATAGATCTTGCCAACCCATTTTGGGGATGAGTGTAACTCCCAAAAGGGTATCTAGAATTGTGAGTATATTGTTAGAGTGTGTGGAAGATTTTGGATTTAAGGTCAATTCTCTCACTAAATATGGCTACTAGCCTAGGGGTAGGTTTCCAAAGGAGGTATAAGGATTTGAAGAGAAAACCCTAAACCAATGCTTGGAACAGTCCTTAGTAGTCATGAATGGACCAATTCCAAAGCCCCTAAGAGAAAGTGTGACTAGCGAGGCATTTTAGAGAAGTTGAAGCCATTTACTCATGTTGAGTAGGTGTTAGGATTGAGTAGGGGAGAGTAGTTCAAAACCTTAAGGTGTGGAGTCCTTCCTTGTAGGGTAATTTTTGTCATTTGAATGGTCATAACCTAATCTTTTGGACATGTCCTTAGGTGTAATAAGGCCTTTGCATGAAGTGGTATCAGAGCATAGGAGTGTGCTTTGGATAGAAGAGGAAGAAAAGATGTTAGAGGAGGAGGGATCCCAGGAAATCCCATCAAGAATGGCCAATACCAAGTTGAATGTCCTAGTGAAGAAGCAGATGGCAGAGAGAAGAGAAATTAGGGCTAAGAATTAGGCCTTAAGAAATGATATGGACTGGTTGAAGGATAGAGTGGAGAGGGGAGAGAGAGACTTTGGAGGAGATGAAGAAGGCGATGAAGAGGAGATACCTAGGGAGGAAGAAATAGAGGTTCCTGTAGACCAAAGACCCATGATGAGTGTCCTCAAGTCGATGGAAAGAAGAACAATGGATGTGAAATTGGATCTACCAGTTTTTGGTGATAAGATGGAACCAGATACAATGATGGAGTGGATAGACTCCTTAGACAATTTCTTTGAGAGTGAATACATACCAGAGCACCAAAGGGTGAAGATGACCCAATCCAAAATGAAAGGGGATGCACTAACTTGGTGGACTTTCATCCAAGATGAGAGGGTGAAAGAGGAGAAAAGAAAAGTTGCAACTTGGAAGAAGATGATGGCTTTCGTGAAGGAAGCCTATGTTCCAGTAGACTATAATGTCCAATTGCATAAGAGAAGACAAAACTTGAAGCAAACGGAGATAGACCTAAGCTCCTACACAGAGGATTTCATGAAGTTGTGTGTGAAGACTGAGGTAAAGGAGAGTGAATATGAGAAGGTGGCAAGATATCTCAATGGACTAAGATTTGCCATGCAAGAAGATTTGAACCTCCACACCCCAGAGACAGTCCAAAAGTGCTTTCAGTTGGCACTCAAGGTGGAGGAGAAAATAAAGAGAAGACAAGAACAAAATAGTAGAGGCAAAGGGAAAAAACAAAGAGGGGGAAGAATTCCTTTCAGATGTAGAGGAAATGGTTTTGGATGCCAAGGTGAGTCTAATCAAGAGAGCACCAGAGGAGAGAGCAGTTACAACCAAGGAGGAGGCTACAATCAAATAGGGAACTTTAGGGGTAGAAGACTATTCTCCAAAGGAAGATCCCAAGGTAGAGGACCTCATAGATGATAAAATTGTAACCAAGAGGGGCACATGGCCAATAGGTGTCTGGAGAAGGCTACAAGCTCCATGGGAGAAAGGAGGAGCATCTTGGTGCAAGAATTTGATTGTTAAAGTATGGCAAGTGCAAACACTTATCAAAGTGTTAATGCTCCTGATAGTTATGGCTACCCTGAAAGAGGAGAGGATCTGATGATGAGGAGAGTAGTAACCACCATGAAGGTACCTGATAAGGAGTCCCCACAAAGAAAGTCTCTTTTCAAAACTACTTGCAAGGCAAGAGGAAAGGTATGCAAGGTCTTGATAGACTCCGGGTCTACTGAAATTTTTTTCTCTTGAAATGGTAGAGAAGCTTAAGTTGAGAAGATTTCCACATCCTTACCCCTATAAGGTCTCATGGCTCACCCAAGGTAAAAAAGCAATGGTGGAAGAGAAGGCATGGGTAGATTTTTAGGTTGGATCATATAAGGATAGGTTGCTATTTGATATGGGCCAAGATGGATGCATGTCATGTCTTATTTGGAAGACCATGGTAGTTTGATTTGAAGGCTTACCATGATGGGGTTAGAAACACCTATTCTATCACCAAAGATGGTAAGGTGATAGAGATTTTACCCCTGATGGAGAGGGAGATAGAAAAGAAGGGAAATGATGCCAAAGTGTTGTCAGTAGAAGGCAAGAAGTTCATGAAGGAGATTGCAGAGAAGGATGCAGTTTGCTATGCCCACATCCCTAAGTCCAAGAGGACAAAGAAGAAGAAACTTGTAAAGTGGAAAGAAGAAGGACATGGGCACATAGACCTTGCTATTAGACAGTTACTTGACAAGTACAAAGGCATCATCTCTAATGGAATGCAAAGATCCCTGCCACCGATAAGAGACATAAGTCATTGCATAGATCTGATCCCTGGATCTACCTTACCAAATAAAGCAACATACAAACTTACTCTAGATCAGAATGCAGAGATGGCAAGACAAATTGAGGAGTTTCTTGAATCAAGGCTAATTGGCAGAAGCTTAAGCCCATGTGCAGTACTAGCAGGCCTTGCACCCAAGAAAGAAGGAAATTGGAGGCTATGCACAGACTCAAGGGCCATCAACAAGATAAATATAAGGTATAGGTTCCAAATCCCTAGGATAGAGGATTTACTTGAGTGCTTGGGGACTACTAAATATTTCACCAAAATGGATCTAAAAGGTGGATACCATCAAATTAGAATAAGGCCAGGTGATGAATGGAAAATAACTTTTAAAACCAATGAGGGATTGTATGAATGGAAAGTCATGCCATTTGGGTTGTCCAACGTCCCTAGTACCTTTATGAGGTTGATGAATGAGGTCTTGGTGGAGTTCATAGGAAAGTTTGTGATAGTATACATTGATGATATCTTGATCTTTAGCCACAAAAGGAAAGAGCACCTCAAACACATAGATATAGTCCTCAAAAGGTTACATGAAGAGCACGTAATGATAAATTTGGATAAGTGTTTGTTCATGCAGGAGGAGATCATCTACTTGGGCTTTGTAATCTCACAAGGTGATTTCAAAATGGACCAAGAAAATGTGAGTGCCATATTGTCTTCCCCTACACCTAAAACTATTAATGATGTCTGGATTTTCCATGGTTTAGCAACTTTTTATAGGGAGTTTATAAGGGGGCTTAGTCATGTTTGTGCACCTATGCTTGACACCATAAAATGAGGACAAAAGTGAAAGTTTAGTTTGACCAAGGAGGTAGATGACTCATTTGAAACTTAAAAGAAGATGTTGGTATTTTGGTATGGTTTTGTCATTGATGTCAACACCTATCAACACTTATCAACTCTGGCACTTTGAAGAAATGGTTATGTTCACCGGCAAGCAAGTTACTTTATGTACAGTCACCAGTATCTGGTACATTGGCAGGATATAATGTTCACCGACACTTGGAATGACATGGAAAACATCTAGTTATGTTGAAGACATTGTTTGGATACTCTGTCTTGGAGAATTGTTCATTGGTATATTTGTATTTACATATTTGTTGTTACTGGCAAATAGGTCCAGGTTATGCACCGACGGGCTTATCTATTCTAGATCAACACAACACACTTTGGAGATGATTTTGTTGTTATTTTAAATGCATTAAGATGACATGTTGAAATCAGATACTGCATCGGTTATTTATTTACTTATAATTATTTTATCATAAAATATTTTAGAGCCGACCTACTAAAATTGGTCTTAGGTTATGGTATATATGTAAGATCTTATTTGTAAGATCGATAGGCGATCAGGAAAAAGAATTATAAGAGGATATATGCAAGAATAAGCAGATGATACGATAGACATCATTTAAGGTGAAGCAAGGTTTTTGTGAAGGCATATCAGATTTGAACTGGTATTGAATCCAGCATATGAAGATTCTATTTTGAGAACTACATTATTATTGGATTTAACCATCCAATTGTAGTCAGTGTGACTCCTATTTGTGTTTGAGCAGTGAGCTCTCTAGGTGCTTGGCCTTTCTGCATGTGCAGACCCCATTTGTATACACATACTATCTGTAGTAGTATCATCTGATTGTTGGTAAGGTTTCCCACCATGGTTTTTCCCCTTACAGGGTTTCCACGTACAAACATTGGTGTTATGTGTAGTGGATGTTATTATTTTTCTATTTCATGCATTAATCTTTACTGGTACTATAATTAACTAATAAACTATCTACCAACATAAAGTTTGATTTACCGGTATTAAGCATTAAGGTTGGTTAAGTTGTTTTTGGTTTGAATTTTTTAGACAACTGATTCACTCCCCCCTTCTCAGTTATCTCTAGGACCTAACAATTGGTATCAGAGCCGAGTCCTCTTTTTGCAGAAGTTTAATAGCTTGAGGAGATCCAATGTATACTAACTATTTTAGGAAGGACAGTCCTAAACTTGATGGAACCAACTATGGTATATGGAAGATGAGAATGGAGACACATATAAATTCCATTGGAAAGGACTTCTAGTATGTCACAAAGAATGGCTACATTTCTCCTACTCAAATTTATCTTAATCCACCTACCTTAGGAAAAGATGAAAATGATTGCAAGGCAAGAGAAGCACTTTTGAGAGCATTATCAGATCATAAAATCATGGTATTATCAGATAGATAAATTGCTAAAGCTATTTGGGATCATTTGGAAAGATTGAATGAAGGAGATTCCACAGTCAAAATTGCAAAACTTGAAATCTTCCTAGTCAGGTATGAAAATCTGAAAATGAAGAAGATGAAAGGATTTATGCTTTTATGAAAAGAGTAAATGAAATTATTTTAGGTATTAAATGTTATGGAGGAACCTTAAGTGAAGATGAAATTGTTTCAAAATTTTTAAGAGGATTGCCACCGGCATATAAAATAAAAGTTACTACTATAAATGAGTTGAGAACAATGCCTAATACATCAGTAACTAGGGATACATTGATTGGAAAACTTTTAGTTTTTGAAATTGAGGAATTTGGTCCCATTGCTACTATAAAGATAGATTTAGCTTTTAAGGCATCAACATCATCTGCACCATCTTTTGACAAATCTGATTGGAAAGCCTTTTATGAAAGAGAACTTGAGGAAAGCAGGAGAGAAAATGAAGAACTTGAAGAACTTGAAGCACTATTTGCAAGGAAAATGCCTAGAGGTCTAGTTGGAAGTAAGTATGAAGGTAAAGTACCCTTTAAATGCTTTAACTATAATAAGATTGGTCATATGGCTTCAAGATGCCCTGATAGACATGCTAGACTAAGAGAAGAAGCTAGAAGAACATACAAGCCTAACCCTGAATATCAGAGATATGGATTTAAGAAGAATAAAGATAAATCTTGTTATCTTGCTAATGAAGGAGTCACTGATGATTCTGATGAAGATCCGGTAGATAATGTTGACCTATTGTTCAACTGGTAGAGTAGGCCCTGGCAGCTAAAGTTGAAGTTAAGAATGAATGGATCATTGATTTAGGATGTTCACATCATATGACTGGTGATAAAGGTAAATTCTTGAACTTTCAAGAATATAATGGAGCTCTGGTAAGGTTTGGAGATGATCAAGCTTGTTTGATCAAAGGAAAAGGTACTATATCTCTTGATGGTAAGCATAATACTGATAATGTTTACTATGTAGAAGGTTTAAAGCATAATATTTGGAGTGTTGGTCAATTAGTTGAGAAAGGATTTCAGTTACAATTCTGCAAAATTATGAATAGAACTGGTTTGGAAATTGCAACCGGTAATCAAACTAGAGGAAACATCTTTCATTTAAATAACAGTGAAAAGACATGCTTGATTACACACATTGATGAAAGTTGGCTATGGCATAAGAGACTTTGTCATGTAAATTTTGATTGCATGGTAAAAATTAGTACTACTAAGGGAGTTAGAGATCTACCTAAGATTGTTAAACCTCACAATCCAATATGTAAGGAATGTCAATTTGGAAAACAAGTTAGAGCATCTTTTAAAAGTATTCCAAAAAAATCCAATAATGCTCTTGAATTAATTCACACTGATTTATGTGGTCCAGCTAGAACTAAAAGCTTACAAGGTGATAGATATTTCATGCTAATCATTGATGACTATTCTAGAATGTGTTGGGTTACTTTTCTCAGAGAAAAATCAGAAGCACTTGGGAAGTTCAAACTATTCAAAGCAATGGTAGAAAATGAAACTGGTAAGAAAATAAAATGTCTAAGATCAGATCAAGGAGGTGAATTCACATCTAAGGAATTTAATACATTTTATGAAGTGAATGGAATCATAAGATAGTTATTAGCACCCTGGACACCACAACAGAATGGATTTGTAGAAAGGAAAATAAAAACTATCTTGGACGCAGCTAGAAGTATGTTATCTAAAGAAAATCTACCACATGTATATTAGAGAGAGGTAGTAAGCACAACGATCTATACATTCAACAAAGTTGACATTAAAGGTGAAACCAGTAAGACCCCTCATGAACTATGGTTTGGTATTACTCCTACTCTTAAATATTTTAGAGTATTTGGAAGTAAATGCTATATTAGAAGAGACAAGTATATTGGCAACTTTGATCCTAGAAGTGATGAAGGAATATTTCTTGGTTATTTATCTAAGAGAAAAGCATATAGATGTTTTAACAAGAAATTACAAAAAATTGTTGAGAGTACAAATGTGAAGATTGATGAACAATTTAGAGGAACTTCAAGGTATATAGACTCTGAACCGGCAACAGAGATACTGATAAATGAACCTACATTGAATCCACTAGTACAAAATGAAGATCCACTTACACCAGTATCATCTGAAAATTCCACTGTAAATGAGGAACAACAAAAAATAAAGACACCTTGGTATGTAAGATTGAACCACTCTGAAAATCAAATAATTGGGAACAAGTATCAAGGAGTTATGACAAGAGGAAGACTGCCAAATGAAGAGGTATGTCTTATTTCTCAAATTGAACCATCATCGATTAATGAGGCATGTGAAGATAAACACTGGATTAAAGCTATTGAAGAGGAACTAGAACAAATTAAGAAGAATAACACATGGATATTAGTTCCCTGGCCTAAAGACAAAAATGTGATTGGAACAAAATGGGTATTTAGAAACAAACTTAACGAAGATGGGAAGGTAATAAGAAATAAAGAAAGACTAGCATGTAAGGGATATTATCAGAAAGAAGGAATTGATTATATTGAAACCTTTGCACTGGTAGCTAGATTTAAGGTAGTCAAATTTGATGCAGAGGATGAAGGATCTGGTTGCAATCTTGCAAACTTAAGTGGAATATGGACCCAAACCCCAACACTCCTATGGTGTTTCAAATGCTCAAAGTGCCTCAATAGGCTCAAAACTTGTCTTCACCTTAATCAGGTGTTTCCTCCACCTCCACACACATAAAATAACCTCACCTAACATGTCTCCAAGGCTACCAAGCCCTCAACTCATCATCTAATACAAAAACCCAAATCTAGCCCTTCACTAGGCCTAGTTTCCTAGTAGCCCTGCCTGGACTGTTTTATGCCTGTTTCATGAAATTTTCCCAAAACACCAACAAATGTTTTGAATTTTTTAGATACCCATTATAAACCCCTATCAACACCCAATGTTATACCTATGCTTGTTTTGGCCCAACTCCTTCAAAACCCTGTTGTCCCTAGTCACTGTGAGGGCTAATTAGGCATGTTTTGTTAAGGAAGTACCCTTCAAACTCATCCTTAGGTCTAACCCTTCTATAAAGTCTCTAATTATGATGCCACACCAAGGATTTTCAAGGTATTAAGGTTCAGATACATTCCTAAATACCCAAACTCCAAAACCCTCATTAAATCACCCACAAACCTAGGGCTTGCTCAAAATCACTTCAAAACTCACTTCCAGAATCAAACAAAGGTTGATTCACCCAACATTTAACATCTCTCCACTAATTCCATCATAAAAGTATGACCTCCTTAAGGCCAATCCTCTGCTACTACACCTATGGCATCAAAACCATGTGTTTTCAGTCATCTATCTTGGTGTACACCTGCAAACTCAAACTTCCTATCATCAAAATGTTAGGAACATCTATTGTACATGTTAGAAATGAATCCAACCTATGAGAATTAGAATATGAATTCAAAGGATGGATCCAAACATCCTTAAAAACTATCAAAACAAATGGACACTTCACAGTCTATTCTAGGACAATCAGCAACAAAATGAGAACAATATTATTTCAGAACTTCAAAATGTCTCAATCATGCATTGATCAATCAACTGAACCCTCAAAGCATGGTAGACATGATATTGTTACTTCCAAAGAAAAGTAAAACAAACAATATTCAGAAAATGCAGGAAATAAATGTGTCTTATTGTTGTTCCAGAATTACAAACTGTCTAACAGACTTCTCCAGACTTCCTTATAGACTTCTTCACATACAATAATGTTTGCACAGACTTTATAAACATCTAGACAACCACCATAACTGATCCAAATCAGTTAGAAGGCACTAACAATTCCTAAAAGCATGATTTTCACATTTACATACTAACCGTTGTAATTCAAATATTTGAATTTACAACTTATTGATTTTGTAACCTATGACACTTTTAATTTATCTAAATCATAATTTGACACTCCTAGAGATAATTAAATGAATCTAGAACCTCATCAAACCAAACTTGTTCTCATGGACACTATTGGCCCTTATTACAATAATTTTATGCATAGGAGCATCATTAGGACACTTAAGGTCTTTACAGAAACACATCATCTTTAGCATAAGAAACCATAATGGGCTTCAACACCTCCAAGTTGATCTTTCTTGATGTCATGATCCTTCCTTCACTCCTTGGTAACATGAAACAAGTTCTTATCTTCTGGGATGCTCTTGCATCATACTCCCCACCAATAAGAAAATTCTTGTCCCAAGAATGATGCTGCTGCTTCCAAACATCAGATTGCTTTTGCCTCCTCACAAATCTTGATTGAGGGATGAAATAATCCCCAAAAGTCGCCTTCTTTTTGCATCTTACACTTGTAGTTACATCACACATCAGATTAGAAACAAAACATGTATTTTGCTGCTCTTGTTTAGGACATTGTTGCTCATAACCAGTCTGTACATCTTCTCATCTCTGATCCACTTGTTGTACCTACAACTTCTCTTTCACATCCACATATCCTTTCTCAACAATAGGACATTGTAATGAACCAACTTGCACAAAAGATAAATCCCATAAATCTTCATGAAGAGGACTATTTTTCCTCACAGTCTACGGCAAATTAACATCTTCCTTCCAACTAGTATCTTCTTGTTTTTCGTCCTGCCTTATCATTAGTAAATGCTCCCCAAAACATATTATAGGATTCTCTTTCAAGACCCCCAAAGGTAAAGGATTCAACTTATATTTCTGACCATCTTTATGAACCAAATATGTGTTATCAAATCCAACATGTATTGTTCTTCTACTATGTTGCCAAGGTCTTCCTAATATCAAATGTGCACAAGTCATAGGAACCACATCACATAACACCCTATCTTGGTATGGACCAATAGAAAAATTCACATAAGCCTTCAAACTAGCCTCTACATGCTGCTATTAGGTAACCCAAGTGGCCTTGTAGGGATTAGGATGGTCAAATGGTACAATTCCTAATGTGGTTATCATATCAAGAGACACAAGATTACTATGTGGTCTTGAAAAAATGATTACCTTACATATCTTTCCTTTGCATAAACAAGTAGTTCTGAAGATTGTTACCTTTGGTTCTTGCTGAAGTTTCTCACCTTGTCTTACCATCAAGAAGTCACCTTCAAGGATAGGGTCTACTCTCTTTGATTCTTCTTTCTTCTCATCTTCTTGTACCATATTCACTCTTCTATCTCTGCCTTGTTCTGATTCATTCCACTTAGGACATCTGAATGATTGGTGCCCAATCTCATTGCAATGAAAACACTTACCTATAAAGATTCCACTTCCTCTTCCAAATCTGCCACATCTATGGTTGTATCCTCCTCTTGGTTCTGAAAAGTTTTCTTTACCTTTCTCATTGCTTCCTTTCCCTTGATCTCTATTACCTCTTCCTCTATTATAAATTCCTCGTCTTCCACCATTACCTGATCTTTCTTGTTTTCTTTTCACCTTCTCTTCCACTCTAATTGCTAACTGATAACATTCACCTATTGTTTTTGGTAGTTGTAGACCAATCTCATCTTGTAAGTTAAATCTTAAGCCATTTATATACCTGGCTACTTTATCATTTTCTTCCTCATATCCTCCTCTGATAGTAAGCTTGTGAAATTGCTCAGTGTAAGCCATTATATCCATCTCTTTTTGTTTCAGATTCTGTCTCATCCTCTTCACATGAATGGTATAATCAGATGGTAGGAACTGCTCTTTCATCAAACTTTTCATTCTTGACCATGTAGACACTTTTTCTAATCCTCTTGCCATCCTATCATTCTGAAAACTAGTCCACCATGTCAATGTTGTACCTCTTAACTTAGTCTTTGCAAATTTAACTTTCCTCTCCTCTTCCATTTCTTCAAACTCAAAATAGTTATCTAAGGCATCAAGCCATCCTAACACCTCTTCACTATCCATCTTTCCCTAATAGATAGGAAAATAAATATGACTCTTACCTCCACTACCTTGTACTACCTTCAACAATCTTACAAATCTCTTTTCTTCAGGGTCCTCTATGTCATTTGTTCGTTGCTCTTGGTCTGCTATCTCATTCACTTCTTCATCATCATTGCCTTCTAGATTGTCTTGCTCTTCTCTTCTTCTATTCCTCTCAAGGTTATCTATCCTTGATTGCATAGCTTCTCTCTCCCTTCTCCATTGTATTTCTTCTCTTGCCTTAGCCTTCTCTCTTGCTGCATCTTGTTCCCTTCTTTCCCTTCTTTCCCTTTCTAGGATTTCCTTCAATTCTTCTAGTTCTCTTGCCAACTGATTCTTAGGTGCCATAACTAACCTTAACAAACCTACACCAGATCTTTTACTGATTATTTGATACCACTTGATGTAGAGGATGGAGGATCTGGTTGCAATCTTGCAAACTTAAGTGGAATATGGACCCAAACCCCAACACTCCTATGGTGTTTCAAATGCTCAAAGTGCCTCAATAGGCTCAAAACTTGTCTTCACCTTAATCAAGTGTTTCCTCCACCTCCAAATAGATCAAATAACCTCACCTAACATGTCCCCAAGGATACCAAGCCCTCAACTCATCATCTGATACAAAAACCCAAATCTAGGCCTTCACTAGGCCTAGTTTCCTAGTAGCCCTGCCTGGACTGTTTTATGCCTGTTTCATGAAATTTTCCCAAAACACCAACAAATTTTTTGACTGTTTTAGATACCCATTATCAACCCCTATCAGCACCCAAAGTTATACCTATGCTTGTTTTGGACCAACTCCTTCAAAACCCTGCTGTCCCTAGTCACCGTGAGGGCTAATTAGGCCTATTTTGTTAAGGAAGTACCCTTCAAACTCATCCTCAGGTCTAACCCTTTTGTAAAGTCTCTAATTATGATGCCAAACCAAGGATTTTCAAGGTATTAGGGTTCAGTTACATTCCTAAATACCCAAACTCCAAAACCCTCATTAAATCACCCACAAACCTAGGGCTTGCTCAAAATCACTTCAAAACTCACTTCCAAAATTAAAGAAAGGTTGATTCACCCAACATTTAACATGTCTCTACTAATTCCATCATAAAAGTATGACCTCCTTAAGGCCAATCCTCTACTGCTACACCTATGGCATCAAAACCATGTGTTTTTAGTCATCTATCTCGGTGTACACCTGCAAACTCAAACTTCCTGTCATCAAAATGTTAGGAAAATCTATTGTACATGTTAGAAATGAATCCACCCTATGATAATTGGAATAGGAATTCAAAGGATGGATCCAAACATCCTTAAAAACTATCAAAACAAACGGACACTTCACAGTCTGTGGCAACAAAATGAGAACAATATTATTTCAGAACTTCAAAACATCTTAATCATGCATTGATCAATCAACTAAACCCTCAAAGAATGGTAGACATGATATTGTTACTTCCAAAGCAAAGTAAAACAAACAATATTCAGAAAATGCAAGAAATAAATGTGTCTTATTGTTGTTCCAGAATTACAAACTATCTAACAGACTTCTTCACATACAATAATGTTTGCACAAACTTTATAAATGTCTAGACAACCACCATAACCAATCCAAATCAGTTAGAAGGCACTAACAATGCCTAAAAGCATGATTTTCACATTTACATACTAACCATTGTAATTCAAATATTTGAATTTACAACTTATTGATTTTGTAACCTATGACACTTTTAATTTATCTAAATCATAATTTGACACTCCTAGAGATAATTAAACGAATCTAGAACCTCATCAAACCAAACTTGTTCTCATGGACACTATTGGCCCTTATTACAATAATTTTATGAATAGGAGCATCGTTAGGACACTTAAGGTCTTTACACAAACACATCATCTTTAGCATAAGAAACCATAATGGGCTTCAACACCTCCAAGTTGATCTTTCTTGATGTCATGATCCTTCCTTCACTCCTTGGTAACATGAAACAAGTTCTTGCCTTCTGGGATGCTCTTGCATCAAAATTATTGTTGGCTCTTGCAGCACACAAGAACTACAAAGTATATCAAATGGATATTAAATGTTCATTTCTAAATGGAGATCTTGAAGAAGAAGTTTACATTGAGCAACCTGATGGATTTTCTTTGATAGATAACAAAGATATGGTTTGTAGGCTAAGGAAAGCTTTGTATGGGTTGTAGCAAGCTCCAAGAGCTTGGTATGCTAGATTGGATAAATACCTTTTGAAGATTGGTTTTTCTTAAGGTAATGCTGACAACAAGTTATACTATAAAGTTACTAATGATGGCATCTTGGATATAGAATTTTTTGTTGATGATATAATCTTTGGAGGAGAAGATGGATTGAGTAAAGGCTTTTCTATTGAAATGCAACATGAATTTGAAATGTCTATGATTGGAGAGATAAAATTATTTTTAGGATTACAAATTTCACAGACTCATTAAGGTATATTCTTAAGTCAATCCAAGTACTTGAAGGAATTACTAAAGAAATTTGGGATGGAGAACTCTAAACCGGTAAGCACACCTATGACTACAAATGATAAATTATCACTAAGGGATGAATCTACACCTATTAATCTGACTAGGTACAAGTCTATGATAGGAGGCCTACTATATTTGACACAAACAAGACTTGATATTATGAATGCAATATGTATTGTTTCTATATTTCAGAGTAATTCTAGAGAAAATCATGAATCAACACTAAAAAGGATTTTCCAGTACTTACAAGGCACTACAAATCTTGGTTTATGGTACCCTAGAGATAAAAACTTTGAATTATGTGCATACACAGATGCAAATTGGGCAAGAGATGTGGATGACAGAAAAAGCACCACCAGCGGAGCATTTTTTCTTGGAAGCAGATTAATTTTTTGGTTGAGTAAGAAACAAATTTGTACATCTTTATCAATAATAGAATTAGAATATGTTGCAACAACAACTAACTGTACACAGGTATTATGGCTTAAGCAAATATTGAAGGACATAAAGGTAAAATGCAAGGAACCCATAACTATCTATTGTGATAACACTACAACAATTGATATATCTAAGAATCCGGTACTACACTCTAAAACTAAACATGTTTCTATCAAATTCAACTTTCTGAAAGAGAATGTTGAAGCAAAATAAGTAAAACTAGTTTATGTCAATACTAAAGAGCAGATTGCAGATATTTTCACCAAGCCTTTGCCTAAGGAGACTGTTGGATTTTGCCAAGATCAAAAGCTCAATGAAATGTACAAAATAGAGACATAATATGGGACAAGAATAAACTGTATTCTCATCAATAGAAAATGATCAATAACATGATTCAATAGTTACATACAATGTAGATGAGCCTGCTTATATAGGCAAGGCTAGGGATATGTGAGCACACAAACATGACATGTGGCTCAATAAGAAACAAGGGTAGGTAGGAAATAGGTGTGGGTAGGTAGGAGAAATAATATAATAGTCCACATGAGGTGGCTCACCCATTGAATGTGGAGTGTAACAACAAGATCAACACCATAAAAGGTGGAATTTCTCCTACACACACTATCCCAATGTGGCACAAACACCCAAGTGTCTCATACCCAAACTACTATGAAAATGCATTATCCTAAGTAAACTTAAGTAAGTGTAATAATATCCATGATGAATAATTATTTACATCAACACCCCCCCTTAAGTGCAACTTAGGGGAATGCACTTAAGTCAACAATGCAACTAAGCAATGCAAGATGGGTCCCGGCTATGAGGCCATGTTAGGTACCCATGTACAAATGCAAATGCATGCAAACAATGCAATGCAATCTCTCACAAAGTGGGGAAAGAGAGAAAAACCCAATGGGAAAAAACCCTCCCCCCAAAAAGAGATGAAAACATACAAGAGAACTCTCATAGAAGAATGTGAAGGACAAAACCCCATGTGAGGAAAAAGTCCCCCCCATATGAGAGAAGAAGAGAAGTCAAACTGTGACCCCCCCTCAATGGAGAATCTGCACCAATGATAGAAGCTCGATGTATGAAGAAACTGCTCAACGAACGTTGAACAACATTCCTCCCCTTAGGAAGAAACAAAACCAAAGGTGTATCCATGAAGTCTCCCCAATCATGAAGGGAAGATGTATGAAGAAAACTCATGATGAAAGGAATCTCTGAAAACTGCTCAAGTGTCCCCATGTCAATGCTGAAAGATACCCCTTCCAAAGGTGGTAAACTATGCCACATTGCTGAAAAAGGCACTCCAAGATCTAGTGGAGATGGATGTAGAACATGTCCCAAAGACTCACATGTCTCCTCAAAAAATAAAGAGACCTCCTCCAACTGTTGTACATAAGTATCCACAATCATGTCAACCTCGAAAGAATGTCATGTAGAGAATGAACAAGAGGGTCAGACTATGCCCTCGCAACAATCAAAGAAGGATCATCTTCATTAAAGAGAAGATGAATGTCATCAATGATATCTCCCAAATCTGCAATGTAGGATTCCATAAATAAACCTGCAATATCTATCATGTAATCATCCCATGAATCTGAAGCTGGAAGACAATGAATATCCTGCTGCACTGAATCACATGAAGGCAAAACTGTCGCACTATCCACATAATCAGGTACAATAGGTGATGTGATATCAATATGAGAAGATGAAATACAAGACTCAAGAATGGGGTCACATGTGAGAATCCCCATGTTCAAGTGTCCAAAGTTCTCCTCAAAATCTGAACTATCACAAGAAGTGTGATCATAATGTGTAGAATCATCAAATGTGAAATCATCATCATCAACAAAATCTGAAAAGGAGTATAACCGAGATGCATGATCAACCACCCCAGTTGCAATGATAGCTCTAGTCTCCATGTCTCTAATGAAAACTGAGTTAGGTGTGAACTCCACAACTCTCTTAGTTGCGCCATGTGTGATTTGATAGATAGAAAGGAGATTGTTTGTCAAGTGGGGTACACACAACACATCATTGAAGGAGTTATCCCCAATGTCAATAGATCCTTTCCCAATCACATCCATGTATGTATGATTGCCCATCAAAATCTGTGGCATGGTGCAAGGCTCAAATGTAGAAAACATAGACTGCGAAGATGCCATATGATGAGAAGCCCCTGAATCTAAAAGCCATCTCTCTGAATCATGACTGATAGTAGCACATAGAGCTTTTCATTTTCTTGTTTCAAAAGAGTGAGTCTTTCCACTTTTAGAAGCCATGAATGCTTTCCCTTTTCCTTTTGAATGTGAGGAAGTGGAAGTTGATGAATCATCCTTCTTGTAGATTTTAGGCAAATCAATGTTATGCTTTTTGATGATATGTGTGAGCTCATCAATCTTCTTAGAATGGCAACGATGTTCCTCATGACCAATCTTTTTACAATAAGCACAAGTAGGTCTCTCTCTCTTTGGTGAATTATCTCTCTTGGAAGAGGATGAATCTCCTTGTTGCGGAGAAGATGGTGCTTTTTCCTTAGGCTTTGATTGCCATTTCTTCTTGTTTGAGTTGTCCTTTCCTTGATTTCCTTTGTTCCCTTGATTTGCCACTAATGCTTGAGACTTAGAATCCTTAAGAATGCCCATGCTTATCAACTTAGTTTGTTCCATCATCAACATTTCATTGAAAGCATCAAATGTAGGCATTTTGTAGCTTGAACCCATTGTCATCCTATGGGTTTGGAAACTAGAAACAAATGTTGCATATTCATGTGGAAGCTTGCCTATCAAGTTGAATATCAATTGAGTATCCTTCTTATCAATGCCGCAATCTTTGAGTTGTGCCCTCAACTCATTTGCCTTAGTGACATAATCTTGTATAGTATCAAAGTTCTTGGGATCTAACATGGTGAGATCACTATCAATTTGATATCCCCTAATCTCATCAACTTGACCATACAAGTCTTGAAACTTTTGCCAAGCATCCTTGATTAGAGTACACTTCTCAATGTGAAAAATGAGATCCTTTGATACATACTTTCTTAATGTACCAATTGCCATGATATTTTTGGTGAGCCAATCTAAATGACCAACTAGATCAGCCTTAGGATTAGCTAGAGCAACAATAGTTCCATCAATGTAATGAGTGAGTCCTTTTTCCATAAGTTTACTCCATGCATCAATTTTCCAAGTGGCATAATTATGTGGAGTTAAGAGAGGAAAATTAGAAGAACCCATAGCAACAAAAAGGAAGGAACACAAGAGCACAAAAGCACAAGAGACACCCCCCCAAATTCACTCAATCAAAATAACCCCCCTAAAGTGATGATTTTGACACTTTATACTTAGTGCGATTACAATGAGCCACTTGCAAAACAAGGCAAAGTGGACTTATGATGCAAATTTTATAACTTCTCAAATGAGATACAAGAGACTTCAATCAATAGTGCAATGAATCTAACTGAGATTCAAGCAAATATATAAGTACCAAGAGAGCCAAAAAAGGCCAAAATCTGAAAGTATAATTTCTACTTATAATGGCATCAATCTGATAGGATCATGTGAAATTAGATGAAAAAATACGCACTTAAAAAAAAAATGGCACCTGAAAAGGAGGTCGTATGACCCCAAATGAAGCCTCTGAAGTTGCAAAAACTGGGATTACCTAGGTACAGTCACCAAAAACTACATTTTCTAAAACATCCATGCATCAAAATCAAACAATTTCTTCACCACTACGGAGACCACGAAATTCTAGCCCATTTCAAAAAAAATTGCACCCAAAAAGGAGCAAAAATGAGCAAGTTATGGCCATTTGAAGTTGAACTGCAAAATCAAAAATGCAAATGAGAGGGGCCTGCCAAATTTTTGAAAAATGCTGATGTGGTGCTGACATCAGCAA
Source organism: Cryptomeria japonica (assembly GCF_030272615.1). Lineage (NCBI taxonomy): Eukaryota > Viridiplantae > Streptophyta > Pinopsida > Cupressales > Cupressaceae > Cryptomeria > Cryptomeria japonica. Next base: position 200,391,387 of record NC_081408.1, on the reverse strand, counting down.
GTCACTGTGTTAAATTTGACGACTGTATGACCATCGTAAAAACTTCGCCCTCTGCTGACTGGGCATCAGTACTGTATGGACAGTTGACTGTGTAGGTGACTGTGCAGCCGGACTGTAAGAAATTGTTGACATGGCGCTCTGTGTGGCAAATGGCATGGCGTCCATACCATACAAAAAGCTGACTAGGCACAGGTGATGTGGTAGATGACTCAGCATACGGTAGCTGACTGTGTGTACGGTTTTACCCATGGGCTAGTGGCCACCTGCCACATGGCGGACGCGGGTTCGCCGGTCTTGTTGACTCGACTGCCGGCGGGAGGAGGCTGCCGGAGGCGGACTGGAAGCGGTGGCTTGGTGGCGTTTGGTAGTGGGTGTTAGTGAAAGCGAGCGAATGCCGAAGTCTACAGGTCTCGGCACAGCGACGGAGGGCACCGGAGAGGAGATGCAAGCGTTCGGAGTGGAGGGACGTGGTGGCAGCTGGCGGGCGGCGGCGTCGGAGGCCGAGGGAACCTGCGGGAGGTGGCGGCACTGAGCTCGGCGTCGGTGGAAGTGACAAAGTACGGTCGGCGGTAGGTAGGTACGTGGCTGTCAGAAGGTACAGCGACGAACGGAGCACGGGGTATGGTCTCTGCACACCTGCAGGGACACTTTGCACAAGGGGGGGTCTGCGGACCCCGAAAAACTTTTTGATTTTTTTTTTTTTTTTTTTTTTTTTTTAATTTGATTTTTCCAATTTTTTTTTGCTTTCGGAATTTTGAAAAGTATTTTCAGAAAAGGGAAATTTTTTTTTTTCGAACAATATGCAAAATTTTGAAAATCTGTACGATTATGGTAAAATTGGGGAACAAATTTTTCTCACCAAAATAGGCCGACTTTATAACCAAAATTCATGGAAACGGCCTTCTAGACGCAATGGCGGGGTCAGATCTAGTCTAGGATGCCTCCAAAAGATGTTTCTCCTCAGATCTGCTTCTTGACATCGCACTAATGCCTCTTCAAGACGAATCAATGAAGCCCCAATTGCTCTGATACCATGTTGGATTTTGTCAAGATCAAAAGCTCAATGAAATGTACAAAATAGAGACATAATATGGGACAAGAATAAACTGTATTCTCATCAATAGAAAATGATCAATAACATGATTCAATAGTTACATACAATGTAGATGAGCCTACTTATATAGGCAAGGCTAGGGATATGTGAGCACACAAACATGACATGTGGCTCAATAAGAAACAAGGGTAGGTAGGAAATAGGTGTGGATAGGTAGGAGAAATAATATAATAGTCCACATGAGGTGGATCACCCACTGAATGTGGAGTGTAACAACAAGAGTGGAGTGTAACAACAAGATCAACACCATAAAAGGTGGAATTTCTCCTACACACACTATCCCAATGTGGCACAAACACCCAAGTGTCTCATACCCAAACTACTATGAAAATGCATTATCCTAAGTAAACTTAAGTAAGTGTAATAATATCCATGATGAATAATTATTTACACCAACAGAAACTTTTGAACATCTCAGAGACTAGCTTGGGGTTGTACCCCCACTGGTAGAGACTTAGACAGTTGATGTTTGTCATCAATTGGCAGAACTAATAGAGAAATATTTTATTATGACTTTGATGAGGAGAGTTACTTCTCAAGGGGAGTAGTTGGCATACTGAATTGGTTTGTATTTTGTATTTGAACCTAGCTTTTGTATTGGCTTTGGCATTTGATGTCAAAGGAGGAGAGATTGATATGGAATAACTCAAGGATAACACATGTTACTCTCAGGGGGAGAGAGTGTTACTTTGGAGAGATTGATTACTCTCTGTATCTAAATTTTGATTTCTGGTTATGATCTCTTTTGGGAGATTGTTGGTTTTTGGTAATTGGCATTTCTATTTTGGCACTTTAATAGTTTTTCCATCTTGTGTTGCCATCAATGCCAAAGGGGGAAATTGTTGGTATTTCGGTATGGTTTTTTTATTGATGTCAATACCTATCAACACTTATCAACTCTGGTACTTTGGAGAAATGGTTATGTTCATCGGCAAGCAAGTGACTCTATGCACAGTCACTGGTATCTAGTACACCAGCAGGATATATTGTTCACCGACACTTGGAATGACATGGAAAACATCTAGTTATGTCGAAGACATTGTTTGGACACTTTATCTTGTAGAATTGTTCATTGGTATATTTGTATTTGCATATTTGTTGTTATAGGCAAATAGGTCCACGTTATGCACCGACAAGCTTATCTATTCCAGATTAGCACGACACGCTTTGGAGATGATTTTGTTGCTATTGTAAATGCATTAAGCCAACATGTTTACATCGGATATTGCATCGGTTATTGATTTACATATAATTATTTTATTGGAAAATGTTTTAAAGCTGACCTACTAAAATTGGTCTTAGGCTATGGTATGTATGTAAGATCTTATTTGTAAGATCAATAGGTGATTGGGAAAAAGAACTATAAGAAGGTATATACGAGAATAAGAAGAGCTATACATGTAGACATCATTTAAGATAAAACAAGGTTTTTGTGAAGGCATATCAGAACTAAACCGGTACTAAATCCAACATATGAAGATGCTATTTTGAGTAGTACATTATTATTGGATTTAACCATCCAATTGTAGTAAGTGTGACTCCTATTTGTGTTTGAGTAGTGAGCTTTAGGTGCTTGGCCTTTCTGCATGTGCAGACCCCATTTGTATACACATACTATCTGGAGTAGTATCATCTGATTGTGGGTAAAGTTTTCCACCATGGTTTTTCCCCTTACAGGGTTTCCATGTACAAACATTGGTGTTATGTGTAGTGGATGTTATTGTCTTTTTGTTTCATGCATTAATGTTTACCGGTACTATAATTAACTGATAAACTATGTACCGACATGAATTCTGATTTACCAGTATTACGAATTAAGGTTGGTTAAGTTGTTTTTGGTTTGAATTTGTTAGACAATTGATTCACCTCCCCCCCCCTCTCAGTTGTCTCTAGGACCTAATAGAAGAACCAGTCCTTTACCTACCTGAATTTAACAAGATATTTTAGGTGGAATGGGATGCAAGCCACATGGCTATTGGGGAAGTACTCAGCCAAGAAGGAAGGCCAATTTCTTTTTTTAGTGAAAAACTAAATGATGCCAAGAGGAAATACTCATCCTATGAATTGGAGATGTATGCTTTGGTTCAGTCATTGAAGAAGTGGAGGCACTATTTATTCCCTAAAGAGTTCATAGTTTTTACTGATAATCAGGCTCTAACCTTCATAAACAATGAAGAGAAGTTAAACCATTGACACATGAAATGGGTAGAAACCCTACAAGCTTTCACCTTCAACCTCAAGCACAAGAAGGGGGTTGAGAACAAAGTTGCAGATGCCTTGAGAAGGAGGTTTTTAACTATCAATCAAATCAAGATGGAAAGTGTTGGCATTGACTCCTTGAAGAACATGTATAATGTTGATGAAGACTTTTGGTGACTGGAATCACGTTGAATTTTTTGAATTTCTAATACAAGATGGATTGATATTTAAAGGTGGATAGTTGTGTATTCCTAAGTGTTTAATGAGACTGAATATCATTAGGGAGAAGCAATGTGGAGCAATGACAGGTCATTTTGGTCTTGACAAGACCCTTGACCTTGTGAAAAGACATTACTACAAGCCTAAGTTGCAGGTAGATGTAAAGAAGTTTGTAGAGACATGTGTAATCTGTCAAAAATCCAAGGGAAAATCTACCAATGCGGGCTTCTACCAACCCTTACCCATTCCTTCTAGGCCATGGGAGGGCATAAGCATGGATTTTGTGTTGGGTCTACCTAGGACAAGGAGGGGTTTTGACAATGTTTTTGTAGGGGTGGACAGATTTAGCAAAATGGCTCATTTCTTGCCATGTAAAACCTCTTATGATGCTTCATATGTTGCAGACTTGTTTTTCAAAGAAATAGTCTAGATACATGGGTTTCCATTAAATATAGTTTTAGACAGGGATGTGAAATTCATAGGTCACTTTTGGAGGACCCTTTGGAAGAAGTTGGGAACTAACCTAGCTTTCTCATCAACCTACCATCCTCAAATAGATGGACAAAGTGAAGTTGTCAATAGGTCCTTGGGGAACCTATTAAGATGTTTGACAAGACAACATGGAGAGAAATGGGACAATATACTATCATAGGTAGAATTCTCATATAGTGATACCATAAATAGAAGCACTAGGAAGTCTCCTTTCCAAATTGTGAATGGCATCCACCCAAGAGGTGTGTTAGATTTGAGGGAATTACCTAAAGAAGAATCCATTAGTGTAGATGGTGAAGCTTTTGCATCAGTCATTAAGGAATTCCATGACCAAGTGAAATCTCATCTCCAACAATCTATAGTGAAATACAAGGCTTATGCTAACAAGAAAAAGAGAGATGTACAATTTTATGTTGGGGAATTGGTATGGGTACATTTGAAATAGGAGAGACTCTCAAAAGGAAAATACACCAAGGTCATGCAAAGGAATATTGGACCATGTCAGATTTTGAAGAAATATGGGCATAATGCTTATGAAATCCAACTTCCCCTTGATCTTGGATTGTCACCCATTTTCAATGTGTGTGATCTTACACTTTTCAAAGGTGATAGAAATGAAGTGGAGGAACCAATGCAGGTTGCAGCAGACAATGATATTCCAAAGTATGATTCACCAAAGTTGAGAAAGGTTCTAGACACTAGAATCACAAAGAGGACAAGGAACAAGGACTACATTAAGTATTTAGTTTCTTGGCAGGACAAACCAGACTCTGACGTAGTTTGGATGATAGATAAACAAATTTCCAACCATGGTGTCGACCTCCAAATTCTGATCTCAAGTGGTCTTGAGATCTCTTCTCCTAGGGAGCATAGTGCAGGGGAACCTCATCAACAAGAAAATCATGGCTCTAAGGATGAATACTAGGATCATAGTGGTTGTCTTAGTGTCTTGTGTTTATGAAAGTTTCATGTATTCAATAAATACCCCACCATGTAAAGCCATGTCACTAATTAGGCAATTTGATAAGCCAATAAGGACAATGTGGTCAATAGGGGTAGTGGAATGTTTGGTTTTGTCTTTGATGGGTTTTTAGGATTTTTTAGGGGTGTTTGGTTGATCCAAGTGTGTGGATCCCAACCTTAGAGAATTTAACAACTTTTTATGCAAAAACACAACTTTTGAAAGTGCAATTTTTGAGTGCAAAAGTGGAACTTTTCAAAATGCGGTTGATGTAAACCTTTTAATGGCTCCAAACTCTTCCAAATTAGGTTAGAAACCATTGGAGAGTTCTATAAGCCTTGGGGACATGATTCCGAAGAGGGGTGATTTTGGATTGAAGTTTGAAACCAATAAAATACTAAAAAATTAAGTTTTCCCAGAAATTTTGAGTTTACAAAGATTGTACATCCCTGAACAGCTTGAACTTGACAAAATAATTCATGGAGTAGATGGAGGAATGAATCATATTTGATTTGGTGGTGGTATGAGGCTTTGATTGTTTCTATGAAGTGAGAACCCTCAATTTTTTTGACTGTAACTTGGAAAGTAATAGGCTTGGCTAGGGTTTTAGCCAAAAATGGCAATATCTTGCATTATAGTCAACTAGAAGTTTCTTCCTTAGGTGGATTGTAGGATTGGCCTATGCATTTTAACATTTTCATGGCTTTTTGGAAGGGAGACTTGGTTGTGAGGAGAAAGAAGCAAAACTAGGTGGGCATCTCTATGTGACTACCTTAAGAAAAGTTAAGACAATCATCATAAAATCTAATAGTGGTGGATTCTAGGTGTGCAACCTAGCAATTAGAGGTTATTCACCATTCTACACATGCTCATAAAATTGGTGTTGCAGTTGGGATACCGACAATGGGGGTTTCTTTGTAAATTAGGCCTAACCACCCTAATTAGGTCTCTAGGCTTCTAAGGGGTTCAGACCCTTAAGCTATAGATCTTGCCAACCCATTTTGGGGATGAGTGTAACTCCCAAAAGTTTATTTGGAATGGTGAGTATCTTGTTAGAGTGTGTGGAAGATTTTGGAGTTAAGGTCAATTCTCTCACTAAATAGTGCTACTAGCCTAGGGTTAGGTTTCGAAAGGAGGTATAAGGATTTGAAGACAAAACCCTAAACCAATGCTTGGAACAGTCCTTAGTAGTCATGAATGGACCAATTCCAAATCCCTTAAGAGCAGGAGTCACTAGTGAGGCATGTTAGAGAATTTGAAGCCATTTACTCATCTTGAGTAGGTGTTAGGCTTGAGTAGTGGACAGTAGTTCAAAACCTTAAGGTGTGGAGTCCTTCTTTGTAGGGTCATTTTTATCATTTGAAGGGTCAGACCCTAACCTTTTGGACTTTTTCTTAGGTGTAAGAAGGCCTCTACATCAAATTGTAAATTAAATTAGATGCTAGAAGACTTGACGCAGTCAAGAGAGATAGAGAGATCAAGGAAGTAGTACTTTTGAATTTATGTGGTTAAATAAGTAATGAGGAAATGAAGAGGTTTATAGATGTTGCTAACATGTCAGTTTTTACTAGCAAACCAGGGAAAATAAGCCGAATGATGGGTAGGGTCAATGAGGTAATAGATGGGACCAGTGATGGTTGGTCCAAATTCTTCCAAAAGAATCCAAAATTTCTCACCTCCCATGAAGAATTTATTAAGGCAAAAACTTCCACTACTCTGGATAAATCAAAAGGGAAAGGTATTTTGGGAAGTTCTTGTTGGAATTTGCATGAATATTGCATTAATGATATGTTATGTTGTCATTGATGTCAATTAACCGGTAATGCTATTGTTGATATTTCTATTATTGTTGATATGGTCTTGTAATTGGTAGGAAGAGATTTGTGAAAGACAGTGTAAACCGACATGTAAGCTTGTGATTTAAACTAGTAACCGATGTAAAAGGTTAAACCCTATCTATGTAATGTAACCGGTAAAATCTACCAGTTGTTTTTGTTAAACCCTAACTGATTAAGGTTGTTGAATTGGTTATGTTGGCTTATGATCTGATGTTGAGTGATAATGATGGTGACACACATGGTCCTTGTATGAAGACAAGTTCAAAATGTTTTGGCACATTTTTGTCTAGGTAATGAGAAAAGTGTATTACATCTAATGCAAAGCATGTGATGAGTTACTAAGCTCGATGAATCGGTAATCAAGGAGCGGTTGATGTTTTCTTGATTGATGTGTAGAAATTTCTATGTAATCCAATGATCATACTTGAACTGACTTATTTGTAATCTCTATGAGAGAATTAGGTTTTTGTTGTGTTACCAACCTAATTGATTTGTTTATAAGGTTGATGAAGTTGTCTAGTTGGAGGTGTTGGCAAAGATCAGTTGAGTGTGTGGTTGCCGAAGTAGATGATGAGTCTGCAGTTTGAGTAAAGGTAGATAGGAGCTTAAAAAGATCTGATCAAGCAAGTGTAGTGATATTCAGACAGATCAAGAAAACCCCTGTTGTTTTCTAACAATTATAGCAAAACTGAAATCCCCTAACTAGGTAAGCTCTAACAAGCTTGGTTACTTCTCAAACCCTCTAACAAGGTGATCCATTAGCTTGGATTTTTAAATACTCTACCAAGGTTACTCCTAACAGGGTTCTTGCTTCTAACAAGGCATTTGTAGTCAATCCCTTAATCAGGTGATTCTTAACAAGATCAGTTCTTAATAGGACTTTTATAAAAGCTTTAACAGGCTTGGCTCCTAACAGGATGAACTTCAGAAGAGTTAAGATAGTTATCTTGTGAGTCCCATCTCACCATGGTTTTTACCTATTTGGGTTTCCATGTCAAAAATACTTGTGTCATGTGGTGAATTTTTTTGTGGTTATGATCTTATGGTTGATTTGGTTAGCTACTTAACTATTCTGATAATGCATGATAACCGGAAGCATTGAGAAATGAAGTATGTTGACATATGATAAAGCATTTGGATGTTTACAAGTTTACTGTTAAGTTGTTGTATCCATCAACTAGTTTTCTTATGAGTTTTTATCTTGACAGTGGTATTTCATTGATAAGTTTACTTTGTGTGATTGAGATTGAGATTGGGAAAGTTTGTATTAGGTTTTCTATTTATTGATTGACCCCCCTCTTAGTAATCTACTGGATACTTATTCTTTCATCATACCATCAATTGGTATCAGAGCATCTCAGGTCCTCTAAGATCTAGCCTAGATTGAGGAAAATATCTTGTAGATCACGATGAAGAAGGAAGGTCTGAAGTTTAATAGAGAAAACTATAGGATATGGAGTGCTAGAATGAAAATTTACATCAAGAATCTGGGAAGTTAGTATTGGGAACATGTCAATACTAAATATGTTGCACCCACTGGGATTTTGACTAATGATCAAAAGAAAGAACAACAAGAAAATCATCAAGCATTAGAGGCCATTATCAATTCCCTGTGTGATGCTGAGTATGTAGATGTTCACGGTCTAGAGGCTGCATAAGAGGTATGGCAAAAAACTTGAAGAGATTTATAGCGGTGATGAACATGTTAAGATTTCTAAAGAGGAGAGTTTAAGAGGAAATATTGATGACATGAGGATGGATGAAGGGGAGAATATCCAACAGTATGGTCAAAGGATAAAAGAGATAGTCAATGAAATTAAGAGTGTAGGAGGGAAAGTGGAAGATGCCATAGTGATCAGTAAGGTACTGAGAACCCTGCTACCAGTCTACGCTATCTGAGTTGTAGCTATTCAAGAGTTGAAGTCCATAGATAAAACTAAGGTAACTCTTAACTCCATCATTGGAAAATTTACTCTTTTGAATTGAACAATTATGATGGTAGTGTACAAATATCTGAGTCTGCATTTAGAGCTTCTGTTTCTAACCCATCTATGAGAAAAAGTAGAGATACTAGTGATAGTTATGAATCCAGATCCAACAAAGATGTTGATGATGAAGATAGTTTAGTGGAGCTTGAAGCATTATTGGAAAAGCAGTTGCCTAGAGGCACTGGTAAATATAGAGGTAAATTACCTTTTAAATGTTTTGCATGCAACAAGATTGGCCACATAGCTGCTAACTATCCTAGTTGTTCAACCCAACAATAAGAATAATAACTCTAGTTGAATTCTCAACCCAAAGTTTGGACATTCATTTGGTAAAGTCACTATTTCCATAGCTAGTGCTCATTTGATTGCAACCCAGAGATGTAATACTTGAAATGGGTATGCACTATATATGCACTAAGTTCCTGCAATAGCTATTCTGCATTACTACAACAACTAACATTATGAAGAAAAGGTATGCAAAACTTCAAACTATTGAAAGGCTACAGGAAAACTTTTGCATAAATTCATAAAAGAAATACTGGAATAAGTTCAATGCTGATAAACAAAAATTACTCTATTTTGATTTGGCTGCAGGAACAGTCAGTGGATCTGTTTCTAGTGGCTATAGGAATAGTCAATGCAAGAACTTCTACTATAGCTAAGGAAAGAAAACTAATCTTAATAAATGCATAGGAACACTCACCAAGTGGGCCCCCTTGGGTGAGTGATTCCAGGCTTCCCAAAAATAACTCTAAATGCTCAGAATAACATATTTTTTTCATCATACTTTGGAAGTCATTACATGATTCGATATGAAAAGAAACTCAAAAATACTTAAGAAAAATCCTCTACTCTATTTTTTTCTCCCCTTTCTATCTAACCTCTGAGAAGATAAAGAGCTTATTGTAGCATAGGAAATAGGAATCATCAAAACAAGTAGATCAAAACACTAGACATGATAACTCAATCATAAGAGCACTCATTGCAATGAACCTATCCTAAGCACACTCAATAGAGACATGAAAACAAAGCATTCAAAAGCAAATATTCATGCAAACCAGATGACGATTTGGATGCTTCTTCGATGCGGCTCCATTGTTCTTCTTTCTTCTCCCAATAGGTTTGTTGTGGATCTCACCTTCAAGTGCATATACCTAATTATGAAAGCAAGATTGATATTCAAGAATACTCAAAGTGTAAGTTCAATAATCTGATCAGGGATTAGCGGCTAGGAATCAAGGGGTTTGATTGAAGAAATTCATCCAATTTATAGAAGAATTGGAGAGATGAAAAGATTAGCATGATAGTGATTCGAATGGAAATTCAAATCAAGAATAGCAAAATTATGACATGTCTATGACAAATTGCTATGCAAGGATTTTATGACAATTTATGACAATTTTCTATGTCAAGAATTTATGACATGAATTTGAAATAGAAATAGACATTTAGGAATTTAAGAGAAATTAGAAAATTAGGTTAGAAATGATGACTTGGAAATTAGGAAATTGATGCAAATTAGGTAAATTAATTAATAATTTCTCATTCATTAATTAATTTACAAAAATAGGAGGAATTAATTAGCCAATTAAATAAACATTTAATTGTGATAAGAAGACTTAGGATAAATAAATAAATTATTTAACCTAGAGGGAAAATGACAAACAAGATTAAATGAATAAATCATAAAACCTTGGAAGATGAATTAGCCATGCAAGAGCGACAATTAGGTCTTGATGATAGATAATTAATGTCGATTCGATCATGATTTTGAATTGATAAATGACCAGTGTTGATAAATGATTTGATTGAGGTTGGTTGACAAAAATCAATGACAAATTGACCAAATTGACATGATTGAAAAGGACAAGGATCGATGACGAATCGATCGCAATATGACAAGATTGACAAGGACAAAGATCGACCAAAATCATGACTGAAGATTGTTGTCAACAAGACCAAATTCAAAGGCGAGATGATAGAAGAATGTAGAAGAATGACTCGATGTTCACAAATGACAAAGATCAAGTGCGTGACATAGGAGAAATGTTAATGCTACGCAAAAACCTAAAATAAGGCAATGCGCAAATGTTAAAGTATGACTCCGCAAGCGTTGACCATTTTAGGTGTCTACATTTTGCCCCTCTTTGAGACAATGAGATTTTAAGCATTGTTTCAAAGAACAATAATGAAAATGCCCCGGACAATAATAATGACATATGCATGCCCCCTCGAGGAATTGGTCGGAAACATGTAGAAAAGAGGCCAATTGATCGATAAAAATGATAGGAGATAATAGGATCAAATGGACTGACAATCGGATACCGGATGCATGAAGGACAAGCTATTTAAGGTGCACAAGACCGTGATCAACATAAGATGGAGAGGACACACATCCATCTATGCACTGACAAAGATCTATAAATGGGACCAAGAGAGTGAAAATTGTTCATTTGCACTAGCCCAAGAAGAGGGTTTGTTGCTCTGGAAAAGGAAACTTGCAGAGAGATGGTGAACATTCAAATGGTAGATCACCTCGAAGAATGTGTACACACATACAAATGATCAGACGATGTGGGAGCAGTGGTATGTATCTCAAAAACCCATGTTTCCAATTTCATGAATTTGACTTGCTTGCGGGACATTGCAGGGCCCACAAGGGATGCAAAAACTGACTTCTGCGCTTGTGTAGGGTCTTCTGCGCTTGTGTAAGGTCTTCTGCACTTGTGTAAGGGTACACAAGCGTAGGTTACATGACACAAGCATAGGTTACATGACACAAGCGCAGGTTACATGACACAAGCGCAGTTGTGCTCTGGGAACTCAATTTTGGTCCAAAACAACACGCAAATGATTCGAAAAGGGGGGATAAGGGTAGGATAGGTCAGAATAGATGAAAAACACCCTAAGGTGGACATGAAAATGAGGAAATTCAACCCATAGGACCAAACCCTAAAACTGAGAAAATGTGCCCCAATTGTGATGCAGAGTCGACAGTATCCATTGATCACGCGGGAGAACCGATCAGACTGCTTCATGCTACGACATAGACTCAGAAGTACAGAGAGAGATACAGTAGTAGGACTTGAGATATGGCAGGGATGAGGAGGACAGAGGAGCACCTAGTGACAGAGGCACGTGCTCCTTATGTAGTTTGACATTTTGTAGTCAGCCTGCGGGCCATACTTAGGACAGATAGTCCAATTTTGTACTCCGATATTATTTTGACATATGATATGATATGCATCGATATGATGGGATGCAATGTGTGATGACTGATGTTATTTTCCATGTATGGATGACTTATGCACTATTTTTGTACCTTTGTGGAATATGTATGGATGTATTTTTTTTGTATTTTTGATGCATTTATGATATGAAATGGATAAAATGCTTGATATGAAGCTTGATATAATGCAAATGTACTAACCAATGAATGCAGGATGTAGCATATGTGTTTGGATATCGGAGCACTAGACTGAACTGACTATCCGAACTGACGGAAGAAATATTAGTAAGAAGAAAATGAGAAAGAAGACAGTTAAAGATGAAGAAAACTTGCTTTCAGTAATGCACTTTGTAGGTGAGAACCTTTATTTTTATGTAGCAAAATGGATGCGTAGCATCATGGCATTGAAGGCCAGAGCTGAAATGCAACCCTTTTTGCAAAAGACAGACACATCACAGACAAATGACAATCACAATCAAGAAAAGGACCATGATCCATCCCGGTCACTCTAAATCACTCAGTGACATCATCAAGCAACATAGGAACATGATTGAAGCCAAATATAAATCAATAAAAAGATAAGATGCACAAATTCCAACAAATCAGACAAACATCTTGATCTTCATTGTCAAAAGTTGAAAGTGTTGAGAGGACGATCATGCTGTCTGGTTTCAGGAAATGTGGTACCCCGTCTAAGACAGGACACAGTCTGGTTTCGAGGATACCACACCCTATATAAGACCCATGATAGTAGAGACAAGGACAAATGATTTTGATGGTAACGTTTGATTGTTAGGACAATTGTGATCAGTTTGAATGTTTGGTGTTGATTGAAAAAGTTCATCTGGTTAAAGGATGATGTCATTAAAGCACAGTGTTCGATTGATTGCGAGGCATTGGATGGATGCTCAGTGATCTGTCTATGCACAAAGGGGATCCTTTATTGCAAAATGCTTATTTTTGGAGTTTAATGTTTTTGAAATGTTTTTGCGTTCATTTTTTTTAGGGCTTTTTATGATTTTTAGGGATTTTCATTTTTTCAATTTTTTAGATTTTTTTTCAGGACATTATTCGATTTTTTTGAGATTTTTTCAGGACATTTTTAAATGTTTTTGAGATTTTTTTAGGACATTTTTCAATTTTTTTATGAAATTTTTTCAGGACATTTTAAATTTTTTTATTTTTAGTTTTTAATGACTTTGCCCCCAGTGTCTAGCAAGGCAAGGAATATGATAGGTGAATAAATAGGCTTGCTGAAATGATGGTGGATAGAGGGAAGACAAAGGCCTTTTATCGTGGAGACAATACGGATGCAATTTCCAAGGGCTATTGCGTGATGGGACAAGAGACTGGATATGACAATGTAAAGCAGGAACATGGCATGAGGGACATGTCAAGAGGTTTTTGAAACTATGTTTTGCATTTTGTGTCCTTATGTCAAATCAAGATCAAGGAATGAAAAAGAGTGTATGGATAGTGATAAGATATGGATAGGATAAGCAAGACCAAGAATGGATAAGGGAAATGGACTGAAGGTCAGGATTGGCTAAAGGATAGTGGCAAAAAGTTGCAAGAAGCTAGGGAATATGGATGAAAGGTTGTAATAAGCAAATGGATAAATGACCAAAAGCTATGATAGACTGAAAGCTGCAAACAAGATGCATGATGCTCATGATGATCCTCAGCCTTGTCAAGATCAAAGGTGGAAAAGGGAAACTAGACATGAGGGACAATAGGATATGAAGGGTAATGACAGGGGTTCGATAGGATAATGAAGGGCAATAAGATATGAAGGAGGAAACCTACCCCCAAGTGTGGTGTGCAAGAAGTTCATAAATTACACATGACGCCTGTTTGCCAGGTTTTCACCAGTGGACGAATTATTTTTCTTTACTTTACTTTTTTTTTTTTCTTTTGTCTTTTTTTTTTCACTTTTTTTTTTGTATTTTGACTTTCTCAATAGAAGATGGACACATGATAGGGGATGGAAGAAGGACTCAAGCATCTTTTTGTTTGGAGAGTAGCCTTGAAAAAAAAATGAACCATGACCTTTAAAAGTATGCTCAAAGACGTTGGTAGGATAAGGACATGGAAAATAAGATGAAATTAAGGAAAGGATTTATGCAAAGGATTGGACCAAAGGATCGAAGGATGGAAAATATGCATTGGATAATGGATAGGGTATTGGAAGAATTGTGCTTGAGTGGATAGAAATTTTGGCAAGATCAACATTGGCACACACCTTGAGTGGTGATGGACTAATGGAGGACAAATGTATTTTGGATATTGAGATTTTGATGGAGGAAAGGCTATGGATTTTGGGACATAAGGGCCCAAAATGGATGAAGAAGGTGGTGGAGAAATAGACTTGGAAGGTTTGGATGGAGGAATAGCAATTTTGGATGCCAAGTTGGATGTTTCCTTTTGTGCTTCAAGGAGCCGCTTAGGAACCCACATGGTTTTTGATTTTTCATGCTTTTGTGGTTCCTTGGAGTGCATTGCTTGCACAAGGGATTTAGGAACCCATATATATTTTGACTTTGCTTTATTTTGCTCAGTGGGCCTTTGTGGCCTTTTGTATTTTTCTTTTTCTTTATAGATCATATTGTTCTTTGTTTTGTCATGTCGATTAGATTGGACATGTTGATCTTTGAATACAAGTGGATTGCTAGACTTATGATGCTTATACTTGGCATCCAAATTGCTTGGAAGAGGGAATGAATGTTGGTGTGGATGGGAATGATATGGAGGCATGTGGGATGGATGGAAGGTTCTCCAAGATGTGTGCCTTTGCTGATGTTGCATAGGAGATGGAGGGATATAGGGACCTAGAATGGATGGTAGCGATGATGGGGAAGGTGGACCTTTGGATTTTGACTTTGAAGGGATACCAATGCCTTGAGTGTGAGATTTGCAGCCATGACCCTAAAGATCTTCTTTAACATGAAAGGATGCTTGCTTATGGAGATCTACTCCTTTGCCTTTATGAATATCTTGACTTGTAGGATACTCTTTTCTTTGGGAAGAAGACACGAGTCCATTATGAGGTAGATATGATATGAGAGAAATGATGAGATTTTGAAGTGGATCAGATTGCACCAAAGTGGAAGAACCCATTATGCATGTCAAGGGTTCATGAACATCTTGCATTGACATGTTAGAATCATGAGGAGGATTAGGATCATGAGGGGGACTAGGATTGTGTAGTGGACATGGTTCAATGACAGGCTCTTCAAGAGATGGAATGGGAGACATAATGGGATCATCAAAAGGAATGAGATCTTGGAGTGTATATGCTAGATTAAGACAAGGAGATGGAAGAACAAAAGGATCTTGTGGAGGATTTAAAGAAATAATTTGATCTTGACAAGGAGGAAGATCATTGGAATCCTCTTTAAAGGTGCTTTGCTCTTGACTTTCAATGGGATCATCGGAAAGGATGGAAAGGATATCTTGATCTTTCTCAGGAAGTGGAATGTCAATGGGATTTGAAAGGACATTGTGTTCATGAAATGGAAGGGGATTGTTTGGGATTGGATGAACTGGGATATCTTGATCTTGCTTAGGGAATGGAGTGTCAATAGGACTTTGGATAGGATGGACAAGAATATGGGAATCATCGTGAGTGTCTGGGAAAATGGAATCCTGGTCAATAATTGGATGGGATGATAAGGTTTCAGGATCTTGATCTTGATTTGTTTTAAGACACATTTCTTCATGCTCTAAATTATCCTCTTGACATGGGGTTGGACTTTGGATATGCATGGGGGATTCTGACAAGGGATCAATGATTTGGCATGAAGGGGATGCACTTTGAACATTTGTGATAGATTTTGGCAAGGAATCAATGCTTGAACATGAGGAAGAGTGACTTCAAATGGGGTCCTCTAAAATAGGTAATGGCAATAAAGTGCATGGTGGCATTGGGTCTTGTATTTCTAAAACATGACAAGGATGTGCATCATGAATTGGATTATATTGGCAATCAATTATGGATAGCCCTTGGATAATTGCATCCTTGGATGTATTATTTGATGAGGACAACATGGAAGGTTCTTGGGAAACTTCTAAAGGTATAGGGATAGATGCCACTGGAGAGTCAATTTGTTTGCAGGGGGATGAGACATTGCTAGACATAAGTGTATTATCTTTATCTTCCTCAAAGAATTCACTTGCTCGTTTCCTTAAGATCATTGCAATAAAGCCACCTTTCTTTCGAGGTTTTGACATGATTAGATCTGGAATTTGAACTTGTTTGGAAAGGAGTTGGTCTTGGTTTAATGTCAAGTTTTGATATTGGAATTGGTTCAATTGTTCTGACATCTTTGAAACTTGGGCTGGTGTGTGCTACAAGTTTTGTTTTTGAATGTTTGATTGTAGTTGTTGACATTGATATGTTGATTGAACTTGTTGATATTCCACCATTGGTTGAACTATTTGTTGACATTGTATAGTTGGTTGGACATATTGTTGAAATTGAACCATTGGTTGCATTGGTTGAATATGTTGAACAATTGGTTGTGATGGTTGAAAATCTGATTGATAGTAAACACCTTGTTCTTGTTGTGGAGGCACGTAATGTTGAAATTGATGTTGTCTCTTTTCTTGAAATTGTTTCATCATCTCTATTTGTGAGAGGAGAGCTGGTATGTCTGATTGTTCAAGAAGAGATCTTACATCAATTGGCTCAATATTTAGATTTCAACCTTGAAATTTTTGCAACATTTTGGACATTTGTGATCTATTCTTCTGAATGTTTTTCACTCTTTGTTCCAATATCTCATTTTCTTGAGCTAGCTTCTCCTCTAGTTTTTGTATTTGGAGACTTGTTTCATCATAAAAAGTTTGATCAATATTGCCTTGTTGTTGGGTTGGATAGAATTGTGATTGCCTTGGATTAAAATTTGATTGCATTGTTGGTTGATACATCAAACTTTGTTGCATCACTGGTGCTTGGAACCTTGTTTCAATAGACATGTCACTATGCAAATGCAATATTTTTGGAATTTTTGATTTTAAAAGGATGATGTATGAAATGCAACTAAATGCAAACTAGATAGATGAAAATGCAATCTATGGCAAGAATGCAACCTATGTTTTTGGTTGTTTTTGAAGATTTTGACAAACTTTTTGGAGTGCAAATCTAAGAAAGAGACCCTTAGGAAATTGAAATGATGTCTAGACCTCAAACGACAAAAGAACCAAGTGACAAAAGGACAAGATGACAATGCCTCCCCTATATGCTTGGATACTAAGCTAGGTTTGACGAAATGACATAGATGACAAAAAGAGAAAAGGTTTGATAAGGTCTAGACTTCTTAACAATGACTTAGGGTTTATTCAAAGATTTGGATTACTCAAGTATGACAAAACCTAGTTTTGACGCTATATGCTAAGGGACAATTACTATGCACGTGACCCTAATTTGATATGACAATGACCTAAGCTTGATGAAGAGACCTAGGGTATGCAAATGCAAATGTATGACAATGGTATGACTCTAATGCAAGAGGACACATGCAAACGGATGACCCTTATTGATATGCAAAAGGAGTATGACTTAGGTGAAACCTAACCTTGATACTTGACAATGAATTTTGCAAAATGCAACGCAAGATGAACCTAAATGTAAGTGACATGAATGTTGAGACAAGATTTTGAACAATGTTTGACAGCCATGCTTTAGGAAGACAATCTTCGAATCTTGTTGAACTTGTGTTGGATGAATGTCTCTTGTGCTTAATCTTATGTTAGATCAATTTGTTTTGCTTTTTGAAATGGGATGCAATTCAACTTTTGACAAGAAAAGAATACAAGATATTACAACTTAGACTCAAGACACTCATGCTCATTTCCACATTTCTTATGGTAGGCAAAGACATTAGGTACTTGAGAGGTAGACTCATTATGGGATTCAAGGAGAATACATAGATGCTTGACCCCACAAGCTCCCCTCCACGACACTCACTTCTCAGGGCAGCCAAGCATTAGTCCCCATGGAAATCTCCCCATGGTGAACTTAGTATCTCTTCCAAGTATCCAAATTTGTCCTTCTCAAGCAACTAGAAGGGTTTTTGGCCTCTAAAAACAAGGTGTTTAGTCAGGATTTCTATTAAGTGTTACTCCTTGATGTCACGCAAGCGTGATTGAGACATTAAGCCCATCAAGATACCAAAAAAATGTAGTTGCACAAGCACGATTTAGACCAAGGGGCCCTACTTAGATGTTGATATGAGAAAGAGTTCAAGGGTCATCACTTCCCAAGTAACTGCAATTCCCACGTAACACTTCCTTCAAAGCTTTCGCTCATCAGGTATTTGTTTATAGTGAGTTAGAATGCCAAGGAATTATAGCCGTACTCACTTTAGGTCATTCCCTTCTCACGATTATCACTTGCTTGCAAAAGCAAAGTGGTCGGGAAGGCAGGCCCTCTAAATGTGACACACAATCAACAACACAAGCATGGTATCAAAGATCTGGATTTCTAATCACCCTAAGAAGGATGAGAGCATACTCTCCTACTCCAATGTCATACTTAACAATCAAAGCAAACAAATGTTCATTCCAACCTATTTATAAATCACTAAGTGCCTAATTAAAAATCATAAACACAAAAGTTTGGTTGTTTCTCCAAGGCAACCTGCAAAACCCAAGTTAAAGGTTTGATTTGTTGTATTTGACCATCGATTCTGCATAACACATGTTAGTAGTTTGATTTATAGTCTTTGCCATGCGTATGCCAAGATTCTGCACAAATAATTAGTACCAAAATCCAAAGCACAAAAAATAGAATGCAAAAACACCAAAAAATTTCAAGTAAACATTGCATTTTTTACCTCTCTTCTAGACTTTACACAGGCGCAAAACTCATGACACAGGCGCAGAACCCATGACACAAGCGCAGAATGTCACCTACACAAGTGCAGAATGCTCAACACAGGTGCAGGTTGCATCACACAGGCGCAGGAGTCTCCAGAATACCCTGCACGACCCTGTTTTTGGGTTTTTTGGCCTACAAATCAACTTGAGAGCACTCAAAACACCATAAAGAGGTTAAAAGGTTAGTTTTTCATGTCGGGTTCACCAATTAATGTAGTATAGGAAATAGGAATCATCAAAACAAGTAGATCAAAACACTAGACATGATAACTCAATCATAAGAGCACTCATTGCAATGAACCTATCCTAAGCACACTCAATAGAGACATGAAAACAAAGCATTCAATGGCAAATATTCATGCAAACTAGATGACGATTTGGATGCTTCTTCCATGTGGCTCCATTGTTCTTCTTTCTTCTCCCAATAGGTTTGTTGTGGATCTCACCTTCAAGTGCATATGCCTAATTATGAAACCAAGATTGATATTTAAGAATACTCGAAGCATAAGTTCAATAATCTGATCAGGGATTAGCGGCTAGGAATCAAGGGGTTTGATTGAAGAAATTCATCCAATTTATAGAAGAATTGGAGAGATGACAAGATTAGCATGATAGTGATTCGAATGGAAATTCAAATCAAGAATAGCAAAATTATGACATGTCTATGACAAATTGCTATGCAAGGATTTTATGACAATTTATGACAATTTTCTATGTCAAGAATTTATGACATGAATTTGAAATAGAAATAGACATTTAGGAATTTAAGAGAAATTAGAAAATTAGGTTAGAAATGATGACTTGGAAATTAGGAAATTGATGCAAATTAGGTAAATTAATTAATAATTTCTCATTCATTAATTAATTTACAAAAATAGGAGGAATTAATTAGCCAATTAAATAAACATTTAATTGTGATAAGAAGACTTAGGATAAATAAATAAATTATTTAACCTAGAGGGAAAATGACAAACAAGATTAAATGAATAAATCATAAAACCTTGGAAGATGAATTAGCCATGCAAGAGCGACAATTAGGTCTTGATGATAGATAATTAATGTCGATTTGATCATGATTTTGAATTGATAAATGACCAGTGTTGATAAATGATTTGATTGAGGTTGGTTGACAAAAATCAATGACAAATTGACCAAATTGACATGATTGAAAAGGACAAGGATCGATGACGAATCGATCGCAATATGACAAGATTGACAAGGACAAAGATCGACCAAAATCATGACTGAAGATTGTTGTCAACAAGACCAAATTCGAAGGCGAGATGATAGAAGAATGTAGAAGAATGACTCGATGTTCACAAATGACAAAGATCAAGTGTGTGACATAGGAGAAATGTTAATGCTACGCAAAAACCTAAAATAAGGCAATGCGCAAATGTTAAAGTATGACTCCGCAAGTGTTGACCATTTTTAGGTGTCTACACTTATTATTACAAATAAATCATCTACTGCAGACAACACAAATCACACCGAAAATAAGAGGTGGATAATTGGCTAAGAAAGGAGATAGCTGGAGTTATGCTACAGGAAATGTGGATCTAAACTGAAGAACAGTCATAACATACTGTGGTAGTATTTACAATGTCAATGTCCACCTAAGTTAGACATCGATAGTATCACTTGATTTCTCCTCTTATGTTGTTCCTTGTGCTTCTTAGCTTTTCTGCTTGTTCAATCTTTAGTCATTTTTTTTAGTATCTTTTCCTTCAACTAGCATGATAGGCAAATATCCACCACAACATCATTTATTCCCTGCAGTACAAAAGAAATAACATAGAATAACATACATACACATTTTATTTAATCAAGACATCTATTAATTTTGCATATGATCTTTCCCTAAATAATTTGCATGGCAATAGGAATAAATCACATGGCTACAGGAATAAAATGGCAAAGATAAAACATGTTTTAATAGGTTCAGGCTAACATATGAAATACATATAGTAAACTTCTAATACATCATTACTACTATTATGTAAATCAAAAGATGACAAAAGCTCAAGAGTTCTAAGGATAAAAGTATGACAATGTCTCATCTCATCATGCCCCCCAACTTTAAGATCTTGTTGATCCTCCAGCAAGAGGAAAATTTATGATTCTTGCACTAATTCTTAGGTCACCAATGGTTCCTTGACCTGTTCCTCCTGAACCTAAATTCCAATAAAATCCTTTAATCTTTTCCAGCCTAGACCATCTGGCTTCTTCTATAACTACTTCATAGGTATTATCCATAGTCTTACATCTTAGTAGTGGCTACATAAGAATAGGAGGTTGAAAGATCAACAGTACCCATTTATTGGTCTTCTCTCTACCGAGTTGTATATATATTTGGGGGCTCTTTGCATAGCTACCTAGAAATTTGGTAGTGAATGAGGCTCTCCCTGCTTCAATTCTTTTGGCAAGTTATTCTACCACTGAGTTAAACCATCTATTGCACCTGCACTAACAGTCTGACCTAAATGCTCATATACCTGGTATATTTCCTCCCTCGTCGATAGCACTAGACTGCTAACATCATTTCTTAGCAATAATTTTTGCCATTCATAATAAAGAAGTCTTGGCTCTTTTGCTTCTAGAAACAATTCTCCTTCATGTGGCAACCCTGTAACTTCAGCTATCCGCTAGTCCGTATCAATGACCCTTAATCCTTTATCAATAGATTCTTCTTCATTGAAGGTGTTGTTCTCAAATTCTGATTCCCTTCTCTCCTCCCTATTAGGAATACAATAAACTTTGTTTGCATATGAAGAGGACACCAATAAAGAATATAACTCCATAAAAACATATAATAATTTTTTAAACAAAACCTTCTACACTTCAAACTTATCCAAAGTTCAGGTGGGTATACCTTCTATGAAACTTTCACACTTTAAAATTTGAGATCCATAGTAATACAATGCTAGAAACCTATGGACTTCATCACCTTAACAAAACTGAAACATTAAAAGAAAAGATTATACTCATTTTCAGTATTGATCTCCAAGAGAAATAAAAAGAAAACCATGACTGATACCAGTGCCTTATCCAACCTACAAAGTCATCTAAATCTAGCAAGGATTCCAAAAATAAACATCCCCATACATCTCATTACTTCATCTTTTATTAACCCTATTTATGCCTAACATATATTAGAGTTCTTTCTTGTTAAACCAAACACTGTCTATCAAATTCAAAGTTTCAAACAAATAATTTACTAGCAGAGATGTTTCATGCATATTTAATTCCTCTCCTGAAGAGAAAAGCTAAGAACATCTCCATAAAGATTGCATTACAATCCGTGTTCAATTGAATAACCCTAGACTATTCAAATGAAACCTATAAATTACTGAAAGCACACTAGAAGACAACACAAGTTTTAGGCTCTAAAGGTTCTGATCTATATATTGATATTCATAAAATAACTTTACATGACTCAAAGTATTCTCTATAATAACTAGAAAAACCCTGATATATTTCTGTAGAGTTTCTTTACAAGAATTCTTGTGATCACCCTTTCATTAGTCCTGGTATCCATTTATAAAATTATGGATGCATACAATCTTTGGACATTCCTAAGAATAATTAGTTACAACCATAACTCCTTTCAAAAAAAAAATAGTTACAAGTCCTCTTCGGTCTCAGTAGCCTTTACGATTTGTTGCTACTCTGTAGCATCTTCTAACTACTTCAGGATTTCTTCTTCTTGCACCGCATACTTATTGGTCCATTCTTGGAACATGTCATCAACAAGCCATGAGTAGCTAACAATTTTCTCCTTTAATTTAGATAACCTTTTCCAAGAGTTTCTCACTTTCCTAACCTTTGATTCAAAAAAGCCGTAGTGTGACTTTATCTTTTCAATTTCTTGAATTATTTTAACAAACAGAGATGTGTCATCTTTGTTAATGATTTCATTCACCCTTAAAGACAAATTAGCTCCCAGCTCATCAAGCCATACCTATTTGTCCTTCAACTGATTTTGGTTAACAAAACCCCTAGGAAACAATTCAAATTTATGCTCAGTATATTCCTTCCTGTACAAGTTAGCCTTCCTCTCTATATTGGCTCTTCCTTTTACTAGCTTGGTTAGGCTTTTTTCTAACTCACATGTGGATTTAATAATTGCATCAGATCCTGCTTCATCATAGGATGCACACAAAAGTTTTAAATCCACTTCTCTTGGCATCCACTTATTCAAAATAGGTTCTAAAATAGCCTTGTCCTCATTCAACTCACACAAAGTATCCAAAATTCTTTTCATATTAGTGTGCACAGTGGGGGTCTCTATTGTATCAGGAAAACTCAAAATTGTGGCCTTTACCTTCTCTTCATATTTATTTGCAAATAGGGCTTGAGCCTGTTTCAACTTTTCCAACTCATGTTGAATAGTCTCAGCAGGTTGAAAACAAGAAGGCATAGGATAGGGGGGAAATCATATGATAGGACTGGTAGGTGAAGGTCTTGCTGGAGAAGATGCAATCATCAGGGTAGAGGACTCACCTCCTTAGTGTTGTCCTACTATTTGACTCTGTAGTCTAGCAATGATACTATCCCTATTGGCTACCTCCTCTTTGGCTTCATTATAAGCCTTTAGAATTGTTTCTAGTTTCACTTGGAGATTATCTCTCTTTTGCTTCTTTCTTGGCCACTGCTACACTGAATTTTGTAGTTTCTAAAACTGTGCTGGTAGCTTCTACCACCCCTCTATCCTGAACTCTCTTCACTATCATACCTCCTAAGAAACTGGATTCTGAGGTATCTTTCCTCTTTCTACTTTCATCCCTCTTCAAGGAACACATGACCAAAGCAGCATTATCCTTGCTAAATGTCACTCCCTCCAAAGCCTTGGTCTCTTTCCTGACTGCTTCAAGCACCAAGGCATCTACTATATCCCATTCAAGGAGGATTAGAATACCAACCTTTGAAACCATTTCCCTTCCTACTTCAGGAGTGATGGCTTGACATTCTGCCATCATTTCTTGTTTCACTTCCTCCTCTACTGAAGTGGCATCTTTGTGAGGTTGCTCAATCTTTCTCTTTTCACACCTTGCCTTGAATTTCTCAATGTTTTTCTTCCATACAAATTGCATGAAGGCCCCTATTGTGACAAAATTTCTATCAGCTAGGAACTCTTCACTAGCTTGCTTGACAGCAGGGTCTAACTCTTTACCTTTGAACGCATCCATAGTTAAGTTCATCTCGACACTGGATGGCTCTTCTAGCATTCCCTCTTGTGTCTCCTCATATGTGTAAGAAATATCTCTGAGGCTTCCCAAATGCAACAATTGTTTTTCTACTCTCTGTTCATCTCCTATATGGATAGGGGATTGAGATGGAGAGTATAAATGTTCACCTATTTGCACTTCCTTCCCCACCTTTTTCCTTTTAGGGGACTCTTGGATGTCAATGGCATCTTCAATGGCTCTCTTCCCTCTTGAAGTAGAAGGCTCACCTGTTACTCGCATCAACACACTGTATTTGGACTTCTAATGCATTACATAATTGCCTGGAGGGATGGCCTTAGCAAAGGCAGGCTTGGCTAGAACCAACTTAGCCTTATCAAGATTATCTCTTATTATAGCTTCCCTCTTCTCCTTCAAAGTTTGTATTAAATCTTAAAATAAAGAATTAAGAATTTGATCTTTTCCTCAAAGGGATTAAAGCTAGATAGAGGGTCATAACTGCTGTCAAATTGATGAATGAAATCTAGACCCTTCTTGTAGGCTACCCACTTTTCTTTCCTTAATTCCTCCTCATCCAAACTGAATTCATTTCTAATTAGATCCTTGAGGATATGAAATTTATGTGGCCTACCTTTGCATATTTCTCTTCTCCTGAACATGTCATTGAAAAAATCCTTAGGGTCAGAAAACCTTGTTACTATAGTAGGCAACCTATATGGTTGAAAGAAATCTTCAAAGTACTTCCAAACACCCTTGGTGATCACAAATTGATGGGCCATGGTAACAGTTGGGAAAATAATCCCTTTCCCCTATTGGTTATCTTTGCCTCCTGCACACCTCCAATTTGCCTTAGGACCTCTACAATTCCTATCTTTAATGGGACTTGATAGGGCAATAAATATGGAGTACCTCTAAAATCATAAACTCTAAAAAACTGTAGAGATAGGGTACAAGTATATGTCACCCCAATTGTGCACAATCTTGATGCCTTCAGCAAATTCCTTAGGCCTAAGGAACTCTATAGGAGCTTTGGGGATCCTAGGGTTCTCTGAACATAAAAGAATCCTAATCTTAGATGTAAAGCATCTATCAAATTTTAGATAGCTCGCATCCTCTCTATCCCAGGACAAAATAGTGCTCCATAGTTGCATAGGCATCTCTTCACCATGCTTTTCCTTGACTAAGTCCATTTCACTAGCAAAGTAATCAACACCTTTGAACAAAAACATGTGCATGAGAAGAGAGTACCATCCAAATGGTCTATATACCTTACCAATTCTTATCCCCATCAGTCTTGCATGTATTGCATCTATGAGATAAGGTGCATAATCAAATGTAACTACCAGGGAGGGGTTCAGAATCTGTGCTATCATCAACATATAATGGGTTGGCATGGTGCTTTCAACATCTTCCCCAAAAATTTGACATAGTGACCAATACATGCCTTTAGCCCTTAGGTTAAAAAAAATTAGAGAGAAAGGTTCCATGGTACTAGGGCCTACAATAGTTAGCCCTCCTATTTTAACAAAAAACTCTTTCAATGGTCCACTCCTAAGGTGATCCCTTTGTACATTGTAAACCAGGGCCAGGGTATCAAATTTTATGGGCTCTAAATAATTATACACCTTACTGAGCTTAAACACCTTTCTAAACTCATCATCATTAATCTCAATTAGGGTTCCTCCCTTCACATTCCTAATGCATTTGGCAACTGGGTCATAATTGTGTGCAATCTGGGTTAACAAATCAACATCCATGAAAACCCTAGGGACTATGAGTTATCCTACGTCCAATTCCCATATACTATTTATTGGGGCAAGGGCATGTCTCTAACTGAATCCTACTTTGAAAAGACCCAAACCTGATATCCCTATCTGTGGATCCCTCAACCAGTTGCCCCTATCATAAATTGTTTCCAATCCTCAGACGGGGGGCTTTAGGTACCAATTCTTTAATTTTTGCTGCAACATTTGTGGACATAGTCAATTGTTCCAGGAAATCATCACATATGTTCCTATCCTGATAATTTACCTTCCCTATAAAATCCCTTCTTGGTGCAATCCCGGTAATGCAATTATATAAATCAAGGCTCAAACAAAACTCTGATGAGGAAAGAACATGGTAATACCAATTTTTAAACTGTAATTAGCAAGCAAGATACAAAAACCTATTACTTGCCTGAAGAAAATCGCTCTGCACCAGCTCCTCTACAACAAACTCATTGAAATGGTGTCGATATTCAATTTGATATGGAAATTAATATGACAACTTGGGATTGAATTGAGACATTAACCTGCATTCTTTGGCCATCAATTTAGAATTGAATTCGCAAATCAAATTCAAAAAATGGGCTCCAATGGATCACAAGCTTTTCTAAGTATTTCACTGTTTCGTTGTTTCGCCATTTCGCAAAGCTTAAAACCCTCGCACTTTTTCTTCATGAAGCAATGACACTCATCAGATCTTGGCAACTTGCACTTCCTTTACTTCCCCTAGTCATTCTATATTAGCAATTGGCCCCACCCTCTCTTCGCTACTTCGTGAAGGGTAAACCTTGCATACTTTGATCACACGAAACAACGTTGGCCACCTAATCAATTACCACCCACTCAATGTTTACTGCCTACGGTGACTACCAGTCTACTTCACTAATCGTGCATTACCATCATTGCTAGCGGTTTTTGCTACTTTGCAAAGGCTAACTACCTTGCATCTTTGGGCTGCAAAAAAGCACCCATCACTGGATCAATCTCGAGATGTACAACCTTTAATGCACTTGAACCTTTAAAGTGGGGCCCTGACACAAAAACTACCTTCTTTTCTCTATCATGAATAAATGAATGTTACGTGTCAGTTAGCAATTTGCCCAAGAACTCCTTCGGGCCCCAATTTAGGACTGCCATGTGTTCCATTTCACCCTAGTTTTCAACACCATCAAAGTGGGCCCTCAACAATATTTTGGAGCCACGTGTTTCTGACAGGCAATCTTTTACCTAGCCAAATGATCCAACTGTCTTGTTGCATCATCTACCATGTGACTACCATTTCCTTTTGTTGCTTAGTGAATGGTAGGCCTCGTTTGGTTTGAGGCTGCAAATCAATGCGGGCCGTTCGATCAACTACAAGTTGATCGGTCTTTAAAATCATGACTTGCCTATCTTTTGGGCCCACCAACCTTTCACCATTTCATAGACTTTAAATCTCAAGCAACTTTTCCTCGCGAACTAATGTGAACCATTGGGTCGTGTCTAAATTGATCACCTATTAATTCCTTCGTGACCACTTTGGCTGGGCCCTCCACCTTTTCGCTACTTCACTAATGGTAAACCACATATCATTTCCAGCTACGAATCCGTGCACACTGTTGGATCAACTCCAAGTTGATCAGCCATTAACCAAAGAACTGCTTACCTCTGGGACCCACCCATTGTTTTGCTATTTCGCAGACTTTAAAACACACGCATCTTGGGCAAGCGAATCAATGTGAGCCGTTGGATCTAATACAAGATGCATTTTATTTACGTTACAAATCATCCTTCTGTTGGGCCCATTTACCTTTTCGCTACTTCACAGAAGGTAAACCACGGGCATCTTCTCCCGGCGAAACAACGTGCATTGCAGGATCAACATTGACTTGCATGATTGTTAAGAAGACCAACAAAGATTTAAAAAAAGACATAGGTAAAGGCATAAAAATTAAAAATATATTTAAAACCCACCTAGGAAAAACCTAAAGGGGGGACACCTTCATGATGGACTGACCCTTCCACCTAAGTGAAAAAAGATAATGCAAAAACATAACTCAAGGGCTTTTAGAACCAAAGAAAGGTCCAAAATCAAAAACCTTAAAACCCTTCTTGGCACAAAACTCAGAGACAACATGAAAAAATAAACCCAACCTAGCAGATTTAACCAATTAAGGAACAAGAAAATCCAATTTTGAAAATAGTGACAACTGAAGGAATGCATAAACTCTACAACAATTTCTTCATTAAAATCCCTGATTTTCAAAAAGTAATCAATCCAGCCATGTTGTCTAAAATAATGCTCACAAAGAGCATCCTACAGCAACACGTCATGGACTGTTGGTTCATGGTGGACTGGATCTCCACCCATTTCTTACTCTGTTAGTATAGCACACTCTACAACTGAGAAACGGAGAACCAAAATATCCTACAAACTTGAAAATTGAAAATTCCATACATATCTCCAAATTTGGTGGCATAATTTATTGCTTTCTTGTGTGAAAGAATTTCTTATTAAAAACAATGATTGCAAGCAATAAATTCAGGGTACCAAAAAAGAACAAATAATTACTAACTTTGGAGACCGAACCATAAAACACCTCGCCCCCCCAACTTAACTTAGCACGTGTCCACAGAAGCTGGCAAGATTTAGGGGAGTGTACGCGGATTTAGGAAGGTAGTAATCATAATGAAATTGTAAATGTGTAATTAAAATAAAATACAATATATATATACCTGTAGTCGTACGAAAAGGAAGGCGAAATTAAATGAAATGACAGATAAGAAAATGAGATGGGATGTCAGGGATGAAAATTTATTTATGAAGAAGAATATTTCTATAAGACATGGAAATATTTTTGTGAAATGACGCGAAAAGAATTATGAAGTGGCAAGCATGTTCACTGCAGTGGCTATAGGAACCTTGCCTTCATTACTTCGCTCAATTGCAGTAGGAACGTGATCAGTTGTTGCAGGAACTTTATCAGTTACTACAGGACCCATTGTTTCATACTTTTGAGAAAATTGCTACAGGAACTCCTCCTTAGTGGTCGGCTTTTGATAAAGATACAATCAATGACCATTCACCAAAAGCTTAAACCGAATGGGGTCAATTGTGGTCAAACGAACAACTCCATTTTTGAAAACTTCTTCTATCTCATATGGACCTAACCATTTGGTTTGTAGCTTTCCCATAGTATCTTTATATCTGAAGTCATACTATATTGCCCAGTCACCGGCTTTGAACTTTTTCTCTTTGATATATTTATCATGCCACTTTTCTCACTGATTTTGGATAAGTTTTATCTACTGGACAACCATTTTCCTCCATTCATCCAAAGCATTCAATTGTTGAATACATTCTTTTTGTGCTTTAGATAGTATCATGTTTAATTGTAAAGTTGTCCTCAGAGTTTTATGCTTAAATTCAATAGGCATCATTGTTGCTTTTCCATAAACCATTTCAAAAGGTGTAAAACCAATTGGTGTTTTCCAAGTTGTTTTGTATGCCCAAATTGCTTCTGAAAGCCTATGAGACCAATCTTTTTATGAATAGATACTATTTTGGTAAGAATAGCCTCAAGCTCCCTATTTGTAACCTCTACCTGTCCATTACCTTGTGGATGATATGGAGTAGATGTTTTGTGCCTTAAATTGTATTCATTGACCAAAGCTGCAATCAATGTTGAAGTAAATTGTGGACCTTGGTCTAATACAATTTCTCTTGGTACTCCATATCTTGTAAATATCTTCTCATAAAGAAACTCGACCACCTTATTATCTCTTGCATGTGTCATGGTATGAGCTTCCACCCATTTTGTTACATAATCTGTACATACCAAAATGTAGGATTTGTCATTAGAAGGCAGATCAATTGGGCCAACAAAATTAAATCCCCATTTATCAAATGGTGCAACTAATATTTGTGGATATAATGGCATCTCATCAGATTTAGTAGGTCTTCCCATGCGCTAGCATATATCACATTTTCTTGCATACTATGTTGCATCCTTGTATAATGTGGGCCAATAATATCCTATATTTAATATTTTGAGTGTTGTTCTTTTGGTAGCAAAATATCCTCCACATGGCTCATCATGACACACATATAAGATATCATATGTTTCATCTTCCCTTACACATCTTCTCATGACTTGGTTAGGCCCAATATAAAACAAACAATCATCAATCCATGAGAAGTTAAATCTTTTTTCTACTAACAACCTTCTTTCCTTAGGAGAGAAATGAAGTGGCATTTTAGCAACAGCTAAATAGTTGGAAATATCAGCATACTAGGGAGTGTGAGCTTGTATAAGGAATAAATGTTCATCTGGAAAAGCATCATCTATTACTGTAGAATCTTCTTGTAACTAAAGTCTTGAAAGATAATCTGCAACCACATTAGACTTCCCCGGTTTATCAAAAACTGTGATATCAAATTCCTGCGTCAACAATAACTAGTGAGCTAATCTACCATTAATTGAAGGCTTATTCATGAGATATCTGATTGTGGTATGATCTGTATGCACAAATATGAGATATCCTATGATATAGTGCCTAAATTTTTTGAGTGCATATATAACGACTAACATTTCCTTTTCAGTGACTGTGTAATTCAACTTAGGCCGCTGTAAGTTCTTGCTAATATAATATATTGCACTTTCCAAGTTATCAATCTCCTATCCTAATACTACTCCTATTGTATAATCAAATGAATCTGTATGAATTTGAAATGGTAAAGACCAATTTGGACCTTTAAGAACTGGTGCTTGGGTCAAAGCATGCTTAAGCTTCAATAAAGCTTCATTGCATGCAGAGGTCCACTTAAATTCCATAACCTTGGTAAGTAGTGAATATAAGGGACTTGAAATTTTGCTGAAATATTTGATAAACCTTCTATAGTATCCAGCATGAGCAAAGGAAACTTCTTACATCTTTTTGCTTCACAGATGCATTGATATATTGAATGACTTCAATCTTTGTTGGGTCAAACTGTATTCCTTTTATAGAGATACGATGACTAAGGAATATTCCTTCCTGCATCATGATGAAGCATTTCTCATTATTTAACGACAAACTATAGTCTTCACATCGCTGCAAAACTTTTTTCAAGTTCCCTAATGCTTGTTCAAATTTAGAACCATAAGTTGTAAAGTCATCCATATAGATTTCCATGATGTCTTGAGAAATATCAGAAAAGATATCAATCACTGCTCTTTGAAAAGTGGTTGGAGCATTACACAACCCAAAAGGAAGAACAAAATATGCATATGTGCCCGAAGGACAAGTAAATGTTGTCTTTTCTTGGTCCTCCAGGACTATATGTATCTGATTGTAACCACTGAATCCATCAAGAAATGAAAAATATCTTTTACCAGCCAAAGAATCCAATACCCGATCCACAAATGGTAATGGAAAATGATATTTTCTTGTTGTTAATTGAAAGGATCTATAATCAACACATACCCCCCATTTTCCTCCTTTCTTAGGAACTATTACCAAAGGTGATACCTATATACACATAAAATTGGCTATGAGTGATTAAATAAATATTATATATTTATTTAATGTTTATTCTTCTATTAAATAGTTCAGATTAATTAAAAAATAGGTTTTCAGGACCCGAAACCTTTACAACAAAGATAGAGAAAGAGAACCAAGAAGAACAATGCTTTAAAGTCCATATACAAAAAGACTACCCAAAAGACTAGCGAACAGAAAGAACAACTTAACAACAAAAAAATAGCAAAGAAATAGGGAAGGCGCTACATAGTAATTTTCTTCAGTAAATCCTCCGCCTTTATCACCAGCTCATCATAGGTGGCCCTGACAACTTTCAGGTCTTCTAGATCCTTGTTCAGTTTCTTTCCCTTCCTCTTGCCTCTTGTGCGGGTTCTGAGACCTTGAGCTTTCCTTGTTCCTTCAGCTTCCGGGTCTAAGTCCTAGATTTCCTTTTCATCATCTAGTTTGGTGATGAGGGTGTGGGTGTTGTTGGCCAAGATCTTTAGGATACTTAGGCTCTATTCAGTAATGTCTTCAAACACTCCTCAATTTTATCAATTTTGGTAACAGTGTCCAAGAGGGTTTTATCACTAGTGTCCGGAAGGCTTTTCCTTTCCAGTAAATCCTTTTCAATCCTCTCAAACCTGGGGTTGAAAGCATCTTTGATGTCTTCAGCTTTAGCAATGGTGTTTTTCAGGTCCTCAATATAGTCGACCATTGTATTCCCTTCCCCAGTATTAATGGTTTCCAAAATCAAGACTCTGTTACAGAGTTTTTTATATCCATCCACAGCTTTCTTGTAACCATTAATGAGCCACTCCATTGTTTCCATGAAACCATGCAAACCCTCGGGAGGAGGGCCAAATGGGGGAGCAGCTTTTCCTGGGGTAACCTGTTCCTCTTTAGGGATGTGGAGGGCGGAAATAGTGTTGGCAGCCCTAAGAGTCTCTTCCATGGTCTCCTTTGCCAGACTACGATCATCTTCCAGGGTCCTTGCTTGCTTGTCAGCTTCCGGTTCCTTACCAGTCTCCTCTTTTTTCTTGTACTTTTTCTGGGTCTGGGTATGGCCTTTTGTTTTCTTCTTCAGCAACCATTTAGGGTTATCCTTCTCAGAATAATCTGAGTCCTCCTCTTCTGAAGAGATGCTGATTAGGGGTCTGCTTTTTGGCTTTTTGCCCTTAGATGAAGAGGGTCTTGTTTTTCTGTTTTTCCTCTTCTTCCCACTTTCATACTCTGAGATGTAAATGCTATCCTCTATGTCAGATGAAGAGTCACTATCAGATTCCTCCTCCTTAGAAAAGGCAAAATCAGACATCTCTTCCTCAAAATCCATAGAGGGTTGCATCTGAGCAATTTGGTTGGCATTTAAATGGTCATAAATTAGGACCATTAGGCCTTAATGCATAGCAGTATCACCCAGAGGGTTCTCTTTGTAGGCCTTAAGGGATGCATTCATCGAACAAAGCAAGAAATAAGGGAAATTAACCTTATCATTGTTCCTAAAGTGGTTCAATAGAACAAAGTGATAACCATAAACTTTTGTAAACCTACCATCTAGAGTGATATAACGCATTAAAACAAAGAGAATGTCCTGCCAGGGTTTGGCAAAAGCCCCAGGTGGGTAGTAGGTTTTGCTTAAATTTACCAGTTGTTTTTTCTCTTTCTTAGTTTTTAGGTACCTTTCAATAGCTTCCTTGCTGACCTTCCTATCTTTGTAGAAGTTGCAACCTTCCCTTGTGAGGCCTGTGGCTTGGGCAATTAAATCTTCGTCAATTTTGACCATTTGATCGCCCATTTTTAACATGCCCTTCTTCTAATTCTTGCAGAAAAGACTGGTCACCATACCATCTTGACCATGGAGTCTCTCCATGAAGTTCAAGAGACCACCCTTTTGAAGAATACCCCAAACCTCTTCCTTCTATTTCCATTCTTTACAACTACTTGGTTCATATCACCTCCTATTTCCACCCATGTTGTCGCTTCACGGCCAAATTTTGAAACTTGCAGAGCAGATTAACCAAAGAGCTTTTTAGAACTATAAAAGTTACCCAGAAAGTGGGAGAGTTTATGGCATTGATGTTATAATGAGTGATTTTCTCATTATTATAATAACTCGAAGTACTCACATTAGTACTTTTCATAATTATCCTGTCCATCAAGAGGCTTTGGAGTGCTTCTATATCGCTCATTACTAATGATTTATCTGACATCTTCAGGGAGTCCGCATTCACCCGTCCACGTGGTAATTGCCTCACTTTTAACCACCGCATTGGCAATCCAGTCAGCAGAGTCGTTGGCCTCCCAGTAGATGTGGGAGATATGGCATTTTTTAAAGGTGCCAATAATGTCAATAGCAGAGGTGATTATGCTATGAATCGACCATGAAGGTATTGAAGTCCCATTAAGACACTTTATTATATTATTTGAATCCCCTTCAATCCATAGATAGGGGCAATTCCATTTTTTGGCTAGGATGATGCCTTGAAGAGCTGCCATTGCTTCAGCTTTATGGTTGGTTTGGGTTCCAATAGGGACAACAACCATTTCCTTGCAAATTCCCCTATGGTCTCTATGTATAGTTGCACAATCTGAAGGACCTGGATTACCTTTGGCAGCATCATCAAAATTAACTTTGAACCAACCTTGAGGAGGGGTTTTCCATTTAGCTTCAAGCCTTTTATTGTGGTTGAGATTAGGACCATCGGTGATCTTCATATTCCAAATCCTTAAGATATTTGATTCCAGTGAGTTGTTCGAGTAACAAGGACCCTCAATGATCCCTATATTTTCCTAAATAGACCATTGAATTTTCTAGAACACAATATCCTGATCGAGGGAGACATCCCTGGAGATTTGGTTATTTCTTTATTTCCATAGTCCCCACAAGATGTGAGGAAGAGAGAGGTACCACAAACATCTCAAAAAAGAGTTGGTCCATTTAATATTCCAGGAGGAGAACAAATCTCTGATGTTATTAGGAAACACCCAAGCAATACTAAAGCTCTTGAGAAAACTTTCCCAAACAGAGGCTAAGAAGGAACAGTGGAGAGCAAGGTGGTCCACAGACTCTTCCTCTTGAAGGAACAACACACATCTATTAGGGAGGGCAAAGCCTCTTCCTTTGAGGTTGTCAAGGGTCATAATCTTATTTTGGAGGATAGTCCAGAAGAAAAAAATGATTTTGGGGGTTAGACCCTTAATCCAGGCTTTAGACCAATAAGGGTTAATAGAGGGGGGTGCGGGGGGGAGGACACAATACATAGAGGACATGGATAAAGTACATTTGGGATCATGTTTCCAAATCAGGGAGTCCTCTTCATTATTCAACCATACCGCAAATAGATGGATCTTGAGCTTTGAAATGCTAGGGTGGATGCTTTCAATGTTTTGCCATTCATTACCATCCCAGTACTCAGCAACTAAGGAGACAAAAGTTCTAATATAGGAGGGAGCATGGGGGGCCCATTCATTGAAGTCCATTAAAGGTTTATCAAAAAGCTAGGAATCCTCCCAGAATTTAACTTTCCTACCATTTCCAAGTTTCCATATCACTACTTTGGCTATACCTTCTTTACATTTAGAGGCATGATTCCAAATGTGGGATCCATTAATACTAAGGTCTGAATTGATAAAAGAGGAGAGAGAGGAGGACAAAAGAGAGTACTTACTTCACTAAATTTTACACCATTCAAAATCTGAATGAAACATTCTCCAGACTTGTTTAGATAGGAGAGCTTCATTTAAAGTACAAATCCTCCTGAGCCCCAGACCTCCTTTTCTTTTCGGCCTACAGACTTGGACCCAAGCCACCAAAGACATTCTTTTCTTATCCTCAACCCTAGACCATAGGAATCTTCTTTAAATTTTCTCGATTGCTTCAACATACTTAACTGGAATTCTGAAAAGACTAAGAGCATAAATCAAAATACTTTGAAGAGTGGCCTTAAGGAGTTGGAGCTTGCCAGCTTGACCTAAGAGGGCTCCTTTCCAACTAGCAAGTTTTTCTGAAATTTATCCACTAGAGAACTCCAGAAGGGATCAGGAGGGGAAATTCCCATGGGGAGACCAAGGTAGGTAGTAGGAAGATCAGCAATCCTACACTCCAGGATTCTACTGATCCTCTGTTGTCTTCTCTCTAGAGTATTAATGAAAAAACTTCACTATTAGCCCAATTGATAAGATGACCAGAAGCAGAGGCAAATTTACATAGGGTGCTCTTCAAAACTTTAGCTTCTGAAATACTTGATTCCCCCATAATAATAGTATCATCAACAAACTGCTGGTGGGAACAGATAAGGTCAGCAGAGGATGGTTGGAGGCCCTTAAAGGAGCCTTGCACCACCATTTTTTCCGTGGTCCTTCCAAAGCATTCTGCCATAATAATGAAGAGGATGGAGGAGATAGGATCCCCTTGTCTTAGACCTCTAGAAGCTTGGAAAAAAGTAGAAGGAGAACCATTGACAAGAACAACAAAAGTAGCAGAGGTGGTAAGTTGGGAGAGGAGGTCAAATACTCTAGATGAAAAAACAAAAGAAGTGAGGACTTTGTGAAGTAAAGACCAGTCAACCCTGTCATAGGCTTTGGAAAGATCAAGCTTTAGGATGAGACCCTGTTTCTTTGCTCTAACAAGAGAATGAATTTTCTCATGGACCGTAATAATGGAGTCAAGAATTTGTCTTCCAGGGACAAAACCATTTTGCTTGTGTTTAATTAAGGCAGGAAGGACAGACAAAATTCTAGAGGTAAGGACCTTGGAAATAATCTTGTAAAAAGAATTGCAGAGGCTAATAGGTCTAAATTTGTCCAAAGAATCAACACCTTGAGTCTTGGGGATGAGAGAAATAAAAGTACCATTGATTTCTTTCAAGAGTTTTCTAGCCCCAAAAAATTCCTTAACCCCATTGGATACATCTTTTCCAACAATCTCCCAAAACTCTTGAAAAAAGAACATTGGGAAGCCGTCTGGGCCAGGTGCTTTGTTACCATCAAAGGAGAAAACAACATTTTTAATTTCCAAGTTAGAGGGAATGGAGGAGAGGGAGGAATTCTTTTGAGCATTAATGAGACAAGGAATGTTCTGAAGAAAGGAGGATTGGGCTTTAGCATCTAGACTATGATCCCTCTTGAGGAGGTCCGAAAAATACCTTTTAGCTTCATTCCTTATTTCATCCTCCTTGACCAGCTCCCCATTATCCACCACTAGCTTGTTCACCCTATTAACTTCTTTATGCTTAATCATCGACATATGGAAGAATCTTGTATCCCTATCTACTTCCTTAAGCCAAATGCATCTCGATCTCTGCTTCTAGAACATTTCCTCTTTGGCAATAATATCATGGTATTTTTTGAGAGTCTCATTTTCATCAACAATAGAAACAGTACTGAAACCATCCTTCTAGATTTGATCCTGTATTTCTTTAAGGTCTTCTTGAATTTTACTCTTAGCCTCAAATACATTTCCAAAGCTGGTTTTGTTCCAGAGTCTTATGTTGTCCTTCACACTTTTGAGCTTCTTGACAACTTTAAACATAGTCGTTCCCTCAACTTTAATGCTCCACCATTTCTGAATATTTCTTTTGATTTCGGGATGGAGGGTCCACATTTTTTCAAATCTAAAGGGAAAGTTTCTCCTTCTATTGATTAAGTCAGCAATGAAGGTGATAGGGAAATGATCAGATCCAACCTGAATGTGGGCCGACAAAGAACAAAAGTAATGACTATACCAGTCATCAGAGATGAGAGTTCTATCGAGACGCACTTGGATAAGATCATTACCAGTTCTTCTATTAGTCCAAGTGTAAGTGCATCCCTATATTTCCAAGTCATTAAGAGCTTGAGAATTAATAAAATCCATGAGGGCCATCCTACTTTCCAATTGAGGATGACTACCTCCAAATTTTTCCTCCTCTCTCAAAGGAGTATTGAAGTCTCCCATAACCATCCAACTAAGATTTTTGAAGTTGTCCCTAGCCTGAATGATTTTTTTCCAAAAAAGAGTTTCTAGCCTTTAAGGTATTAGGAGCATAAATGTTAGTGAGAACCCATGAAGTACCATCTTTTAAATGCTCAAATTTGATACAAGAGAAATTACTGTCCTGAATTATAACATGACCTTTAACAGTATTAAGTTTCTAGATGGTAGCAATCCCTCCTGAAGCACCTTCAGAGCTACCACCACTAACATTACCATTTTTGAAGAACTTCAAAGATTCAACTTTTTCTCTACTCATTTTGGTTTCTTGAATTAGAAAAATAACAGGATTACTATCTCTTATCATATTCCTAATAATATCATGTTTATGGGGGTTATTGAGTCCCCTAATATTCCAAGAGATAATCTTCATAGCTACTTACCAATTCCCAGCTCCTTAAGAGTCTTTTGGGTTCCATCTGTAATGTTCTTGCTGGACTCCTTGTCTTAGACTTTATGGTTAGAGGGCCATCTTGGGGAAGAGGAGATATACCCCACATCAACTTGAGCTATTCTACTAGATTTCCGTAGTAAAGAAGTTGAGGGAGTAGATCCTTTCTTATTCCTATATTTTGGTTGCTTCCATTCAGTTTCTATCACAAAAGCTACTTCTGGGTTGTTGAGGATTTTGGAAATTTCTTCTTCATTGCCCCAGTTAGGAGTTTTGGAATCAGTTGAAACATTGTTCACTATTTTTGAGCTCTGTTCTGAGTCCGAGAGGTTCATACCCAGAATTGCACATTTTTGGGCTTCTTGAATTTCAAAACTTGGCATGGCTAGTGAAGAATCAGTCCTTTCTTCTTGGGGGTTAGGGATCTCCCCTTCCTCAGGTTTGTAATCTTTTGCTTCCAGTTCCTTGCCTTCATAAGTGTCAGCAACCACTTCATCTATCTCATTTGAAGAATCATTCTGATCTTTCAGTTCCTCTTTTTGAGTAGTACCCAAGGGGCTAACTTTGGTTGGTTCGTTTCTCACTGCTTCCTGGGTTGAGGGACTAGAGATAGAATTTGATGTGACTTCCTTCTTTTCCCCCAAAGGATTAAAGTGATTGGAATTATCTTCCTTATTCTCTGGGTTTTTAACTTGCCACACCATTTTCTTTGGCAACTTTTGATTTTCAATCTGGGGTTTAGGCTGCTTAGGTTCTACCTTCATCTTGTTTGGACATGATTTTCCCTAGTGACCTGCTTTTTTACAATGGAAGCAAGCAAAAGGGATAGATTCATATTCAATGTGTTGTTTCCAAATTCCCAAATTTGAAACTAAGTCTATCTATTCTGGCATATATGCATCAGGGGCTACTCCTACACAGAACCTAGCATGAGTTAGTCTCCTTTTTGAAGCAGTGATTGGGTCTATTGAGAGAAACTCGCCAAAGGAGCTTGCAATTCTAGAGAAAATACTTTCTACCTAATATTCAAGAGGCAATCTTGGAAGCTTTATCCAGACTAGAACTTGCGCCAAGAGAGAATCGTTCATATTTAGGTTCGGACACCATTTTCAAAGGACCAATGTTGTCTTTCCTACCATCTAGGGACTTCCGCATAGAATCTTAACCTTATCTTCTTCGCATGAGAAAGTAAAAAATAGAAGGCCTTTAGGTAAAGTTGAGACTTCAACATTTCCCTTGAGGACCCATTTTCATTTGACAAAAGCCCTAACAACTTCAATATTAGGACGCGAACCCATAAATTTCCCTACCAAGGAGTTTGATATACTATTAATATTATGGTCCAGAACTTGGTCAAGGATAGAGATAGCGAACTTACCACTAGAAGGGTCAAAAATATTCTTGATAGGAGATAGGGAGGATTTACCAATTGGTCTAGTTCCAAAAAGGGAAGACCATTTCTTGTTTTCCCTTCCGCTATCAACGGAGTCATCACATGGAATGGGCCCCCCATTGGACCCTTCCCCCAGAAGCCTAGATGAACCCATTGTCTCCTCTGGCAGAGTACCATCAGACTATAAGTCAACAACAGCCTCCGGGATGTCCAGAGGCTTATCCTTATTGCCTATGGGACCAGTGACATTGATCTGTTCGCTCCCACCATTGGAACCAGAGTTCCCGCCTTGCTAAGAATTTGAAATTTGAGTTTGCCCATTGCCGCCAGCTGCTCCCACTTCCACCATGTTGTCTTTCTTCTATTAAATAGTTAATTTGAAAAGATTAATTTATTTAATTCATTTTTTGTGTCTTTCTATTAATTAATATTTTATTAATTAATTCATCTATCCTATTCTTCTAATTAATTAAATATCTAATATTTAATTATTCCTCTAACCAAGTTAATTGAATATCTAAATATTTAATTATCTTCTCCAAACAATTAAATATCTAATATTTAATAGTTATTCTCCTATCCTATAGTCTCAAATATTAAATAATCTCTAAATTATTTAAATCCCTTTTCCAACTCACCTTCCATCTCCACTTCATCTTCCCTTTGCCAACTCATCAAACATGTGGCTAAGGAAATTAATATTTCTTAAATATTAATTCATTATTTATCTTCAACCACAAAAATTAATGAATATTGTGTATGTACACATATTTCATAACCATCTTCTATATTCTCTCCAACACCCCCTACATCTTAGGAAGGACTTGAGTCCACTTGTCCTATCATGCCTAAATCTTCTCCAACCATCCCTATATTCCCTC
Source organism: Cryptomeria japonica (assembly GCF_030272615.1). Taxonomy (NCBI): domain Eukaryota; kingdom Viridiplantae; phylum Streptophyta; class Pinopsida; order Cupressales; family Cupressaceae; genus Cryptomeria; species Cryptomeria japonica. The sequence goes on along the minus strand of NC_081408.1, from coordinate 200,351,399 downwards.
AGTCAACAACCTAGACAAGGTGAGATTAGTGACACTTGTCTTCTCCTTCCCCCTTTATCTCAACCTTCACCTTTGCTCACAACCATCCAAATTTACAGATCTGATCATGACCATTGATCTAAGCCACATCATCTCATCCTCTCAAAGTATATAAAATCAAGAGCTTCAGTTGAGAGAGAGTTAATCTTCAAGAGACTTCAAGAGACTTCAAGTACATTTTCAAGAAAATCATTTGTAAAACTTATGCATCCGTGAGTATCAATCTTGAAGCAAAATAGCAATTATCATTTAGCATAATCAAGTAGTATTGCATATCATAGCATCAATTAACTACTAGTTATCAGTCCATTCTTCATATGTCATCTTAGAAGCTATCAATGCATTGTCTGAGAGAACACCATCTACAACCAGGAATAGTGGAGTTAGGACACAATGAGACATAAGCCATGAAGGTAATATTAGTATTTTTATTTCATATGTGTTTCATGTAGTTTCATTGGTTGAGTTTGGGTTTCCTGTAGGATTTCCATTTGTATTTTGTGGAATTGACTTGTTGGAGGTAGCATTTTGAGGAAGAAATTCAAGTCGACACATTTTGGTGCCCACCGTGGGGCTCATGGACCTCACATCTACCTTTAAAAATATCACAAAAAATAAAATTAATGTATTTGTAATGCAGATTCATGCATGTGTGAATTCTGACAATGCTTTTGCATTCTAGGTTAGCGCATTTACATTCTAGGTTAGTGCATTTGCACCATAGGTTAGCACATAAGACATTCAAGTTAGCACTTTTGTCTAAGATTTGGTGCATTTGCATCATAGGTTAATGCTTCTGCCCCCTAGCGCAGTGCTTTTGCAGTCTAAGTTAGTGCTTTATATTTGCAATTTAGCGCTTTTGAAGAAAAAAAATAGCGCATGTGTTAGATTAGTGCTTTTGTTTCCAAACTAACAAAAATTCCTTGCAGGTCTGAATGTCCAAGAAATTAGAATTTTTAAGCTACTAACATGCATGTGTAAGATGGTGTTTAAGGCAAATTTTATGCATTTCCTCATCTAGTTAATTAAAAGTCTTATTTTGGAAAGTAACATATCATATTTAGTTCATTTAGTCTAACTAAGAGGGCAAATTGACAACAAGCAACTTGCATTTTTAGTATTTTCTCTAAAATAGTTGCACATAGACTTTTAAAAAGGCTAAAATAAACACCATTCTTGTTGGAGCAACATCTCCAAATAGGACTTAACCAACAATTATTTTGAAAAGGTTAAAAAAGAACACTTATATTATGTGTCTTGAAAGTGGTAGGTATATGCTCTCCCCTTAATTGGGTGACCAAAAAGCCAAACCCACTCTTTTATGCTTTCTTTACTTTCAAGAAATTAAATCATTTAGATGGCTTTCCTTCACGAGCTACCTTGAGGGGGATAGTGAGAGGGGAATGACCTAAAGTGGAAATGGGCTAATACCAAGTCCTTCCAATCCACTATAAATAAATCATGTTTGTGACAAAAGTCCCAAACAAAATGTATTGGTAAGTTCATATCAACACTATGTTTCCCCATAAACCCTATGGAGTGTAACCTCTATAGGTTGGGAACCTTCTTTATTTACAGAGCTAAAAGTGTCATATGTATGGCCACATGACCAGAAGCCTTTACTAAAAACTACTTATACTAGTTGCCAATATCCTTCTATTTGTTGGTGTAGGAGGTCGGACCTCTAAAGTGGCTCACACACATACGATTCCTAGTAGAGATATAAAGTTTGTCATGGGGAGTTTTCATGGAACCTGGTGCTTGGCTGCCCTAGAGAAGTGAGTTCCGAGGGTGGAGCTAGTGGGGTCAAGCATCTTAATATCCGCTTTGAATAGTGTAACCTCGGGGGAAACCCCATGTGAGATTCAACAACTATTGTCTCAGCTTGCCATAAGATTTGTACTTGCTTGTGCATTTTGTTTATTAAACATTGTGTCTTCTATGTCTATAACATGTTCCAAATGGTCAAAAATTAAAGAAGATTATCATCTACGAGTGAGCAAAAATCCAACAAATTGCTGAAAAAAATTAATCAAAAGGGTAATACAAAGGCTTTCCAACATTTGAAACACCAGATCAAACCAAGTGATGAAGAGTTTATCATCCAACTATCTCAACGATAACAATACCTAGCTAGGTATTCAATTTAGTCAAATCAAGTTTCCATATCAAGAGAATTTATCCATGTCATTTGAAGTGCTTTGTCATAGGGGCCTATCGAACAAACCCTCTATTCGACTTAGTGAGCTTGAGTATCTAAACCTAAGTATCCATCAATTGGACAACATCAACCTATCTAAACTGAAACTTTGATCACTCATGTGACCATCCCTTGTCACTTGAAAAAGAAGAATATTATTCAAAGGAAATGAGTCCTAGCCTAAATCAAGATCAAGATATCATGGCTCTCCAATCTAATCCCATTTTTTTATCAAGATGCTACCTATCAAGAATCTTATGATGATCCCCTAAAATTATGGTATTCCATCCACAATGATCCCCTTTTATCTCAAGAGCAGAGTCCCATTCAACATCCACCTCCTAAGAAAGGGAATGGTATCCCTTCCATCTCCTTCACTAATCTAATTCAAAATCAAGTGAAAAACACAAACTCAAATGATCCTACTCCAAGTCAAGATCAAAATAAAGAAAACTCTTCATCCTCCAAATCCATTTTAGGTCCTTTCGTTCCAAAGTCAAACTCTTCATCCTCCAAATCCATTTTAGGTCCTTTCATTCCAAAGTCAATCTCTTTATCCTCCAAATCCATTATAGGTCCTTTCATTTGAAATTCACACTCTTCATCCTCCAAATCCATTTTAGGTCCTTTCATTCCAAAGTCAAACTCTCTATCCCTTCCATCCATCTTGGGTCCTTACTTCCCTCTATCCACCATTCCATCACCTCAAATGATCCATAAGAAAGATCAACAAAGGCACACACCATTCAGATTATTTCAAAAACCTATCTAAACATCTTTTTAAAATTATTCTTCCATCATTTTCTTTATCTATTTTGGGTTCTTATGTCCCAAAATTCAATTTTCCTCCATATCTTCATTACTTCTTAAGTTGTGTACCACACTCATCTTGAATATATTTCCATCTATCTTCACACAAATCTTCAAACATTCTATCTATTATCCAACACATCTTTTCTATTCTTCCATCCCTTTCATGCAATCCTTTGCATAAATTCATTATCTATGAAATAGGCATTTGTGTCATTTTGTCACATGCTTGCCCATGATCGAATCTCATGTTCAGTCCTTTTCCTAGATATCTATTCATGATACACTTTAGAATCCAAGGTTATTCCTTTTCAACATTATCTTTTGGTTGGGATACACACTCAATCCAGAAAAGAACTACTTATCGTATCTTAGTACCAACATCTTTTGATTACTATATCTCATACACTTAATCAAATGCTCTAAATCATTGTGATTTCTTAGTCGAAGACATGGCTAGTGAAAAATCTAAAATCTTGCTTCAGTGCCACTGTAATTATCAAACCCATGTAAGTTTCATTACTGACAAGACAATGTAATCAAATAAGAAAAGAAAAAGACAATATCAAAAGATCCAAAGCATGATCAGGAAAAGAAATATCTTAAAGAAAAAGAAATAAAATATCAAAAGCTTTGCTATGGGAATATGCATGTAACTCCATTGGGGCTGTGGACGCTTGGCTAGCAATGGAGCAATATTTGTGATATTACAGTGATAACCTCATTGGAGATATGGATGCTTTTTGGAAGTGAGGCTCTATCCGGATGCTTTTGAAGTCAGGATAACTTGTGTAGCTAGCCAGGTTGTATTCTAAAGATTACAATGATCATATGAGCCAGAATGAACCCAATTGCACACACATGGGTAATCAAAGACTAAGTACCTTGATCCAATTTGGGATTCTTCTTCCCTTTTGAGTCTACTTCCTAGTTTCTAGATATGTTTGTTTGGATTTTCCAGAGGTTCTAAGTGTGGGTTGGGTCTCTATCTTTGAAAAGTTCAGGAACACTTATTCAGGTGGTGCTAAA